>NC_089746.1:10867194-11229694 GCF_040412425.1 Macrobrachium rosenbergii | reverse complement strand
CAGTTACTAATAGGACCTCACTGAAACTGGATGGAATCTAGCGGAGATTCTACGGATGCTTGACAATGAGGACTGTTAGTCCTGGAAAGCTTGTAACTTTTCTTGGATAAATATTTCCAGTAAATACCTTCCAGTTTCAATGAGGTCCTGTTAATATATATATATATATATATATATATATATATATATATATATATATATATATATATATATATATATATATATATATATATATATATATATATAATTCTACACTTCCTTCTCCAAATTTATTTCCTCCTTGAAACTGGACTTGTTACTCCACTTCTCTTACAGCTTAATAGGCAGATCTGCAAAATTGGGTACTTCGCCCCATTTGGATACCTTCCAAGTTCCCTCGTTTTATCGTCACCATCCTTTCAATGGGGTCTTAAATTTAAGGGAACCTAATCGGACTTACGTCCCCAGAAAATAAAATGTTCATATACATTATATATATATATATATATATTATATATATATATATATATATATATATATATATATATATATATATATATATATATATATATATATATATATATATATATACGTGTGTATATAATGTATATATGCAAAGGAATAGAGAGAGAGAGAGAGAGAGAGAGAGAGAGAGAGAGAGAGAGAGAGAGAGAGAGAGAGAGAGAGAGAGAGCTAAAATTATCAAAATTAAGTGTTGCTAATACTGAAACGCTATATATACTGTATGTGTGTGGGTGTCTCTAATGGAGTTTTGTGAGAGAGAGAGAGAGAGAGAGAGAGAGAGAGAGAGAGAGAGAGAGAGAGAGAGAGAGAGATCAACAAAAAATTATCAGCATCATGAAATGTTACTAGTACTGAAATGTCAATTTCAACGAAAAATATGTAGCCCAAGTACAGACTAAGGAACAACAGACGTCCTACCTCAACACATCAAGAGTTTTGCCAGTCACGTGGTCATTTCCTTTAGCCCTAGGCAACATAATGGCACTGGCTGACTGTCCTTTTCGTTTTCACAATAATAATAATAATAATAATAATAACAATAATAATAATAATAATGGAGAAACAAATCCACAGTCATGTAAGTGTACATATATTTAAAGATAGATTGTACAGATAGCTTTCGGGAATCTGTTCGACTCCTCTTTTCATTCTGGTACCATGTTGAAGGCTGAAAAGGGGAATCGAATATATTCCCGAAAGCTATCTGTACAGATCTACCTTTAAGTATATGTACATTTACATAACTGTGGATTTGTTTCTCCATTTGAAGACTCATCGTACTATGAGTAGTTAATAATAATAATAATAATAATAATAATAATAATAATAATAATAATAATAATAATAATAATAATAATCTACAATTATATAGTAAATATATTACTATGTAATTGTGGATTTTTATTACACAGATTGTTTTTCACAAGACTATGAATTTCTTAGCAATAATAATAATAATAATAATAATAATAATAATAATAATAATAATAATAATAATAATAATAATAATAATAATAATAATAAACTTCGACTGTCAAGGTCAGTGTCAAGGAACATAATTTATTTCAGCGGACAGTAACCTGCAATTTTCTTTGCAGCCACAAATACTGGTTATTGTCTAGTCATTCTGGGAGACAGGGGAATCTTAAGAATTTTAACCCTGACGCTTTCAAGGCTCTGAATATGATTGTTCGGCAGAAGGTCTCCTCGTTTTTCAAACATCTCAGAAACCTATTTCCTCCTCTTATCTACCTTTTTCAGACTTTTCAGACTGCAAGATTCCCCGTAGGGGGGGTAGGGCCGTCAGTGCACTTCACGGGGTGCACTGCAGGCATTACTCAAGGTTCTTTGCAGCGTCCCTTCGGCCCCTAGCTCCTTTCGTTCCTTTTACTGTACCTCCACTCATATCTTTATTCTCTCTCCTAACAATTATCTCACAGTGCAACTGCGAGGTTTCCCTCTTGTTACACCTTTCAAAACCTACCTACTCTCAATTTCCTTTCCAGCGCTGAATGACCTCGTAGGTCCCAGTGCTTGGCCTTTGGCCTAAACTCTACATCCATTCCATCCCAGACTGCAAGATTTCTGGCGAGGCTAAAAGAAAAGCAGACAAAAAATGCGTGCCCTGACGCTTCAAGAAATTCGTTACATTAAGCAACAAATATCAACCACATAACATTCATATTAATTATGATGCAAAATTATAAACTGAGATTACCTGTAATGGAAATGGAATATAGAATTTAGGCTAAAGGCCAAGTGCTGGGACCTATATGAAGTCATTCAGCGCTGAAACGGAAATGGGGAGTAGAGAGGGTTGAAAGGTGTAACAGGAGGAAAACCTCGCAGCTGCACTATGAAACAAATGTTAAGAGAGGTTGAACAGCAAGATGGAAGAAAGAGCATATGAATGGAATGAAAGGGGTTGCAGTTGGGGACCGAAGGGGAGCTGCAATGAACCTTAAGTAATGCCTACAGTGCACCGCGTGAGGTACACCGACGGCACTCAAGAACACGAAATGGATACTTTGCAAACTGATTTCAGCACGAACATCAACATACACTTTAGATCAGTTTTCAACCAAAATTATAAAATGAGATCACTAGGACCTCAACTTAATAGATTCGGTAAGTTGCTGAAAGACATAATGTTGGATCTGAAGTAGAATTCCGTGCAAAGAGCTTGATCTATTTAGAGTCGCTCTCTGAACACGAGTCACGGACTGAAATGATCGGTGGCGTCCCGTCCTCTTCAAATTTTGCAACAAATCTTATGGCATAAAGTGTTGCATGTAAACAGATTACAGTCCGAGCAATGAAGCTTTGTTTCGAGTAGGGTCTCGTGGGAATTAGGATTATACAATTTAGGCCAAAGGACAAACACTGGAACCTATGAGGTCATTCAGCGCTGAAAGGGAAATTGAGAGTAGAAAGGTTTGAAAGGTGTAACAGGAGGAATACCTTTCAGTTGCACTAAGAAGCAAGTGTTAGGAGAGAGTGGATAGCAAGATGAGAGAGAACATGAACAGAGGTATAGTAAAAAGAATAAAGGGGTTGCAGCTATGGGCCGAAGGGACGCTGCAAAGAACCTTAAGTAATGCCTACAGTGCACAGGATAAGGTGCACTGACGGCAATACGTCGGCCCCCCCCCGGGGGTCGTGAGAATTAGATTAAGAGTATTTTCTTCTAAATGTGTAGGTTCTTCAACAAATGATACTTTATTTTACATGGTTTGTGTGTCACTGACTATGTATCGATTCAGCTGGAGAGAGAGAGAGAGAGAGAGAGAGAGAGAGAGAGAGAGAGAGAGAGAGAGGGGAATAGAACGGTTCTAATTGGAATCATATTACAATTGCGGAAATACAAGGCATATTTCAGAAGAGTACCTCTACCTAACAAAAAAAAAAAAAAAAAAATTTTAAACTGTGCCTATTTCTTAACTTGATGCTCTCTTGGTTCAATTAAAAAGCGAGAAGAACCATTTGCGGCAAATTTAAAGAATCGTTTTCTACAGAATTCTATCCTTCACAATTGACATCGGCTAAGAGTTCGACTCTGAGGATTTATATAGTGCGAGGAAGTTTCTTCGGCGCAATCGAGTTTTCTGTACATCGTATAATCAAGGCCACCGAAAACAGACCTATCTTTCAGTAGTCTCTGTATAATGTTGTATGAGCCACGGCCCATGAAACTTTAACTACGGCCTGGTGGTGGCCTATCCTATATTGTTCCCAGAAGCACGATTATGGCTAACTTTAACCTTAAACAAAATAAAAACTACAGAGGCCAGTGGGCTGCAATTTGGTATGTTTGATGACTGGAGGGTGCATGATCAACATACCAATTTGCAGCCCTCTGGCCTCAGCAGTTTTTAATATCTGAGGGCGGACAGAAAAATGTGCTGACAGAAAAAAGTGAGGACGGACAGACAATGCCGGCACAATAGTTTTCTTTTCAGAAAACTAAAAACTAAAAATGATTAATCATCGTAGCTCCGCCGTTCCCCAGTAACACAGTCATCACTGAGCAGTTCACCGCAGAATTGCCTTGACTAAATATGAGCAACACCGCAACCTTGTGCGTTTGCTTCCCCATTCTGCTAAAACAAAAGTTAAATCTAAGCCCTTTAGTTTATTACACAAAGCTATGCTTCAAAGCATTCAAGGTCTAAATCAGTTTAATAACACTTGCAATTATAAATACCGCGTGATGTCATTTCTAAAGGTTAGATTAATTATAAAAAAAAATGTACGCAAACTCCTATAGAGGGTCCTGTTTGGAGTTGCTGCTCACAGTACGCCTTGTGCAGCACACTGTACATTTAGTAAAGGTTCTTTACTGCGTCCCTTCTTCGGCCTGAGCTGCAATGCTTCCTGCCTTTTACTTTTCATCGGCTTCCTCTGGATTCTCCCTACTTCACTCTCCATCTACTTTGCCTTGTTCCAGTTTTCTCTCTTCTTGAAACTGAAGACTATCACTTGGCTGCCTTTATAAACTACTTTATATAACAGGAATAACCTGAAATCTGGAACGCTGGAATTGAAGGAAAGCAACAAAATTCATTTTTATACCAGAGGATTCTCATCTCTGGAACACTGGAACTGAAGAAATGCAATAAAATTGATTTTTATTCCTCAGGATTCTCATCTCTGGAACACTGGAATTGAATAAAAGCAGCAACACTAATTTTTATTCCAGAGGCTTTTCATCTCTAGAACACTGTAATTGAAGAAAAGAAACAAAACTACTTTTTTTCGAGAAGGTTGTCTCCGCAACACTGGAATTGAAGAAAAGCAATAAAACTCATTTTCATTTCAGAGGCTCATCTCTGGAACCGTGTTATTAAAAAGCAACAGATTTACTTTGTATTCTAGAGGCTTCTCATCTCTGGAACAACGGAATTGAAGAAAAACAACAAAACATTTTTATTTAAGAGGCTTCTAATCTCTGGAACACTGGAACTGAAGAAAAGCAACAGAACTATCTTTCATTCCAGAGACTTCTCTCTGGAACGCTAGAACTGAAGAAAAGCAAAAGAACTGATTTTTACTCCATAGGCTTTTCATCTCTGGAACAATGGAATTGAAGAAAAGCAAAAGAACCGATTTTTACTCGAGAGGCTTCACATCTCTGGAACAATGGAATTGAAGAAAAGCAACAAGGCTCACTTTTATTTAAGAGACTTCTTATCTCTAGAACACTAGAACTGAAGAAAAGCAAATGAACTGATTTTTACTCCACAGGCTTCTCATCCCTGGAACACTCGAATTGAAGAAAAGCAACAGTACTAATTTTTATTACAGAGATTTCTCATCTCCTGAACACTAGAACTGAAGAAAAGCAACAGAACTAATTTTTATTCCAGAGGGTTCTCATCTCTGGAGCAATGGAATTGAAGAACAGCAAGAGAACTAATTTTCATTTGAGAGAACTGGCGAACGTGAATGAAGGAAGGCTATCGTCCTAGCCCCATTTCCTCCTCGAATTAACCGCCATTTCCGATTCCCACTCTCATCCCATAATTCATTGGGGGGAGTCTTGAGCCACTGAGTCATCGAGTCATTTAGGCAACTCACCCATGACTGTCATTTCCAGTAACCTGCCCAATACACTTTCACCGTCTTCCAGGACAACAATCTCATGTTAACGACGCCCAGTGGTTCTCAACCGACCACAGCATTTTAAAGCATACTTGGGTATTACAGATGAGACTTTATTCATTCATAGATTTGATTATCTTCAATGCAACTCCTGATAAGATCTTGTTCTCAGTACTACCTCAGTAATCACTGCAGTTCAACAGGCATTAGCATGGCAGTCCCTGACTCGTGGAAATGAATTGAATATAGAGTTTAGGCCAAAGGCCAAGCATTGGGACCTATGATGTCATTCAACGCTGAAACGGAAATTGACAGTAAAAGGTTTGAAAGATATAACTGGAGGAAAACCTCGCAGTTGCACTATGAACCATTGTTACGAGAGTGGAGAGTAAGATGGAAGAGAGAATATGAAAGGAGGTAGAGTAAAAGGAACGAAAGGAGTTGCAGCTTGGGGCCGAAGGCACACTGCAAAGAACCTTAAGTAATGCCTACAGTGCACCGCATGAGGTGCACTGACGGCACTACGAGGAATGACCCGTGGAACACAAAATGATATCCGTTCACAAAATCAAAGGAATAAAGTGAGCTGGTTAACAAAAGAAGATTACCTGCAAATACAAAAACAGGTTCCACGTTCCCATTCTCGGATACCCATAATCAGTGTTCAACAGACCCTGGAGATTGGAGGATTCGTAATAGAATTTTGAAAGTCCTAATGTACAAAAGTTCTCAAACTGTCATGCTGATCGAGGAGACTGATATGCCATGGGAAAGAATTGTATATAATAATCAGAAAATGCAATAAATAATAAAAGAAAATTCTCTCATGGAAAAAAGCAACATGCACTGGAAATGGGAAACTGCACTTTGCAAACTCACAATTTGCCATTGATGTGTTACACATCGAGATTTAAGTGGTTGGGCAAATTTTTATCCCATGACTGTACAGCACTTGCAAAGCAAGTGTCCCATACCTGAGAAATTGCGAGCACGTTGTCTATCCGAGTACCGGGATGAGTAGGGTAATTACCTTCTCTGTGAAATCCACAGAGATGATATTGTTGTGTAAATCAACTAATAGCTTACCGTTAGTTTTTGGTTTCATTATTGCTTATATAAATACTTTTTTATGTAATGCAGGACTGTGCTGATAATGTACGAATTGAATGAATGTTTAGCAACACAACACAAATTTGCTTAAAGATTTTTACTTTTCAGTTTACGTTATTTACGAACAAATAACATATTATTATTACTATTATTATTATTCAGAGGATAAGACCTGTTCAAACAGATCATGCCCACTGGGGCCACTGACTTGAAATTCAAGCTTCCAAAGAATGTGGCGTCCATTTGAAAGAAGTAAGAGAAGGTAACATGAAATACAAAAAGAGATCACTTATTAATAAATTAATAAAATGAGAGTGCCAAGGTCAAAGTGATTTTTGCAAATCATTAAAGAAAAAAAATGCGCCGGAGTTTCTTCGGCGCAATCGAGTTTTCTGTCCGGTGGTGACCTCAGCCAAGGCCCATAAAACTCTAAGCAGCGGCCCATGAAACTCAGTCACGGTCCGGTGGTGGCCTATGTTGTTGGTACCTATAGTGCGGCCAGAAGTACGATTATGGCTAACTTTAAAAATTGATTAGCAAGTTGTAATATATGTATACGGTGACCGCTAATTGTGGTGCCATTATGCCTAAAATCAAGTGACTGTAAAATGCCATATTCTAGGCAATATATATATATATATATATATATATATATATATATATATATATATATATATATATATATATATATATATATATATATATATATATATATATATATATATATATATATATATATATATATATATATATATATATATATATACACACGTGTGTGTGTATAATTGAATCACGAAAATATCACACGTGATGAATATATAAATATAGGCAATACCACGAAGGAATATGAAACAGCGGAGTAGTATTGCCTTTATATTTATAATAAACCGTATCAAATGATATACATCAGCCCTAATAGATGGTGTCATTATACCCAACATGAAGTGGCAGTATAATGCCATATTCTTGACAGTATGGATATGGAATATTTTTTTCAAGAGAAGTAACTTATGAGATAACCCATAAAAAAATGGAACTAAACAGCATCGAGAACCTGAGAACGAAATAAGATTTTCTTTCCCATAACTTTTGTGGCCAAATAATTAACCTGATTTTCGAGCAAGCTTGGAGAAACTTCAGTGAATTACAAATAAACCGTGAACTAACTGAATTACAACCCGGTCCCTTTTCTACACAGCCGAAAAAGGTAGAGGGAACAAGATACGGCCAGAAGTAAAATAAATAAATAAAAATATACTTAGGTGTCAAGACAAATGGTTAACTTGCTCATATAAACATACAACAGAGCTGTAAAGGATGTAGCTGTCTATAAAAGCCAACCCATTAAAACTAATTTTATAAATTACATATAAAAAAATGTGTAATTTAAGAGCTGAGAGACTACGGTCAATTAAGCAATACAAAACTAACGCAGCTATAAAGGATATACCGTTCAGTATAAACCACCCTACTGAACATATTATAAAATACATATCAGAAAAAAAAAATTACTGTGAATTAAGTGTTAAAGACTCGTGAATTGGGCAAAGCAATAACCTCGTTAACCCCGTATGAGAGGTAGTGCCGTCAGTGCACCTCGTGCGGGGCACTCTAGGCATTATTTACGGTTCTTTGCAGCGTGCCTTCGACTAGCCTAGCAACAACCCCTTTCGTTCCTTTTACTGTACCTCCTTTCATATTCTCTTTCTTCCATCTTACTTTCTACCCTTCTGCTAACAACTAATTCAGAGTGCAACTGCGAGGCTTTCCTCCTGCGGCACCTTTCGAACCTTTTACTGTCAATTTCCGTTTCAGCGCTAAACGACCTCACTGGTCCCAGTGCTTGGCCTTTGGCCTAAATTCTGTCTTCAATTCAATTCAATAACATCGTTAAGCTACGTACATTATAAAGCCAAGAGCTATCCTCAAGTTACGTTTTCCCTTGCATTTCACATAACTATGAATTATATGAATATACATTAGCAAATGTATTCATATAATACAAAAGTTATTTTCGATCTCATTAACTGAAATGTATTCCTATACAATCAAATTATATTTATCGTCTCAACTCACATGTATTCCTATACAAAAGAATTCTTTTTACCGTATCAACTCAAAGTTATTCCTATGCAAACAAATTACTGTTATCATATCAACTCAAATGTATTCATACACAATCAGATTATATTTATCGTATCAACTCACATATTCCTATACAATCAAATTATATTTATCGTCTCAACTCAAATGTATTCCTATGCAAACGAATTACTTTTATCGTCTCGACTCAAATGTATTCCTATGCAAACAAATTATTATCATATCAACTCAAATGTATTCATATACAATCACATCATATTTACCGTATCAACTCACATGTACTCCTATGCAAACCAATTACTTTTATCGCATTAGCCTCGGGGGGGGGGGTGTACCTACGTCATATAAACCAAAGTAACAACATACTACAAAATAAAAATTCAAATAAACTCAAATTTATTTCTATCTTATAATCCTAGGAGGGGTACCTAAGCCATATAAACCTACGTTACAATACACTAAACCATTCAAAAAATTTAAAAAGACAATTCAAAACAAGGCCACATAACCTCTACTAACGCAGGGCATGTGATAAGACCAGGGGTCTTTTAAACACAGATTACATTACGCAACCTGAGCTAACCTATAACGTCTAATCAGACTTTTTTTTTTGAGCCTCAACTCCATTCCGATTCGAACTAGTATATATATATCACTTGTGGAATCTCCTTCCATTGGCATCTCAGGTCTTACGAATATAATGCCAATGGGGCATAGTACCCACACTGTTATGAAAATGGGTACCTAACATTTTAGCATCCTGAAAACAAAACAATCACCAAGCCCGTAGATTAAAGTCTCCATAAAATCACTAAATAATGAATAAATAAATACATACATAAATAAATAAATAAATAAATAAACAGATACACAGATAAATGAATAAAAGCACCCGAAAAATGCTGATAGCGAAAAGAAGTAACATAAACAAAAACCCTCCTGTAATGAGCCGTGAGGAAAGGGGAAACAAAGTGCTTAGGACTAACTACTTCACAATGAACAATGTCAGCTGGGTGGGTGGGGGGGGGGAGGGGAAGAAAAAACAGTCTCATTATGCGCCAACTTATCAGTAAACTCTCATGAGACCAAAGACTGCCGAACGTAATTCTAGGAAGAGTATTAACTTTGCCCAAAAGCCTATTAGTTCGATGCTCGTAACTTGAATGCTCTTACAGATCACCTATCGGTTAACGAAAAGTAGCACAAACACACGCACACACACACACACACACACATATATATATATATATGTATGTATGTATGTATGTATTATATAAATGCATATCCATATATATGTATTATTAGTAAAGACATTCATATATATATATATATATATATATATATATATATATATATATATATATATATATATATAGAGAGAGAGAGAGAGAGAGAGAGAGAGAGAGAGAGAGAGAGAGAGAGAGAGAGAGAGAGAGAGAGAGTTTCTATGGCTGAAGATCTCTACCATCTAACACCTCAGGATTGGCAGTTTTCACAATTATTGTAAACAAGATGCAAATAAACAACACGATACTTTTATAAGAGATGATACTAAAGTATAACAAAAGCTAAACAAAAATGTTAATAACTTTACAGAAAGGAAAGCATTTAAGCAACAAAGGTACATTTGTCATACACGCAGCAGTAACAACAGCATCAGCAACATTACGGCACCGGAACAAGCACGAGAAATTGGCCCGAAGGCAACAAAAGGCATGGGATTCTATTCCCGGCGCGGGCGATACTTGTTATTAGAGGGGTACCATATCTATATTTATAGAAGCAGCGTCGACGCCGACCAGGACTCCCACTTGAGTTACCTGACGCCTCAGGTGGGTTGCATCCGGAGCCACGACAATTAATAACGACAAATTATATGTTACCAAAATGGGATGTTACACTACTCTCTTAAGCTAACTGGTACACGAGATGCTACTTTCTGATGCTTGAATGTTAAATAAGAATCGTATTACTTATAACAAATTATTAGGTATCTAAATGGGATGTCGTTCAGCGTTAGAAAGGCCTCTCGCCACAAAAAAATTATTTGAGTGATAAGCCATCAAAGTTTTGGAAATTCAACCTACTCTAATATCTTTATTTTTCAAAATACAAAGTTGAATTTTGTATGAGATGAAGTATTTGCGATCAGGAATAGAACAGTATGCATAAAAAAATTATAGTTCAATCCCACCCTCTTTTTTGGGAAAAAAGAGGGGAATGTTTTAAAGCCATTTTCAAAGGTTGGGGCGAGAGGCCCCTCTAATGCTGAAATGCTTGAATATAAAATAAGAAAATTCGTATTAATTAAGACAAATTATTTGGTATCTAAATGGGATGTTACACTACTCTCTTAACAGGAACACGATATAGTACTTACTAAATTTATTCTTTAAATGGACATTTCGTAACCTTCCGCAATTTGTTTATCGTAAGGTAGGTTGGCACCATGAAATATTAACTGTAATATAACATAAAATTCATAAAATGGAGGTTCCACTAATTTTAGTAGCATACGGGAAACATGTCACACTATCTAGTACAGAGAGTTCATGAAATATAGCATAGACATCTATAACTATACACGGGATTACCATCGTTCCTGTGAACAAATGCGTGTAAACATACGCAATATGATGTGCAGTATGCTCACTTATTACAAACTTGCCTTGGGATTGTCGAAAAAAACTGCTTCCGATAGTGCTTTCCATTAACACATCGGAGACCAGATTATATTTTATTACTTTTCTCAACCCTATTTTGCTCTTCTCATCCAAACATTTTGAAAAACAGCAAATACTTGAGGAATGTCAAAAACTGATACCCCTTAATTGGAACTTAACTATAACTCTGAAATACCGTATTTTTCTCTCTCATTTTTGTAGTGACTGACGAGACAGCTAATCTATTGGAAAAATACGAAGGAGAGTTAAACCAACAGAAACAGATAAGGTCGATCTTGGAACAAAAAAGGAAATTAGAACTGTGATACCAATCAGAGGACGCTGACTACAAAAAGAATATCGCCAGAAAGGTGTTTGGCTGAAGCCACAGAAGAGAATAAACGCTCTCCCACCTGAGGAACCAGTGACTGAAATAATACCTGCAGAAGAGAGACAGCAAAGGTTTCTTACATGTAGCGAATGATTTCTGCCCTAAAATGGAAGACTGCAGTATCTGCAAAAACATAAAAATGAGAAGAATGGCAGATACTCCCTTGCCTTACTACTGATTTTGCAGATACTGGAAATGGGACCCCCTAATTACTCGTGGAAAGCATTGAAGAATCATTCTGAAACTGCAGGAACTTGTAAGTATACCTTAGTTTAACCAGACCACTGAGCTGATTAACAGCTCTCCTAGCGCTGGCCCGAAGGATTAGATTTATTTTACGTGGCTAAGAATCAATGGTTACCTAGCAACGGGACCTACAGCTTATTGTGGAATCCGAACCACATTATAGCGAGAAATGAATTTCTATCACCAGAAATAAATTCCTCTTATTCTTCATTGGCCGGTCGAAGCTTTGAACGCGCGGCCAGCAGAGTGCTAGCTGAGAACGGAACCCACCCTCCCAATGAGGAACTATACGTTTTAGTGTTTCACGAGCCCAATAATAGGTGGCATATCTCAATTTCGAAAATTTTGCAGATACTACAGTTTTCCATTTTAGGGCAGACTTGATGTTACTACGAAGAAAGATCGCAGAACCATGAAATGAGAGTAAACATTATGAACAACATACTATATGAAACCGGGACATATTTGGACAATAAAAATAATAAATAAACGTTCACCCGAGTTGAATATAATAACTTACGTCAAAATTAATTTTTCTCCTAACACCGTTTACAAATTGTAATCAATCTGGCGATTTACTGATAGGCTGGCATGCCACATGACACCTATATAAATAATAAGTAACTGTTTTCTGAGTTGAAGACATGAACTTACTTCAAAACTAATTTTTCTCCCTCCACCGTACACATGTTGGGATGAAAATGAAGAATCATAATTAAGTGTTTTTATCGGAGTTGAAAAAAAATAACTTAGGTCAAAATTAACTTTTCCCCCTCCACCGTACACATGTTGGGATGAAGCTGAAAAAGCATGGATATGTGGCCACATAAATAACTGTTTTTATCGGAGTTGAAAAAATTAACTTAGGTCAAAATTAACTTTTCTCCCTCCACCGTACACATGTTGGGATGAAACTCAAAAAGCATGGATATGTGGCCACATAAATAACTGTTTTTATCGGAGTTGAAAAAATTATCTTAGGTCAAAATTAACTTTTCTCCCTCCACCGTACACATGTTGGGATGAAACTGAAAAATCATGGATATGTGGCTACATAAATAACTGCTTTTATCGGAGTTTAACTGGTTTTGTCGGAGTTTAACTGTTTTTATCGGAGTTGAAAAAAATAACTTGGGTCAAAATTAATTTTTCTCCCTCCACCGTATGTACAGTGCTTGTTGGGATGAAACTGAAGAATCATGGATATACAGGCACGCCAAGATGGAACGCAACTTTGTGACGTAAAGCCTCCAGTTATAAAAGAATTCCCGTGTAAACAACACAACACTTGAAGAGCCGCCCACTCGAGATAAGAAAATGCTTTCTTAAGAAGGCCTTAAAAACAATCGGGCACGAGTAAATGCGGATTTTTTGGCGGGTAATTTTAACCACACAAAAAACAAACTACCTGATTAAAAGACAACATTATATACGCTATGGTTAGGAACATGAATCTACATTGAAAACAAGGCTATAGGAATTTCAATTAAGAGATTCCACATACCGCATCTTCTTCTATACAGATTCTATATTAACATTCACTACTTGCCAACGTTACTCAGCCAAGTCGAAATATTTTCATGAACATTGGAGTTAAATTACCTTGAGAATTCAGCACTTGCTTCACTATACACTGACCAACCTACAATTCTTTACTGACCCCTCAAAAAGAATCAAGTAATGTGGGAGGCAATAGGGAACCCTAAATTCCACTTCTGATATATATATATATATATATATATATATATATATATATATATATATATATATAATTTATATATATATATATATATATATATATATATATATATATATATATATAATTTGTATATAGGCTAAAATATATATATATATATATATGTGTGTGTGTGTGTGTGTGTGTCTTGTCTTACCCTTCATTCAATTTCAATTATTATTTAATTAAACATCAGGGTTAAACTTCTCGACTCAGGAGAATCCGCCCGCAGAAATGGTTCTTTAATGAAAGGTAAAAATTCGATACTAGAGAAGCTGGAAAGCTAGGCAGAAAACATAAGAAAAAAAATTGCAACATGCACTGCAAACCACCTACGGTGTGCCTACCAAGGAACACTGTGAGCCGTACCCGGCTACTTGGGCATTCCTCTCACAATCCAACCCGTCTACAGCGTGCCAGCCAAGGCAACTGTAAGCAACACCCCGCTATTTGGGCACTTCACTTCAGATCAAATTAAAACAGGGAGGTATAGTGGATGGGGCGAGGAGCACGATTATCGAACAGGAACAGAAATAAAGGAGAATAATGTATGTGCTTGAGCATTCCAAGCAATGTCGACCGAACTCCTAAACAAAGGAAATTCGGAATTCTTGACTCTTTTTCATTTATTTTCTTCTTTAAGTTAAGGTTAAGGTGTTCGACTCTCTCTCTCTCTCTCTTCATTTATTTCTTTTTTCTTTAATTTAACTGTAAGGTGTTCGACTCCCGCTCTCTCTCCTTTTCATTTATTTTTTTCTTTAAGTTAACTTTAAGGTGTTCGACTCTCTCTCTCTCTCTCTCTCTCTCTCTCTCTCTCTCTCTCTCTCTCTTCATTTATTTCTTTTTTCTTTAATTTAACTGTAAGGTGTTCGACTCGTGCCCTCTCTCCTTTTCATTTATTTTTTCTTTAAGTTAATTTTAAGGTGTTAATTTTAAGGTGTTCCACTCTCTCTCTCTCTCTCTCTCTCGTCCACTTCCGCCATCTCCCCATTTCGAATCGATACGTCATAAAATCCTTGATAAAATCTATCCAACGGCATGTTTGCCTCTGCACTTCTCTCCTCATCCAATATTTACGAGGTGTCCCTCTTCAAACGGAGCAGTCCATGTCGACAGTTGAAACCCAGCCCAACAAAAATAAAATACGTATTTTTTTAAATGATGGGCTATTTTTTTTTTTCTACTTGTAACAGCAAATCACGTAGAATTACCTTCTTGTTCCAACAAAAGTTAAATGCTTATTTTTTTTAAGTAATGATGGGGTACCGTACTTTTTTTCTGTAACCGCAAATCAGAGAGAATTGTCTTCTTGTTCCGGGTTTGCCTAAATTCTGCTTTTCCTTCCTTTTGCAAAGAGGATTGGTCTGTGGTTTTCTTCCAAACTTAAGCACGGTTTCTTTTCCTTTCTCTTTCGCAAAGGTCATGTCGCTCGTAGCATTAAAATGAAAAGTGAATATAACACTAAAATGAAAGCGTATACCACAGTAAAATGGAAGCGTATATAGAACAGTAAAATGAAGGCATATATTACACTAAAATGAAAGAGAACACTACAGTAAAATGAAAGCGTATATTACACCACAATGAATGCGAATATTACATTAAAATGAAAGCGTATACTACAGTAGAATGAAAGCGTATACCACAGTAAAATGGAAGCGTATACAACACTAAAATGAAGGTATATGTTACACTAAAATGAAAGTGCATACTACAGTAAAATGAAAGCGTATATTACACCAAAATGAAACCGTATATTACACCAAAATGAAAGCGTATATTACACCAAAATGAAAGCGTATATTACACTATAATGAAAGCGTACATTACAAAGAGAATATCTCAATTTGCGTTTTGAAATATAAGCCAAGATCTCCAGTATCAATAGCATGAAAAAATACAAACCAAATGCATAAGTAAACGAATGTCTCACGCAAAAAGTCTGACAAACCATTAACTAACGAATAAAACTATTAGGAAATGCATACACAATGCACACAAATTATATATATAAATGTAATTGCCTTGCCTCTTCCAAGAGAGCAGTATCTTTATCTTTCTGTATATCCACAAGTGCACATGGAGCCAACACAAATACACTCACTTAAATAGCCTACATACTGTACATACAAAATTATATATATATATATACATATGTATATGTATATAGTTTATATACGCACACACACACATTTATATATATATATATATATATATATATATATATATATATATATATATACGTGTGTGTGTGTGTGTGTGTGTGCGTGTGTGTGTTTGTGCACGTTTACAAATGAGAATACACAAAAATAAAAACTATCTTGCAAGAGGCGAAGAAAGGCAAGGCAAGGCAAGAAGCGTCACTTGAGCTCAAGGTCTCGTCTTCGCCGGCAGCTAAGTTTCTCATAATTTGTGTCCCAAAGCTGAAGAGAGAAAAAGAAAGACTCAAGAGAAAAACAGAAAGAAAATAAAAGACAGACAGAGAAAGAAGGATAAAAAGACCATTAAGATACGAGGGTCAGACCATCATCTCGCCTGACATTTCATATTTGAGTGGTGAAATCGGAAGGAAATTAAACAGTAAAAGAATTCAAACTATAATGGAATGGACTATAAATTTTAGGCCAAAGGCCAAGCACTGGAAAGGAAATTGAGAGTAGGTAGGTTGAAAGGTGCAACAGGAGCAAAACCTCGCAGTTTCACAATGAAATAATTGTTAGGAGAGGTTGGATAGCAATATGGAAGAAAGATGAAAAGAATGGAGGTACAGTAAAAGGAATGAAAGGGAGTTGCAACTAGAGGCCGAAGGGACGCTGCAAAGAACCTTGAGTAATGCCTACAGTGCACCCCGTGAGGTGCACTGACGGCACTAGCCCCCTACGGGAAAGAATTCAAACGGAAATTCTACCAGATTATTAACGTGCTGCATTTCATATTTAAGGACACGAGACAGAAGGAAATTGAACATTAAAGAAAATGTTTCAAACATAGGAACTCTAGTATATTATTTATCTGCTTTACTAAGCTTTCTCACTTCCCTAGAATAAAAGTTAGAATATTTCATACAACTTTTTAAACATTATAAGTTTCAAAGTTTTACCCAATAACTTCTCATATAGTACGATCTGAGAAGAATGCTAAATAGTTTAAGCAAACTTTATCAGATTCCTCTTCTCTCTCTCTCTCTCTCTCTCTCTCTCTCTCTCTCTCTGTATGTCTCTGTATGTATGTGTATGTATATATATATATATATATATATATATATATATATATATATATATATATATATATATATATATATATATATATATATATGTATGTATGTATGTATATATATAATCCCAATAAAATGGATGAAAACCTCCAAATTATGCAAACATACATCATTAAAGCAAACAAATTTGCAAGGTACATCAACTTCAATCCCCCACCCAGAACGCGTAAATGTTATTGACAGAAATAAAAATCTAAAGGCAACCCAAAACGGTACACGTCATTTATACTGAAAATAAAAAAAAAAGTACGAAAAAAATTCGGCGAAAAGAATGAAAACGAGTTAAACAAAGACAAAATACGCAATAAACAAAGCCCAATCAAAACAAAAAAGGTACGTCACAATCCCGCAAGGACAAAACCCTTCTCCTCCCAAAAAAGCTACCACCCGCTTCCACCTAACCTTTGGCAAGCGCGAGCAAAAAAAAAAAAAAAAAAAAAGCGTCATAAAAAAAAAAAAAAACCACCGCGAGTCATATTGAAATTCGGCTACTGCAAGTAAACAAGGGCCTTTCTTCCCAGCAGCGAAGAGATGCCCCGCCATGGCTTCCTAATCAGACACCGCAAGTTTATCCCCTTTCTGATGACCGGTAATAGGATTGGAAGGGACGTCCTACTCAGCCATCCAAAGGGCAAGATGGAGGAGGAGGAGGAGGAGGAGGAGCCGTTCTCAAATCTAACCTCCTTGGTTCCTCCGTCTTCCCCTTCCCACGCCCCCTTCCCTTCTCCTTCTGTACCCTGACCCCCGAGTCTTTCATCTTTAAAACCTTAGAGGTCTCCCTTGATGCTGCTATCACGAGGCATGATGGCACATGCCAACCACCGCCCCCACCCTCCCTGCCCTCCTTACACACACAAGAAGATACTTTCGTTGTACTAAGACTCATGTCACTCATTACCAGAAGCTTCCTGAATAATTACAGCTTCGTTAATTTGCCACCAGGCTTGAACAGTGGGGCCTATTCAATCTCGAACCTCTAGCTAGAGATCAGGGCAAGATGAATTACAGTACTTACATTTACATAATTAGATGATACGACAATTTAAATTAGTCTTAGATCAGTATAATCCCAAACCGGTTTTCATCTCCGTACAATCCTGAAAATCTTTCTTGGAAACACGTAATCATGGCCAATAAAAGAAAGACCCTCATCTAAAAGAAATGACCGTTTCTCCAATAATGCACCTTCCCAAAAGCACTGTCAGCTTTCTACGACCTCACGCTTGTAATCGATGAAGTGTATACACTACAGAAAGGGAAACCGTGGAACCAAGCGTCAAAAATGACACCATAATTCATAGTTTAGTCAATACTGCAAATCAATAAGTGCCACACTTCAAGCCAGACTGCACATTTCGACACCTAAAATCCTTCCTCGTACACCTGTTCCTTAACGCTGTCGTTGTTATCTGTAAACAGACTGATCCGTGTACTGGCTACTTGCCATTGACAATGGCTTGCTCAAGACCCCAGCAACGGGGACACAGCTCCTTAAAGTCTCTTGTTATCTTTCAATCCTACGGAGTTGTCTATCCACAGATAACTCAGTTCTTTAGTAATGTTACAATATTAAAATGGTAAGAATACCGCGTATGGTCTTCAAATTCCACCATTTAATGGAGACGTGGTGGAACCTTTTTCAACACAAATGTACTGCAATAATGTCTTCTTCAAATCAGATTTGATATCGAAATTGATTGAACGCGAAAATCACTTCCCAAAACCACGATGAAACTAAGTTGGGCAATGACAACAAAAGCCCAAGCATATAAAAAATGCGCATGCGCACATGCCAGCCACCCCGTTGCGTGAAAGGACTGCATTAAATCCTGTCTTGAACAATAATCCTGTCTTGAACTAATACATCAGACACAAATAAATTGCAAACGTTCCACACTCAACGCCTAGTGTGACCATCCTAAAATTCAACGAACTGAAAATGACAAGTTGCATAGCAATTGCACTCAAAACATGCAATGCATAGTACCTTAATCACGATGGGAATTTCTTTGCTAGGATTTCATGATGACAATTTCTTCACAAATTTCTCCCTTAATAATTTAGATGATCGCTCCCTGACCTCTCTGAAAACCTGATCCTGTTCCCTTGTCTGGAATGGACTGGACTATAACATTCAGGCCAAAGACCAAGTGCTGGGACCTATGAGGTCATTCAGTGCTGGAAGGGAAATTGAAAGTAAAGCGGTTCTGAAGGTTTAACAAGAGGAAAACCTCCCAGCTGCACTATGAAACATCTGTTAGGAGTGGGTGTAAAGTTAGGAGGAAGAAAGAGAATATGAACGGAGGTACAGCAAGAGTATCCACCTGTCTGGAAGTCTACAAATACTGCAAAGGTGGCCTGATGAGTTCTCGGGACGGTACGTATCGTTCCAAAGGACGAAACTTACCGTCTCGACCCTCAATTATACAACCATCAGTTTTTTTTTTCTTTTTTATTACAATATCGGTACAATAGTGGTAAATATAACTTCCCTCGACGGCGTAACTCCTTCTTAGTGGATTCTCGTAAGATCCGTTAAAACACGTAGCTCTCATTAACGCCTCTTCTGGCCGTGCGCCAGTAATAAACGGCTAGGACGTGCCACATGCTTTGCACGGCAGCCACACTTTCATGTGGTGCCACTTTGTTGTTATACTTCACAATGCCTTCAGCCCCGTAGGGTGGTATTGCCGTCAGTGCACCTCATGTGGTGCACTGTAGGCATTACTTAAGGTTCTTTGCAGAGTGCTTTCGGCCCCTAGCTGCAACCCCTTTCGTTCTTTTTATTGTACCTCCTTTCATGTTCTCTTTCCTCATCTTACTTTCATCCTCTCCTAACTGTTAATTCATAGCGCAACTGCGAAGTTTTCCTCCTGTTACACCTTTCAAACCTTTTACTGTCAGCCTCCGTTTCAGCGCTGAATGACCTCATAGGTCCCAGTGCTTGGCCTTTGGCCTAAATTCTATATGCAACTCAATTCAACTCGCAATGCCTTCAGTCTCTCCTTCCTTATGTGACGCTGGCGTATAAATTTGTCACTCAGTTAATATAATTAGCATTCCTTATTTTTTAAAGATGTGAACTGGTATTCCTACCAGGAAGTTCTCTTTAAATTGAAGAGATTGCTGACTAATTATACTGTACAAAAGCTATGTTCCGTCGCCCTGGTTTTTCCTGACTTTTACTTTTTTTTTGTTACGTAAACACTTCTTTCATCATTAATTATCTTGATTTAGTTGTTACATCCTTCCATCTTTTCTCATTTCATATTTGGGCCTTCTATGCGGCAGTTAATGACATTTCAGATCTTTTCCACACACACACACACATATATATATATATGTATATATGTGTACGTATGTATACTCGTATATACATATATATATACATATATATACATATACATATATATATATATACATTATATATATATAAATAATGTCATACATCCATATATCTTTGCTCACGTCACCAGGAAAAAAATACACTGCGAGATTGCCAGAGACACGTGAAACACGGCTTACGATAGGATCCCATATGATCTTACCGATGACAACGGCTCGCTTATTTGGATCAGCATGTTTATGCGCGAGTAGGGGAGTGTGATTCAAGACTGAAATACCTCTTGCAAATTCAACTGAAGATTTTCTGACCTATTTATGGTGTGATTTTATGACCTACAACTGCGAGTGTTTTTTTTTTAACCTTAATATAACGTGATTTTATGAGTATTTCAAGAGCCTTCCGCGTTTCCCCGTTTGTTTTCCTGTCAGAGGACGTGGGGAGGGGGGAAAGGTCAATGCGCTTCCGCGAGAGAGAGAGAGAGAGAGAGAGAGAGAGAGAGAGAGAGAGAGAGAGAGAGAGAGAGAGAGAGAGATTTGCGTGACTAGCATTCAAAACCATACTGTCTTCTTGCTAATTTACTTGCAAGGATCTCTCTCTCTCTCTCTCTCTCTCTCTCTCTCTCTATTTTCCACCACAACTTACATCACCTTTGAAGAGTTGATATTCACCGAAGAAGAACTTCCCAATCTGAAGATCCTAGAAAGGAAAAGAGGATAACTCACAGAAAATCCTCTGACATAAATGTTCCATTTACCGACAGCAACTGGCATCACCGCTTACGCACTTCTGCTCCCAAAGCTTCCAAAAATATCCTCCGAACGACCGTCATATCTCGCCGTGTCGTTAATCCCACAGGTTCTGGTCCCTCGTTATCACCCGTTAAATACCAACCCCGCTCCCTCCCCCTCCCCCTTCCTCTTCCTCTTGCATCCCTGGCCACCCACCGACCTACCTACCTACCAACCTACCCCTCCGCCCCTCAACACCAAATATCATTTTCTGGACCAGGGCAGCATTGGGAAGCTTAACGACGATGCATTAGGCCCACTTAATGGCACGGGGCTGTTTGGTGCATGATGCCACTAAATCACGTCCAGTGCCAGATAAGTTTGTTCTTTCCTTCCCTCCTTCCTTCCTTCCTTCCTTTATTCTTTCTTTCGTCTTAATTTAAAGCAGGTCATGGGGAACAAATTTACCATTGATTTACCAGACTTAATTATCAAATATAACTTACATATTATCAGCACGAGAACGTCATTCTATATATATATATATATATATATATATATATATATATATATATATATATATATATATATATATATATATATATATATATATATATATTCTTTTAAAAATGTCGTTCTATAGATTATCAAAGGATTTGCTAAAGATGAAAAAGTCACCCTAAGAATTTCATCTTTTCATGTGAAATAATAAGCTTAATTATCAAATATAACTTACATATCGTCAGCATGACAGCGTCATTCAACATACATTATATATCTACCCTAAAAAAAACGTTTTATAGTTTGTCCAAGAGACTGGATAAATACTGAAATAGTCAGTGAAATAACTTTTTCTTTTCAAGCAAATTACTTGAAGTATAATACATCCATAATGTGACGCCTTGCAAGTACTTTACAAAAATGCATTTCTTTCAGCAACAATAATCCATCACGTGGTCACGTATCCAAGATTATGCCACAACTCTTAATGCAAACCCAAAGTTCACAAGAAAAGGCATACTTGAAAATAAATTTTATACACACTGTCCACTCTCATCATGACAAAGATCCATATAAGGACTTCTGAAGAGAGAGGAGGAGGAGGAGGGAGAGGGAGACCTCCTCCTCCACCACTACTTTTGAGGGACCACCAACAAGAAGAAGAGTGGCCCCCCTTCCCACTACACAACAGCACCTTATCGCATTACACTTCACGCCATTCTCCCCTGGCCATTTCAAACGGTATCCATCAAGAAGTTTTATTTTAGACTCACTTATCTAACACTGACACTTCAGAAGAAGGAGGAGTAGTAATCACCACAAACATCATCATTATTATCATCACCACAGAATCATCATCACGCAAATGGCAACCACATGTGATGACCAACAACAACGAAACGATAAACAACAATCGTCATCGCTCCACCACGAAACACTTACTCGGGGAAAGCATGTCCCACACGGGATGGCCGTGGCTTCTAGACCCGAGAGATACACAGTTACACCTCGCGCACACACCGGTCCAATACACACTGGCTGAAGAACAGACCCTCAACCCCGTGTGAAGGTCTGCTATGCTGCTGCTGCTGAACTTGGCAGCAGAGCAGCAGCAGCAGCAGCGGCAGGCGGGTGGTGGGGGTGGTTAGTAGATGGGAGGTGTGGGTGGATGAGGAGGCAGGTTGCCAGCACTCTGTTGGTGTGTGTGTGTGTGTATGTACGTGTGTGAGTGAGAAGCAGATGTGCCGCTGAGGGCGAGGGGCAGACATCGATGATGGTTTAGGTAGGGCGCGAAGGCGAGGGTGGCCTTGGGTAAAGGATGACCGTGAGAGAGAGAGAGAGAGAGAGGGGACCAAGGTCTACGGACCGTTGCATTAAAGAGAACCAACGAGAAATATATAAATACAATTATTCTTTAAGAAACTTTATATATATGATTATAATAACTTTTTTACGTGATATTCTGTATATCACACATTACAGGTAATGTGGTGTGATAATATATATATATATATATATATATATATATATATATATATATATATATATATATATATATATATATATATATATATATATATATACATATATATACATATATACATATATATATATATATATATATATATATATATATATATATAATATATATATATATATATATATATATATATATATATATATATATATATATATATATATATATATACATGCATTTTAGGGTCAACATATTTTAATTTTTACAGGAAGTTTACCAACAAAATATTAAAAGCGATGAGTAGCCTAATGGTGATTTCCCCCTAAGGGAGACAAGAAGCAGTAAGGTTAACATTCCATCTTATTCATTTATTATTTATTTACTGAATTTTCTTTCGTTTACTACACAGACGCTACGATAAAAAAAAAACACTAATAAAAATCAAAACCTCAATTTAATCGATGTTCCCATGGAAGATGTATCCTTAAAAATCACATGCCTTCAAAGGTGACATTTCCTTTTTGATTGCATGTCTTGAAAAATGGAATTTTCTTTTAAAACTTTTTTAAAAACCTTTTCCCCATAAAACATTTTAGAAACTTTTCCTTATAAAAAAATTCTAAAAAGCCTTTTCCTTATCAAATATTTTTAAAAACCTGTAACTCATAAGATGTTCAATAAACTTTTCCTATAAAACACTAAAAAAAAAAAATTTTCTTTACAGAATAAAAATACTTGAGGGAATTTCATCGGAAAAACAACACACCTTTCTAGAATATACATTTTTACAAAATCAGATACCTTCAAAAAGATATGTCCTTCATGATAGGCTATATCTCTAAATGAGGGTATGTCCCTCCGAAAGAAAAGTAAAACCTATGACCTCAAAAGACGATAGTTATGAACTTCAAAAGAAGTTACATGACATAATGCCTTCAAAGGGGATGTATCTTTCAGAAAGTCACATGCGCTCAGAGACAACGTACTTTTTAAGAAAATAATGCCTCAGAAGAAAATGTATCAGATGCGCTCAGAGAGAACGTGTCTTTTAAAAAATAATGCCTAAGAAGAAAATGTATCACATGCGCTCAGAGACAACGTATCTTTTAAGAAAATATTGCCTCAGAAGACAATGTATCAGATGCACTCAGAGACAACGTATCTTTTAAGAAAATATTGCCTCAGAAGACAATGTATCAGATGCACTCAGGGAGAACGTATCTTTTAAAAAATAATGCCTCAGAAGAAAATGTATCAGGTGCGCTCACAGAGAACGTATCTTTTAAAAAAAAAATAATGCCTCAGAGGAAAATGTATCAGGTGCGCTCAAAGAGAACGTATCTTTTTACAAAAATAATGCCTCAGAAGAAAATGTATCAGGTGCGCTCTGAGAGAACGTATCTTTAAAAAAAAATAATGCCTCAGAAGAAAATGTATCAGAAGCGCTCAGAGAGAACGTACTTTTTAAAAAAAAAATAATGCATCAGAAGAAAATGTATCAGGTGCGCTCAGAGAGAACGTATCTTTAAAAAAAAAATAATGCATCAAAAGAAAATGTATCAGATGCGCTCACAGAGAACGTATCTTTTTTAAAAAAAATAATGCCTCAGAATAAAATGTATCAGATGCGAGAGAACGTATCTTTTAAAAAAATAATGCACCCGAAGAAAATGTATCAGATGCGCTCAATGTACCAGATGCGCTAAGAGAGAACGTATCTTTAAAAAGAAAATAATGCCTCAGAAGAAAATGTACCAGATGCGCTCAGAGAGAACGTATCTTTAAAAAAAAAATGCATCAAAAGAAAATGTATCAGATGCGCTCAGGGAGAGCGTATCTTTTAAAAAAATAATGCCTCAGGTGAAAATGCATCTTAAAAAGAAACACACAAAAAATCAGAAGCCTTCAGTGAGCATGTATAATTCAAAAACCAAAAGCTTCAATAGACATGTATCCTTCAGAAAAATAAAAATACCTTCAATGAGCAAGTATCCTTCGAATAATCAAATACCTTCGAAGACCATGTATCCTTCAAAACATCTTACTGCATTCAATGACCATGTATCTTAAAAAAAATTAAAATACCTTCAATGACCAGGTCTCCTTCAAAAAAAATCAAATACCTTCACAGATAATGTATCCTTCAAAAAAATCAAATGCCTTCAATGAACATGTATCTTTAAAAAATTTATTCTTTCAATGAGCATGTATCCTTTAAAAAAATCAAATACTTTCAATGAGAATGTAGCCTCCAAATCAGATGATTACAATGAGCACGTATCCTTCAGAGAATCAAATACTTTCACTGAACATGTATCCTTAAAAAAAATGCCTTCAAGGAACACGTATCCTTTAAAAAATCAAAGGCTTTCAATGAACACGTATCCTTTAAATAATCAGATACCTTCAATGAGCATGCATCCTTCAAAAAGTCAAATGCCCTCAATGAGCATGTATCCTTCAAAAATGAAAGGCCTTCAATAAGCATGCATCCTTCAAAAATGAAAGGCCTTCAATGAACATGTATCCTTCAAAAATGAAAGGCCTTCAATGAGCATGCATCCTTCAAAAATGAAAGGCCTTCAATCAGCATGTATCCTTCACAAATGAAAGGCCTTCAATCAGCATGTATCCTTCAAAAATGAAAGGCCTTCAATGAGCATGTATCCCTCAAAAAATCAAATATCTGTAATGAGCACGTATCATTCGAAAAATCAAATACCTTCAATGAACATGCTTCATTAAAAAAATCAAATGCTTTCAAGGAGCATGCATCATTAAAAAAGCAAATACCTTTAGTGACCATGTATCCTTTAAAAAATCAAATTTCTTCAACGAGCATGTACCCTTCAAAAATAAAACTTTCAATAAGAATGAATCGTTCAAAATTGAAATACAGTACCGCCAATGAGCTTGAATCCTTCAAAAATCAAATACCTCCAAGGACCACGTATCCTTAAATAATCAAATAACTCCAAGGAGCATGTACCCTTCAAAAAATCAAATGCCTTCACTTCACTGGGTACATAGCCTTAAAAAAATGAATGCCTTAAATGAGCAAGTATCCTTCAAAAAATATATCGCCTTCAATAGGAACGCATCCCCCCCCCAAAAAAAAAAGTAAATCCGACATCTTCGAAGAGAACAATCAAGTCCTTTAAAAAGCAAAGTAAATCCTACGCCCTTCCTTACCAAGCAACTGACTGGGCCGTCAGCAGCTACTTGTACAACTTGTTGCAGTCATACGACCGAGGCATTATCATCATTCCTCCTTCTCCTCCTCCTCCTCTATGAAGCCATCACACCACTGGGTTCTGGGAACTCATCCAAGTTACCATGTGTCTCCCCTAAGTGATGTATCTGATGATGGTATTATTGTCTTTGGCGAAGTTTGCCGCCATATTAGAAGGACAACTGAGCAGAGACAGATAATCTTGCGTTGACAATAACGGAACGGAAAGGAATATAAAACTTAGGTCAAGCTGGGGCCTACGAGGTCATTCAGCGCTGAAAGGGAAACTGAGAGTGAAAGTGTTTTAAAGGTGTAACAGGAGGAAAACCTCGCAGTTGCACTGTGAAACAACTGTTAGGAGAGGGTGGAAAGTAAGATCGAAGAAAGAGAATGTGAGCGAAGGTACAGAAAAAGGACTGACAGGGGTTGCAGCTAGGGGCCGACGGGACGCTGCAAAGAACCTAAAATAATGCCTACAGAGCACCGCCCGAGATGCACTGACGGCACTAACCGCCTACGGGGGTTGACTTACGTGTGACTTTATAACTCGTTAACCACACAACGCCCAGATATATTTCCTTGGTCTCAATACACAATGGAAAAGATGCAAAACATCATGGAAATAGTATGTACTAGAAAAGTAGATTTAAGAATTCTGCAAAATTTCATCAACTTAATGCATCACCACGAGGTTTTATATATTTTTTGGCTAATAAAAGTGAAAATCATAAACAAATGTGGTTCCTAAAAGAAAATCAGCTACACTTAGCGCCAAATTCACAGAAACTTTATTTCACAAATGCAAACGGGAAAATGAGAATATTTCAAGACACAAGAAATAGGAGGCAAAACATTACACTGCCAGTTCAGGTCAAATCTACTTTGAAAATTAAATACACACAAACATCTCATTAACCTGCGCATTTTCACAGTAAGTTGTTCCCTTTATTCAAATAAAAGTCAGTGAATTTCAACAATACAGCGATGTGTAACCTTCCTCTCGGAATGCATACATGTTAAACAGAATTCAGGAAGTACGGTAGAAAACAATACTGGAATGAATATACTCAGTCTCTAGCCATTCAAATCTCACATGCGCCAGTGTCTTTAAATCCTGCCCCGAATTCCAAGACGATTTTAAGTATATTTTTCACCTGGAACCCCCACGGTTATAAACAATCCTCAAGACGAACATTACTAAATTCCTCAAGAATTTTTCTTGAGAAACACGAAGTGCCTCGGAGCTCTGGCCCTTTCATACATTCTAAGAATAAGGTGGTCAACTGAAAGATTCCTTTCCATTGCGAACTAAACACTCGGCTAAAAATGATTCAAGGCTTACTGGTAGTGTTACAGTGAGTCAATCATCAGTAGATCCGCGCAGGAGAGAGAGAGAGAGAGAGAGAGAGAGAGAGAGAGAGAGAGAGAGAAAAATATTTGCTATACCTTAGGAAAGAGAGAGAGAGAGAGAGAGAGAGAGAGAGAGAGAGAGAGAGTGTGTGTGTGTGTGTGTGTGTGTGTGTGTGTGTGTGTGTGTGTGAGAGAGAGAGAGAGAGAGAGAGAGAGAGAGAGAGAGAGAGAGAGAGAGAGAGAGGAAAAAATATTTGCTATACCTTAGGAGAGAGAGAGAGAGAGAGAGAGAGAGAGAGAGAGAGAGAGAGAGAGAGAGAGAGAGAGAGAGAAAAATATTTGCTATACCTTAGGAGAGAGAGAGAGAGAGAGAGAGAGAGAGAGAGAGAGAGAGAGAGAAATATTTACTATAACTCATGAAAACATAGAGACGCCGCGGAAAATATCCACAAAAAACTTTCACGATAAAAATAAACACGCAGAGCACATCGAAAGAAAGGCAATTACACGAAAAGAAAAAAAAAAACACCGCCACAACACCCAGTCGTGAATTCCTTCAAATAAAAAAAAGAAAGCGCGAAAATTATCAGCGCCTAAAAGACCACAGAAACGACGTAACTGCCGCCGCTCGTCATTTTATTGAACCAACACAAAGCCCTCTTACGACAGATACGGCAATTGCAAGTGAAAAGCGCAATACTTACGGAGAGGTGCACACGTGACTCGTGCAGTGCACGCCGGAAGTTATAAAGGTGGCATTAACGTGCATCCGACACTTACCTGAAAATATACAAAAAATAAAACGAAAATTAGTTGGGAATATAAAAAAAATAAAAAAAAAAGAAAAGCGGCGGAAGCGCATAAATAGTAAATATTAATAAGGCCAACACAAGAAAATAATAAAGTATGAAAATACAATTTTATGAGATGGTATAATAGGTAAAAAATACATTAATACCAAGTGATCTGTTGTATTACATGATAATCCACTGTAAATTATTTGCTGTGAAGTTAAAATATAATTTGCTTTAAATAACAAAAATTACTGAATAATAATTATTTGTTACAAGACTGGTTACATGTTACACACTTCAAAATCATTATGGTAATAAAGTTGGGTAAAACTCACAAGAAAACACGGAAAATAAAGAAGTCTAATTTTAAGTTTTAGTACGGAAATTCTTCGACGTTAAAAAAAAGAAAGACTAATTATATAAAGTTAACCAACAACACAAAAATCCAAAAGATTAATATATATATATATATATATATATATATATATATATATATATATATATATATATATATATAATCATAAATATATATATATATAATCATAAATAATGTATATTATATATTTTATATATATATATATATATATATATATATATATATATATATATATATATATATATATAGATAGATACATTTATATATATATATATATATATATATATATATATATAGATAGATATAGATAGATAGATAGAGAGATACATACACATATCCCTTTTGACAGTCAACTTCAAGTGAGCGACGAATCATCTGCAAGCACACGCAATAACACTGTCCACTCCAAGTGAGGAGAGACAACCCACGGAAACCGGCCTCCTAACAAAAGCGCAAGCAGTCGCTAATACTTCATATAAACAGGATAAGAAAGTTTGCACAAGGCTTCATATGGTGGAAGTCGACCCAAAAGGTTTCTTCAACTCTGGAGGAGAGAGAGAGAGAGAGAGAGAGAGAGAGAGAGAGAGAGAGAGATGCAAAGATCAGGAGAAAGAAAAAATACTGCGACTCAGAGAGAGAGAGAGAGAGAGAGAGAGAGAGAGAGAGAGAGAGAGAGAGAGAGAGAGAGAGAGAATGTTTATGAATTGTTCTCTCAGGAGAGTGAGAAAATACTGCGATTCAGAGAGAGAGAGAGAGAGAGAGAGAGAGAGAGAGAGAGAGAGAGAGAGAGAGCCCTCGGTATACTCAAATCCTTTCTTGAGCTCCTTCCAGATGATGCTCCTTCAAGGTCCAAATCCGGCGGTAAAGGGACCTCGGGAATCACTTCCGTGTGGCTCTCTGACTTACTCTTGGAAGGGGAAGGGGAAGGGAAGGGGAAGGGGAGGGGGAGAGGGGGGTCATGTAAAAGACGGAGGTTGATGACTTCATTTTATACGACTTCCGTTGAAATCATACACGCACACGCATGCATATATTAAAAAAATTAATCTCTATACGTATAATGTACATATTCTCTATAACTCTGTGTATAATTACAGGAAAAATTTAAAAACAGTCTACAATGCTTGGAATATTCATGATTTATGGGTAATGCTGCAAATAATATCCCAAAAACATTTAATAACGTGTGTGTGTGTGTACTGATAGGTGCTTGCGTGAACATCCATCAATATGACATACGCGGTTAGAATATTTTAAGCGTGTGAAAATAATTGCAGAATATCTAAAAAGTGAAAATAACAGCCGAATTTCCCTTCCCACATGAGAGAGAGAGAGAGAGAGAGAGAGAGAGAGAGAGAGAGAGAGAGAGAGAGAGAGAGAGATTAAACTTTGCAAATCGCCCCATATGTAACTTGAAAATAACATTTTCCAAAAACATATGCTGAACTCTGTAAAAACTGGCCTTATATAAACCAGGCAGACCCAAATATCCAAGTTGCACAATCCATCATTAACTTCCTGGCACCAACACCCAAACTGCTCATCACTTTATGTTGTAGGTACGAGAGAAAACTAAGAAACTCTTCATTGCAACTTTCACATACACACACATACACAATACACACAACGATTTAGAGAATTTTCTCCGTTTCATACACTAGTTTGGCGCTAACCAAAATTCTGTAAATATTTTCTTTATAATATTTGATATTTTCACTGAATAAAATGGTCGGAGATGATCTGTCAAACAGGTTCATTTGTTGAGAGCTCTGCTGTTTTTAGGACTTGAGCACAAGTGAAAATATTGACGGACATGAGAAAAGGGCTCCACACCAAAGAAATTAATACGCATACCAAAACTTGTTTAACACACATTAAAAGTTAATTTTTTATATAAATTCTTTTACGTTTATTCAACACAATATCCAAGGCTTCCAATAAAGTACTTTCACAAGAAAATGAACGACGAAAATATACAGTTTAAATTGAACAACTTTCCATTTTCCTTTACATTATCTGAATACTAAACTTTGCATGGTAATTTTTTCTTCATTTAGACCAAAACTGCACATATTAGAATGTACTCAGCAACATATTCAACGACACCGGATCCAAGTAATGAGCTGGGATGACTTGTTAGGGGCAATACAAATGGGGACGACTTCAATCTCAACCACTATATATATATATATATATATATATATATATATATATATATATATATATATATATATATATATATGTGTGTGTGTGTGTGTGTGTGTGTGTGTGTGTGTGTGAGAGAGAGAGAGAGAGAGAGAGAGAGAGAGAGAGAGAGAGAGAGAGAGAGAGAGAGCCTAACTTTATCATTCTGCATGACTGTTCAACAGTGAATAATAAAAATACAGACACCTCTTCATTAAAGGTTTCTCATTTTACTGTTATGAATTTTTATACATCGTCCATTATTATGATCTGCAAAACATCAATATACAGAAAGTACCTGACTGGCCTCTCTAGTTAAACATAATTAAAAAAAATAAAAAAAGAGTGGCCTCACTCATTAAACTTCAATTTAAAAAATTAAATAAAACCGAGGTACCAAAACTCATTACTTACTCGACCTTCCCCGTGAGAGAGAACAAAAATTGAAAACGAATGCAAATTCATTCGTACCGCCACGATGCTCATTAAACCAAAACTTACGATTAAAAGATGGAGTCAAACCACCGGCACACGAGATTAAATAACCACAGTCGGACCAATTAAAGAAAGAAAAAATAAATAAATGAAAGAATCAAGTTCCCAAACGGGGCCCACCCAGGCCCCAGGGAAACGGGGAGATCTAATTTGGCTCGTTGGCCCAAAGCATGATTGCAGGTAATAGAGAGGGCGTCTGCTGCTTAGCACAAGAGCAGAAGGTGATACGACGGCTTGGAACTGGTTGGGCGTCTGGGTTTCAACTGAATCATCAGGGCTTCACATGAATCAGGGCTTCATCAAAATTAGGGCATCGCCTGAATCAGGGCTTCACCTGAATCTGGGCTTCATCAAAATTAGGGCTTCACCTGAATCTGGGCTTCATCAAAATTAGGGATTAGCCTGAATCAGGACTTCATCAAAATTAGGGCTTCGCCTGAATCTGGGCTTCACCTAAACCTAGATTTCACCTAAATAAGGCCTAACCTAAATCTGGGCTTCCCCTGAATTAGGGCTTCATCTGAATCAAGACGTCACCTAAATCTGGGCTTCCCCATGAGTTATGGCTTCACCTAAAACTGGGCTTCCCCTGAATTAGGGCTTCATCTGAATCAAGGCTTCACCTAAATCTGGGCTTCCCCTGAATTAGGGCTTCATCTGAATCAAGACTGCATCTAAATCTGGGCTTCCTATGAGTTAGGGCTTCACCTGAATCAAGGCTTCACCTAAAACTGGGCTTCAGCTGAATCAAGGCTTCACCTGAACCTGGGCTTCATTCACCTGATCAGAGCTTCACTTAAATCAGGGCCTCACCTGACCAGAGCTTCAACTAAATCTGGCCTTAACCTAAATCTGTTCTTTGACTGCACCTGGGCTTCACCCTGAAAACGCATGAGTCACTGGCAATGTCGTGATTTTTAAATATTACTCACTAGTGCTTGCGTGAGAGTTTATACGTTCGTGAAGTGAAGTACACAAGGCCACGATAAAAGAGGATGATTGGATAAAAGGTTAACGCTCTCTTTTCCCCTCTTTCTTTCTTTCTTTCTTTCTTTCTTTTTAAACGTTGCAGAAAGCTGCAGCAAACCTTCGCCGCCTGGAGCATGCAAGTGGTTTGATAAATTTAAAATGAGTCGTATTATCGACAATGATCATATATACAGTAACGGAAAATGTATGTTTTTGCCACTAAAAAATCATTTTGATTGACTGATTAGTCTTGACTTTCCTGTACCGTAAACAAAACATTTGTTGAACAGACGTAATGGATTAAATGTTACCAGAACTACCTTGACAGAGTATGTTTTCAGGCGGAAATGGAATAATGCATGTATTTATAAGGTCCACTAGGGTCACTTCAAATCTCAGCTGATAACAAAGTCCTTGGAATAAGCGGGTCGAGATAGAACAGGTACTCGCCACCTTTTCACTAATTTCAACTAAATTCGGAAAACGGGTGAGGGCCAAACCCACAGCTGCCCTCTTTCTTTTCCACTAAAACTTCAAGTCATTTTTAGTTTTCTGCAAAAGAGCACTATTGTGACGGCTTTGTCTGTCCGTCCGCAATTTTTCTGCCCGCCCTCAGATCTTAAAAACTGCTGAGGCTAGATGGCTGCAAATTGGTATGTTGATCATCCAACCTCCCCTCATCAAACATACCAAATTGCAGTCCTCTAGCCCCAGTAGTTTTTATTTTATTTAGGGTTAAAGCTAGCCAAAATAGTGCTTCTGGCAACGGTATAGGATAGGCTACCACCGGCCCGTGGTTAAAGTTTCATGGGCCGCGGCTCATACAGTATTATACCGAGACCACCGAAAGATAGATCTAATTTTTGGTGGCCTTGATTATACGCTGTAGCGGCTGTACAGAAAACTCGATTACGCCGAAAAAACTTCGGCGCATTTTTACTTGTTATGGCTATCCGCCACTATCCAATCAACCCAACCTATAAAAAGAAGTCACCTTATCATGATCTCCAATTTTGAAAAGAGAAAAAAAGTATATAAAAAATCAGAGTAAAATTTCCAAATAATATAATCATTAAAATTAGAAATTAGATCTGGTGATAAACAATTCCAAAACATCTCCATGGAGAGGTGAAGAGATACCATCAAAATCCTTTAAATTGAGGCTTAATTCTATAAACTGGATGTAAACAAATGACTTCTGATATTAAACAATCGTTTACAAAAGATCCCTACTCTAATTTGTAATTCTCATACAAGCTACCTAAATACTCCAATTACCATAATTCACTTCCATCAAGAAACACACCTGAACTTCAACATCTCATATCTTCGAATATGTCGCTCGAATATGAGCGCGACTTTCCCCAAGGCTAACATGACGAGAAAACTTAACGATGCCACGTATGTCATTTCAACTGGGAATCAAATACAGTCTTTAAATTAACACGGGACTTAGGAACCCCGATGCACTTGCGAAAGTACACTCATTAGTCAAAAACACCTAAGACCTACTTGCGACAGAGCGAAAAAACGCACCCGTGATGATTCCGGTTGGTTAACCAAGAAAAACCTCTTAACATGACAGAGACGATGAATATGACAAATGATGGAAAGGAAACACTGCGTGATTGACAGGTTGCGCTTGACATCGAGGTAAGTCTGCTAGTCTCGTTCACACGTGGAAGACGCTTCTTGAGACATGTTAAATTGAACTGAACCGAATATAGAATTTAGGCCAAAGGCCAAGCACTGGGACCAATGAGGTCATCCAGCGCTGAGACGGAAATTGACTGTCAAAGTTTAAAAGACGTAACAGGAGGAAAATCTCGCAGTTGCACTCTGAATCATTTGTTAGGAAAGGGTGGAAAATAAGATGGAAGACAGAGAATATGAGAGGAGGTACAGTAAAAGGAACGAAAGGGGTTGCAGCTAGGTGCCGAAGGCACGCTGCAAAGAACCTCAAGTAATGCCTACAGTGCACCGCATGAGGTGCACTGATAGTCCTACTCCCCTATGGGAATGAGAAACGTTAAAAATGCTAAAAATGTGAAAAAGGTGAAATTTAGAGACTATACAATACAGTCAAACCACATGAGTTATATATGATGAACGGTATCATTCTCTTGATGACAAAGGTTACGAAAATGACCTTTATTTATTTTAACTTATCCTTTTTTCTCTCTTTTCGAACAACTGATCTCTTCATTTTGTATTTCCTTTTATCTTCTGCAACTTCTTTCAAATGAACACCATACTCTTGGAAGCTTGGACTTCAAGTCAATGGCCCCTATAGGCATGTTCCATATGAATTGGGGTTTATCTTCTGGATGATAATAATAATAATAATAATAATAATAATAATAATAATAATAATAATACTTGTTCCATATGAAGAGGTTTACCTTCTTAATTAATAATAAAAATAACAATAATAATAATAATCTATAATGATAAAATCCGAATGGATCTTGTTTGTCCTTCCCCGGGTGACAGTAGGGGAGACATGACACAGCCACCCACACCTTTCAAACCGGTTTGTCCACCCCGGGTGGGGGCGGGGTAGGTAGGGGAACGGGAGGGTACCGGAGACAAGGAGAGACAGCTGCTCCGAGTCAAGCTCGTAAAAACAATAATCACGAAAATTTTAGCAGGTTTCACAAGAACAAATATGGGCAGGCATCCTGAGACCGCAGCAAATACACAAAACATGACTTCACACCTGCATTTTTATCTAGTGACCGGAAAGGACAACCAACTCCCTTTACTTTATCGAACTCAAGACTGATGACATCAGCCAATGTAGTGAAACGGCTTCCGGTTCAAAGTGTCTAACTGTGCAGAAGATATTTCAAAACTATCCATGGAATTCGGTGATTTCTTGTGGAGGGGTCTACTAAGGTCCAAGGAACAGAGGATTAAGTTTTGAGATGGATCAGAAAGTATTAACAAAATGTTTACGCTTTACATACAGACACAGAGAAAATATGGACTATGACAAAACTTTGAATGCAAGAAAAGATCAAAGCATTCCACCATAAGTATACAATTATGCCCACAACTAGAAGTGAAATGATGCCTTTAGATAAGAACAATGGCAAAAAAATTAGTTCTAGTCAAGATATACAGTATGACTAACCTTTAATTACATGAGACAAGGGCTCTAGAGAGAGAGAGAGAGAGAGAGAGAGAGAGAGAGAGAGAGAGAGAGAGAGAGAGAGAGAATGGTCTCGAGTATGAGTTACGTTTACGTAAAGAGCAATGCTCACGTGTTCCTGAATTATCACCTTCTTACGGTTCTCTAAAGTTTAAGCCATCGAACAGGTGAACAAAATGTAATTAAACTACAATTTCATCTAATATTAAAAGCATTCAACTGATTACTATTATTATCGCCGCTGGCCGTGTCATCATATCTTATTTAAAGAAAAAAGTAGATTTAATCAAATATTAAAAGCATCGTACATAAGATTATACATGTCTAGTACGATCTGTATTACTTTATGGACGTGAATCATAGTATGAAGCTATAAAACATTCTGTTGATATGATAGTAAATCTTTAAGAATATTGGAGCAAGAAGGCAGGATACAGTTAGTAATAATACCATAACGGAAAATATGGAAGTTCCATATAAAATGAGATATATAATGACGGAAAGGAGATAGAGATGGCTTGGACATATCATTGTACAACTCCTGGGAGAATAGTACGTGATAGTGTCAGGGTTGTTCCTGAGGAGACCAAAAGAATTAGAAGACCCGGATCTGTTTGGATGTGAACTGTGAAAAGGGAGGCTGGAAGTACGTGGAGATTTGTGAAAGATAAAGGGCTGGAAAGACATAACTGAAGGAATTTTACAGAACCCTTTTACGTCACGAGGTGTTGGAGGTGATGATGATGATGATGATTAAAAGCATACTAATTATTTCCAGTTGTTCCCAACTTCATCACATGGATGAATCAATTGCTGGTCTGTTGCATATTCATTCAATTTCAAAATACATAAATTACACAAATTACCTTGAAGCAATGAAAATTAATAAAACTACTTCCAATTCTTCCTATTCTTTAGCATGAGAACCACAAAACAAGTTTCGAAAATGAACAGCTAAAATCTATATTGAATAGAACATAAAATTTAGGCCAGAGGACAAACGCTGGGACCTATGAGGTCATTCAGCGCTGGAAGGGACATTGACAATAAAAAGGTTTGCAGCAGGAGAAAAACTTCGAAGATGCACTATGAAACAATTGTTAGGAGGGCGTGGAAAGTGAGATGGAAGAAAGAGAATATGAACGGAGGTACAGTAAAAGGAACAAAAGGGGCTGCAGCTAGGGGCCGAAGGCACGCTGCAAAGAACCTGAAGTAATCCCTACAGTGCACCGCATGAGGTGCACTGACGGCACTAACCCCCTACGGGGTAAAATCTATATTAATAATAAATTATAATTATGGCCATAAATATATCACAAAAACTACATGGCTACTGTAATGGCAATAACACTGAAAAGAAAATACATAAAGTAATATATGTAAGTTCTGCAAAAAGGAAAGATCTTAAGGGTCCAAGTGAAATACTTCAGACTAAATTTAATATCGAGGTTAAAAATCAGAATGATTTCTGCCTCACCAACTTTTCCCACATTTTCAGTGTGAAATTTCCCCCAAAAAAGTGCAAGAGGAGAGAGAGAGAGAGAGAGAGAGAGAGAGAGAGAATGATTTGCATATTCAACCACTATCTGGGAGTGTGTATAGGATAAGCGACCATCCCAAGATTCTTCAGCAGAAAAATTGAGCTTGAATTTCTCCAAACTGTTTTCTACACTTCAGCAATTGAGTCGTTAATTATCCTAAAAGACATCACGGGGGAATTCTTAAGCTAGCCATTCTCTCTCTCTCTCTCTCTCTCTCTCTCTCTCTCTCTCTCTCTCTCTCTCTCTCTCTCTCTCTCTCTCTCTCTCTCAAAACATCTAGTGATCCTCCAAAAATACAGAATTAATTGAAAATGTATTCATTTATGGCAGTATCTCATCTCCTCGCCAGAAAATTTAATAAAAACGTTCAACCAGCATGAGATATAATAAAAATACTAACCGTAATTGAAATTAATAGATTGTGATTGCATTTCGAATAACCGTTATTTGCTAACAATTTACTTACAATTTACTACTGTTATTAGTAAACTGAAAATCCCTAACAAGATTTTTAAAAAATACCGTTATTCTTTCACGAAGCACAAGAAAAAGTTAATAGAATTTCTAAGCATTACAATTAATGGAAATAAAAAAAAAAAAAAAAAAAGCAAAAGAGCTGTTTCTAAAGTTTTAGAATTAGCTCTTTTTTTTTTTTTTTTCTGAAAAGAAAACTATTGTGCCGGCTTTTCCTGTCCGTCTGCACGTTTTCTGTCCGCCCTCAGATCTTAAAACCTACTGAGGCTAGAAGGCTGCAAATTGGTATGTTCATCATCCACTCTCCAGTCATCAAACATACCAAATTGCAGCCCTCTAGCCTCAGTAGTTTTAATTTTATTTAAGGTTAAAGTTAGCCATAATAGTGCTTCTCGCAACTATACAGGAAAGGCCGCCACCGGCCCATGGTTAAAGTTTCATGGGCCGCGGCTCATATAGCATTACACTAAGCCCACCGAAAGATAGATCTACTTGCTCTGGCCTTGATTATACGCTGTACAGAAAACTCGCTTGCACCAAAGAAACTTTGGCGCACCTTTTCCTTGTTTGTTTTCATTTCCATTATTATTGTAATGCTTGGAAAAGACTACAACTGTGTGTTGTGCTTCACGAGTGATTAACGGTGTTTTATAAACATATCAATGAGGATTTTCAACTTACTAATAACAAGAGCAGTCATGCGAAATGCAATCACAATCACAGTCTGTTAATTTCAATTACTGTCAGTATTTTTATTAATATCTCATGCTGCTCGAACATCTTTATTCAATTTCCTGGCGAGGAGATGAGAAACGACCATAAATTAATATGATTTTTAATTAATTCTGTATTTTTGGAAAATCACTAGAAGTTTTCAAAGAGAGAGAGAGAGAGAGAGAGAGAGAGAGAGAGAGAGAGAGAGAGAGAGAGAGAGAGAGAGAATGGCAGGCTTTATCATCCAACTTTTACCTCCCTTGATAACATGGCCGCAATTACGAACATAAAAAAAGCAATGATTTTATCACTTAAAAACCAAGGCAATGCTCCCCCATACATTCATGGTATTTATGTGTATGTGCACGGATGGGAAAGCATACATTCACGTCAAACGTAGTGACATAAATTGCATGGACGAATCACATGGTTTGGCAACTTGCTGGATTTTAAGGAATTTTTTTTTTTATTTGCTGGATTATAAACAATATAGTTTACGCGCTCTTTCACTGCTGAAATGGCTGCAGTAGGAAGAAATGTAATCCATGGAAAGTGAAAATGTTACAACCAGTACAGGAAGTTCACACAGCAATAGAATTATTTTTAATTCTTGGCATGTTATATTTTAGTCAAGAAATGTATGTATGTATGTATATATGTATGTATATATATATATATATATATATATATATATATATATATATATATATATATATATAAATATATATATATATATATATATATATATATATATATGTATATACATATATATATATATGTATATATATATATATATATATATATATATATATATATATATATATATATATATATATATATATATATATATATATTACGTACATACAGTCATTGAAGAAAATTACATTATAAGGTGCGTCAACAGACGATTGAGAGCTGCACAAAAAAAACCTAGAGGAAAAAAAAACGAATCTAATTTCGTTAGTTGCAAAAGAGGTAATGTCATTTGAAGGCATGCCTTTTCATTAATATATTTTCTCTAGTTTTTTGTAGTATGACTGAAAATTTTCTGAAACTGGAGCTGTTGTAAAACAGAAGGCCAGAACAATTTAACACTCGTGTTCATAAAACCAATATTTACCAAATGACTTTTCTTTCGAGATTAAAACCACACTGATTTTTTTCGCTCCACAATTTTCTTAGTCTTACCTGACATCCATCAACATCAACCCAAATAAAATCTCAGCCCAAAAAGAAAAAATCACCAACAAAATCATGTCACACTCGTTGCAGACAGACCTCTCTTCTCAAGTAGCTTAGGTGAAGGCGGGAGAGTTGTTCCCCCTGGTTTTTAAATCTTTAATGAAAAGAAGTCCAACTTTTGAAAACTATAACTGAGAGAAGGACGCATGTCGTTAGTATTTTGTTAACTATCTGTAACAGTCATATAATAATTAATTATCTGTAAGTTAATAAAAAAAGGAAAAATAAAACATTTAAAGATTTTTCAATCATCCTGATAACTAGGTTTAGGCTATCAAGAGTAGTATCAAAGATATGAAAGTTAACTCGCGGGTTTCTATAAAGTTTATACACAAGAACACACACACACATATAAATATATAAGTACATATATATACATAATACACATATACATACGTTAATAAAATAAATAAATAAATATATATATATATATATATATATATATATATATATATATATATATATATATATATAGACTACTCCATAAAAAGGTTTTTATCAAAGTTTAAACTCCCCTGTCGAACACAAGGGAAGAAATATCATCAAACAAGGAAGCTGTGACCGATTGACACATGTCAAATGGTTTTCGAATGGGCTTTTTCCCACGAGGTGCCAAAAGGAGAATCTCGACAAGATGCATTTAAAAATACCAACTAAATTTACATTAGAAACCCTACAAGGAGAGAGAGAGAGAGAGAGAGAGAGAGAGAGAGAGAGAGAGAGAGAGAGAGAGAGAGAGAATGTTTTTGTTGGAACATTTACTTGGGGCTTAATCTCCTTTACAGATAATTTTCGAAGAATGTTCAGTCTCTTTTTACTTAAAAAAAAACTCTAAGAGAGAGAGAGAGAGAGAGAGAGAGAGAGAGAGAGAGAGAGAGAGAGAGAGAATTTGTTTTTGTTGGAAAATTTACTTAAGGCATCATCTCCTTTACCGACAATCTGCGAAGAATGTTCAGTCTCCTTACTGGAAAAAAAGCACGCGCGCACACACACACACACACACAGAGAGAGAGAGAGAGAGAGAGAGAGAGAGAGAGAGAGAGAGAGAGAGAGAGAGAGAAATTTTCTTTTACTGGAACATTTACAGATGATTTGCAAAGAATGTTCACTCTTCTTACTTGAAAAATAGAGCACACACACACACAGAGAGAGAGAGAGAGAGAGAGAGAGAGAGAGAGAGAGAGAGAGAGACCTCACTTACAACCCAATCCCCGTCTCCTCCCTTCTCACAGCTGCAGTAAGAAGATAGAAACTTTCGGAAGCCACTCAGAAGTTGTGAGGAGAGGCGGCCTATGTATACAATAGGGACAAACGACGTCTCGTCAGCTGGTAACCTTCGGTAATATTAAATTTATCCTGCGAAATGGAGGGCAGGGCAATCACGCAGGGCACAAACAACAAGTAAACCATGCGCCGAAGGTTCTTCAGCGTAATCGAGTTTTCTGTATAGCGTATACTGTAATCAAGGCCACCGAAAACAGATCTATCTTTCGGTATTCTTGGTATAACGTTGTATGAGCCGCGGCCCATGAAACCTTCAGCCACGGCTCTGTTTTGGCCTGTTCTACAGCGTTGCCAGCCGCACGATCATGGCTAACTTTAACCTTAAATAAAAAATAAAAACTACTGAGGCTAGAGGGCTACGATTTGGTATGTTTGATGATTGGAGGGTGGATGATCAACATAACAATTTGCAGCCCACTAGCCTCAGTAGTTTTTACAGTCTGAGGGCGGACAGAAAAAGTGTGGGTGGACAGACAAAGCCATCTCAACAGTTTTGTTTTACAGAAAACCCAAACTGAGTTATTCTGATTTTCAAACGACTACAATTTAGTCGTCCAGGTTACACACAATAACTTCCAAAGCAAGTTTGTAATCCATCATTTACCTAAAAATATCTGAATTACTTGCTCTCTAATGTGCCAGCACTTAAGCAAAAGACCATCATCATATTTCTTAATGAAATTATGAAATAGTTAAGTAGCCGTAATTATGGATTGTATAATTATATAAATGAAACTCTGCCAATGAAAAAAAAAAAATCCTGAAAGTCACAGTAGTCATTCCTCGTCTTAACAGAAGGTGAACGAAAAGTCATTAGAAAATTTATGAAACTGCAACACCCAAAAATCATTTAAATCTGTATACATACATATATATATATATATATATATATATATATATATATATATATATATATATATATATATATATATATATATATATATATATATATATATATATATATATATACTGTATATTATATAGGCTATATGTGTACACACACACACACACACTCACATATACACACACACATATATATATATATATATATATATATATATATATATATATATATATATATATACTGTATATGCACATCTACTCTCTCAATCAACCACATTACCCCAAGAATCAGCAAAGAACGAAGTCTCCCCAGAGACAAGAGGGCAAAAGATCATCAACCTGAGAGTTGGTTGGATTAGTACCATCAGGAAAAGCCAAGAGTCACTGAGCCCACCTCAGACGAGGTCGCCGCATGAGCAACGGCATATAACCAAAGCAAAACCTCTTTCAAGAGAGACCTCAGCTAAGCATACTGAGGAGGAGGAGGAGGAGGAGGAGGAGGAGGAGGAGGAAAATGATGATGATGAGGAGGAGGAGGAGGTCTCGGCCAACCAGCTTTGAACTTCATTTCAATCCAATTAGGAGATCAAACCTGGCCTCACAAAAGATGTGCCGCTCACCCCCATTATCATTCAAGAGATCGATGTTAATTAAATTGTATTGTTTCGGTGAGGCCTCAGCAGATTCGACTGGAAGGGGTGGGGGGGGGCGGAAGGGGTATCGTTCGTCCATTCATTTCGTCATTCATATGGCTATTCATCGGCATGTCAATGGCGATACCCGATTTGAAAAGTACATACACGATGGGCAGGGTTTTCTTTTTTTTTTTTGCCAACAGTGACGTCATGAAATTCACTCCTTCATGGTACAAAATCTAACTTGACTAATTATCACCGTATTGTTTTCCCACTGCCCTTTCAATTCGCGCACTGGCAAACATACTCTATTTCTACCCAATCACCGTCGAACGCGTCAAGGGTAAAACAAATACTTCTTGGGAATCCCCTACCTAGCAATAGTGCCTCTCTACTAATCATTCACATAAATCCTCTTGTTGATAACGGTACTATAACGAACACAGCCATTTACTCAATCGTTAAGACACTGCGGTACGTGTGAGTTTCATTATGACATCAGAATTACAGTCACCGCAAACAAACTCCGGACACCCCCTTTAAATGAACAGAAATCAAAACAATGTTATAAAAACGGAAAATAACAGGCAAAGTTTCTGTTTCGTTACCTTTTATTCAATATTTTGACATTTCTCCATTATTTTCAAGGAAGAGAAATAACAAAATATTAAATTCAGTCACCTTAAATTTATTTATATATCTTTGTTTAAAACTGACACTCGCATATAAGCGTCTGTGTGAGTTTGTGCACGAGAGAGAGAGAGAGAGAGAGAGAGAGAGAGAGAGAGAGAGAGAGAGAGAGAGAGAGAGAGAGAGAGGTTCTAATATTCACATACTCATTTTTCTTAAACAGAGCTTACAAAATTATTGGAGATTAGCATTCAAGATAGGAGAGTGTGACACGCTGCTCCGTGTGGGATTATTAGATATTCACACGATCTGGCCTGATTATTCAGCTCAGGAACTGCTTTCTTTAACTAAGCTTTAGGAATATTTCGTTTTACAAATGTATATGTATTCAATTTGTTACACACACATATATATATATATATATATATATATATATATATATATATATATATATAGAGAGAGAGAGAGAGAGAGAGAGAGAGAGAGAGAGAGAGAGAGAGAGAGAGAGAGAGAGAGAGAGAGAGAGAGAGAGAGAGGAGAATTCATCTTGAAACAATTGGAAATTTCAACCTCTAAAGAGCACATGAATGTACCGATGATTCACACATTCCTAGAAGTAACAGCAATCAGACCTAACAGGAACTGAACATGTGCATAAGAACCTACAGTCCACCTAAATCAAATATCACGGGGATGTCAAAAAATCGGCAGTAAAATAATGTCTTTCAAATATATATATATATATATATATATATATATATATATATATATATATATATATATATATATATATATATATATATATATATATATATATATATATATATATATATATATATATATATAACGAGCAAAATGGAAATCACAATGTTTACATAAAACGAGTCTATTAACGCTCAGTCCAATCTCACTGTCATTATACGTTCCAGTAATTTCAACTAACCAAAGTGGTTAGAGTTCACGTAGGCTAAGTTCTTTCAACTAACCAAAGTGGTTAGAGTTCAAGTAAGTTCACCTAACCGTTCGAGCAATAATCTATGCAGACATGAATTCTTGCGTTCAAGAGACGGATGCTGGAACTCGCAAGTTACCATCAGACATAGCATTCCATCGAATGGTTCCTTGTAATAAAAACCACCTACGAATATTCTGGAATAAAATGCTCATTTTCGACAACTTCACTTCGAACCTCCTTCATAAAAAAGATAAACAAAAACCAACTCATCTCTTTTTTCCCCCCTCTTACACAAACCATTAGGTGTTGTAATTACACCCATTCAATCTAAGTGGGGCTACACAGCTTCACATTAAATTTTCCCACGTCTCAGGAGAAAACGCGCTTTGCAATTAAACTGTTACCACTATAACCAGCCTCCCCTCAACCCCCTACCCCTCACTCTGCCCTCTTCTCTCCCCTTAATCATCTTCGCAGGTTATCTCACTTCTTAGTACTTTTGGTCTTCTTCCTCTGATTCTCTCTACTCTGACTTTCATTTATATCCTTCTTCTCATAACTACGACTTTCATCTTCATGTCTTGTCTTCTTTCACTATTCCTGTCTACCATTTGACTTTCATTTATTACGTCTCTCTACTCATGACTTTCATCTCAGTGTTTTACGTCATCTCTAGTTAAAGAGATTTCATTTCTAGACTGATTACACAAACCACAACTCTGCTATTTTTGTATATCCTTTTGTTCTGCACTCCGTTTCCTTTGCAAGCCAACCACTCCATCCCGAATAAAAAATTCTCCCTCGGCAATTTTTCATGCGGGTTTGTTCGGTCATTCACAATGATCTATCCTCTTACAACTACTTTTTACTGAGCATCGACTTATTTTAGTGATTTCCCATATCAACAAAATCCGAGATGAAAAGTTTCTCTAATTTCGAGAATTAATGTGACCTCATTCCTTATTGTTCCTAAAACAAAAGCATTAGAAACAACTTCCTCTTGACAAATATATTATTAACTGAGGCAAGCCTAAAACTTGTAAAACTTTTATCAGTAACATTTACGCCACAAGACATAAATCCGCTAACAAAACAGTGACTAAAAATGACTCGCTGCAAAGCCAAGTTGTTCGAAAATCGATGCCCTTCGTGATTTGCGAAGGCAAAGAACGTCTTTGAATTCGAGTGGCTTCAGGAAGCCCATTACGCTGAAGGATGACCAAAGGGCTGGATAACGAGAGCTTCGAGAAAAAAAAAAAAAAAAAAAACTTTGAGAACCTGTTCCCGACCTTGAAATAAACCTTTGTGACAACTACTCATCCGGAGAGAACTTGAACTTCAGTGACGAGTAAAATTTCTAAAGCTGTCCATAATAAAATATCGAACTGAAAATAGAATTTAGGCCAACGACCAAGCATTGAGACCAATGAGGTCATTCAGTGCTGAAACGGATATTGACAGTAAAAGGTTTGAAAGGTGTAACAGGAGGAACACCTCGCAGATGCACTGTGAATTAGTTGTTAGGAGAGGGTGGAAAATAAGATGGGAGAAAAAGAATATGAAAGGAGGTACTGTAAAAGGAACGAAAGGGATTGCAGCAAGGGGCCGAAGGCACACTGCAAAGAACCTCAAGTAATGCCTACAGTACACCGCATGAGGTGCACTGACGGCACTAACTCCCTACGAGGGTAAAAAAAAATATCGTCGTGAAGTACACGTACGCGATGGTAAGCGTTATTTAAGGTCCCTAAAATAGACAATTTCCTGTTTCACTTTCAGTAAATTTCCGGATACAGAAGAATTATGGCTGAGAGCCTCTAACCGCCGCCCGCCCCCTCCAAAAACAACCTTAAGAAGGGACAGCACACCCGAAGCCCAGACTTGCCGATCTGATATCAATTTATTGCACTTTTAGTTTTCGGTAAAACAAAACTAATGTGCCGGCTTTGTCTGTCCATCCGCACTTTTTTCTGTCCTCCCTCAGATCTTAAAACTATAGAGGCTACACGGCTGCAAATGGCATGTTGGTCATCCTCCTTCCAGTGATCAAACATACCAAATTGGAGCCCGCTAGCCTCAGTAGTTTTTATTTTATTTAAGGTTAAACTTAGCCGTAATCGTGCATCTGGTAACGATATAGGACAGGCCACCACCGGCCCGTGGTTAAAGTATCATGGGCATCGGCTCATACCGAATTATACCTAGACCGACGAAAGATAAGTCTATTTTCGGTGGCCTTGATTTTATGCTGTACAGAAAAATCGATTGCGCCTAAGAAACTTCGGCGCATTTTTTACGTGTTTATTTTGGATGATGGTGTACAAAATGAATCCCCCTATGAGAAAAAAAAAAAAAAATGACGGAAATTGGGTGTGTAAACGAACTTCCCCAAAAGTTCAACCGCCACCTGAAGTATTAATTTAAAAGAGGCCTCTTCCATATTTCTTGCTCTTACTCAGAGCTTTCTCAAACGGACGTGAAAAGTAGAGAGTAAATGACGAATCATTTCGTCAAGCAAACACAGCCTTGTCAAAAGGTTTACAAGCATTAATTACATTATTCTGTAAATGACTCCAGACATCTTGACACAATTTAACTTCCTTTTTAACCGTCAAAGTTACAAGCATTAATCAAACCCTGTAATTCTACTTATGCAACACCTGCTTGATAACAGAGAGTATCAAACACATAGCACAGAACATCAACACAAAAGAACTGTCTACAGCTTTTTTATATTCCCCAGAAACTAGAATGTCTGGCTTCATTCTGATCACAATACGAAAAACTTACTGAAATATGACACCTCGCCACAACCGTATCACCACACAAAGGATTCAACAGCTAATTTACGAGAGTTCCTCCATTCAACATCTGCCTTTCCTGCTTATAACCCAGCACTTTTGAATCGCAGGGGTAGTGAATGTGAATGAATAATGGGCGAGATGATTTCTATCATGGCGATTCATAAAATCTCAATGGATGTACACCTATAGGTGAGTACCTAGAGAGGTTAATTTTTTTCATATAAGGCCACCTACACAAATTCACCCTTTTGTTTGAAGATATTCTGCTCTCTCTCTCTCTCTCTCTCTCTCTCTCTCTCTCTCTCTCTCTCTCTCTCTCTCTCTCTCTCTCTCTCTCTCTCTCTCTCACAAACACACACGTGAAAGCATGCTCCCAAAGCTCCATATATATAAATTTAAAACATTTCTCTGTATGTCGCAAACGAACTAAGGGATTGAGAAGTCGCAAATGAATGAAAGCGATAATATGCTCGTAATATCTGACAAATAAAATCACGTACCAAAAAACTAATACACACTTCTAAATACCGTGTGAATACAAATCTGAATATACAACAGGCATTACAACTGCAAATTAAATAACACGCGGGTCAGAAGTTGGATCGCAAACTTAGGCATAAATTCGCTACAGCGCTGCTCGTTTGATTAGCAAAGTTAACAAGGGTACCAGATAAGTTCCCCATATGGTATGATAAAACACAACACTTAGGAATAGCCATGGCAATACCATCACAGAAAATGAGGATCAAATTCTAATGGAGTTATTTAAAACACGTATGGAAATTCATACGAAATACCCCCGAGTGCCGAATGATTTTATTCAACGCAAAACAGTTTATGATTAAATTATTATTATTATTATTATTATTATTATTATTATTATTATTATTCTTCAGAAGATGAATCCTATTTATATGGAACCAGCCCACAGGGACACTGACTTGAGACTGAAGCTTCCTAAGAATATGGTGTTCATTTGAAAGAAATAACAGGTCATAGGAAATAAAGATAGAAGGGATCACTTATTAGAAAATAATAAAACAAAATAACAAATTAATAAATAGATAGACAAAAATGTAAGTTAATCATAAAATACAAGGAGAATCGCTTAAGGACAGTAAAAATAACTTATTGAATAATTCCCATGACATACTACGGCAAAACACGTACGCAAAAGGAACCTCAAAAACATAAATCTAGGAAACAGGATATATCACAACATTAAAAAAAAATCAATCCACGCAATACGTAAAATGGGTAAAAAAAATCCTCATTCTACTCAACAATGCGTAAAATGGGTAAAAAAAAAAAATCCTCATTCTACTCGAAAACGGTTCCCTCATTTATTCATGAAAAAATCGTGGCAGGCAGACAGGCAAGCAGGCAGGCAGGCAGGAGAGGCAGAAGCAAGTGAGGCACCAGAAGCAGTGCCTTCATCAGCATCCCATTCCTATCACGAGCAACAATCGACCAAGGGAAGCCGGGGCGCGCCACAAGCATGAGAGGCAGCGTCACAGACACACAAACACACACATACAAACACACACTCTCTCTCTCTCTCACACACACACACACACACACACACACACACACAAGAGAATGACTGGCAGCGTGGGACGGTTTCAATAATGACTCCCGTTCGTTCGTTCACATCCCAGCCCAACAAATGCCAAATTACACAAGGGATCGTTGGCGTAACTGCGGGCTGCTGTGTTAGTGGTACGGAAAATTTCGACTGTCCACATTGGCCAAATGTTCCCCAGCCCACCGCCCCCGAACATCCCCCCCACAAAATGTGATTTCAAAGAACCACTTAACGCCGCGTTAAATGCACAAGAAAATAACCGCCGATATCTAAGTGGCAAAACGAGTATTTCCACCCTGTCAGTCATCTGTCAAACTTCATTACTGCTTTCGCAGACAAATGATGCATAGGCTGTATCACTATTGTTCTGTTCTAATGAGAAAATGAGGTTAGTTTGAGAAACTCCCACATTATTAGTCCGAAAGCAATAAAAAAAAATCTTTTACGGAAGTTGGGTCCGTTTATGAGATAGCTACTGAATTTTGCTAGTGATATATTTAATATATTTTACATCTTTTTTTGATAATTATGTTCATTCACAGTTTTGTCCCAAACTAAAAATAGCATAACAATTATAAAACCAAAAGTCACAATCAATCAGTTATCCTATAAACAAACATACCAACTGATACTTATCAAAGAACAATAATCCTATTTAGCGATATAGTACAATACCTGCTAATTCGAAACATAAAAAGCTTGATGCCTTCAACATTAAAAATGTATAATTTAGAGACCATTGCACGACATTAATTTATCGAAGTTAAAGCACTGAAGATATCAACGGTATTTACGTAATCTCCCTCCCGTTTTACAAGCAAAATATGGCACAGAAAAGGACATGTCGTGTCATTTCCCAACCAACTTTTGCTAAAGCACTTTCATCGGAATAAATGCGGCTCCCATAAATTTTCATTTCCTCAAATAGGAGCGCGGGGAAGCCGAGGGTAGGGTAGGGGATAAGGGGAGGAGTGGGGGGGAGGAGGAGGAGGAGGCAACTCTCCATGAAGGGGGAAGTGGAAGCAACCTTCCTTCGGGCTGCAATGGTTCCTGAGATAGATGATTTTTATTATCATTTCTTTTTCACCACAACTTTTTTTTTATTTCAGGGAGAAAAATTTACCAAGTCATAACTTACTGAGCAATCAGTTATGACACTATGGTTGTTTTTCCTCAAAAAAAAAAAAAATTAATCGTTTCATCATCGCTCATACACTAATTTTCAAGTGACTTGAAAAAGCAAATTAATAAACAAATAAACAAAACCAAGCAAGACTGGCAAAGTGACAAGCAATATTTTGAAAAAAAAAAGAAAAGTTTCTTCCTTTCTAGACACATTCTTTATATACATATATATATATATATATATATATATATATATATATATATATATATATATATATATATATATATATATATATATATATATATATATATATATATATATATATATAATAAATGAGGAACCACAATGGAATGGAGAAAACATTCACACCACCACCAGCTTCATATACTTTTACATAAGCATTCAGCCACTTACATCTATTTTCCATACACTCTTGAGCTTCCTAGATACTAAGGCATTGTATTCTATCAGAGATGTATCATAAAGAAAGAAATAAAAACTGAAATATATTGAGCTGAAAACATTTTCAGGCTAATTCATTTTCTGCTTTTTTCATAACCTGCATAGTAAAATTCATAAATTAACAACAATAATTTACATGGTTTCATGCAAAACAAGAACTGAAAATAACGACACTAAACAATAATTCATTAAGCATCTGTTACAAAAAAGGCATACTATTAGATCAAGAATCACTGAACTGAACAAATCTTCAAGCTGCACCACAATGGTTATTCGATCAGAGCCCTACAGATTACATTGGGTTACTAAGCAAATCTGACTGCTGTACTTTTAGGACAAAAATATCTAGAGATATTTAAGAATTTCCTCCATGATTACACTTACAGAAGAGAGAGAGAGAGAGAGAGAGAGAGAGAGAGAGAGAGAGAGAGAGAGAGAGAGAGAGAGAGAGAGAGATATATCATCTTGTACCATAACTTTCTCATGGGCAAACCCAATTAAGCATTTCTATTTACAGAACTTAAGACAAATGGACAAACAGCCAACACCCTAGTTAATATATATATATATATATATATATATATATATATATATATATATATATATATATATATATATATATATATATATATATATATATATATATATATATATAATGCCTCTACTTAGCCTTCAGCTATTATATTTTATCTAATTTTTTGTTGCCATGTTTCTGTTACAAATTGTTTTAATTTTTCAGTTACACTGCTATATATACCAATGCTGGTATTTATTTCTAATCTTTTTCTTTACAACTGTGTTTTAAAGAAATTACAGCAATGTATAATAGTTGGTAAGACATTTCCAATTTCATTTAGAGATTCTTTTTGTTCACAGTTATTGGTAAGTTTGTTAACTAAAATATTGAAACTTATCTAAAATAAGTTTGCTACCTTCAACTGGCTAGTTTAAACATTTTTTAATGTCACTCTATAAGGCATAGGTTAGGGGTGAGGGTTTAGTGAACTGTATGCCCCCCACTAGCCCTAAGAAAATTTTGCATGTGGTAATGTTAGGAACAATCCATTCAAGAGAGCTCTTCACACTTCACCAATTTTCAATATGGAATTTTATATTTTTAAGATGCTATTTAAGTTTGATTCCAAGCCTAGAGTGCTGTGTTCTAGCACAAGCATTCTAAGGAGTCATGACCTAAGCTAGTAGCCTTTATTTATTCTGGTTAGGAAATTTTTGAGAAACCAAGAAAAAAGAGATTTAAAAAATAACTATCTCATAATGAGGAATGCATGACGACTTTCTTATTACATGTTTATGGTAAGTCAACAAAAAAACGTTGTTACCATATATGACACTAGTGGGCTAAAAACATGGGGAAATGTGCTAACATCAAAATGAAGTATGTCTATAATTCTCCAGTACCTAAAAAGATTTAAAATAATGTAATCTAAATTACAGATAACAGCTCAAAGGGCAGGACATGGAATATCTTATTGAATATATATTTTGGTTGGTTTGGCCTTGTTTTCTCTGTAACAGAGCCTACCTGGGACCCTTCGGAATTCACCATCACTGAATCTTTGAATGGACACTGAGCTCACATCAAGCTTTATTCACAAGACTAAGCCTGCATGGTACAACTACTTCCACTGCATTCATTTACATTCCACCACTTAGCTGCATTTTTCACAAAAACATTGTCTGCAATCGCTCCAACAACCTGACACTGAAGAGCAGGCTACAATACCCTATGTTAACAGCTCTTTACCAGACATTTCCTCCTTGAAAACATAAGTTGGCCAGTAAATATTTACACAGTTTCCATTCATTCTAAAAGGAGGGGGACTGGCACTTTATTAAATATGATCATAAGGGTATATATGACTCTTTATTGGGGAAGGGGGGTTCACCTTTGCTAGACAGGGGGAAGTTGTAATAGTTCAACCCAGCATTTACAATACAGCTGAATATCAAGTATCAGACTAATTTCTTAAAACTATCATACAAACCATATTTCACTAGTTTTAAATTGGACACTAAAACTGAAAACTTTTGAAAATCATTTCATTAAAATGAATAAACTTAGCTGTTTCTTGGCTTCAGGGACCAAACACCTGTACTGCTGTCATAACAACCAATCGCAACCCTGACTAAACAATGTTTCATAATGAAATGTACAGTAAGTGCTATGATGCCACCACATAACATGAAAGAAATACAACATACATTAGATAAAGAAATATATATTGTATATATTGTATATATATTATTTATTATATATACACTGTATGTGTATATATTATAGGCTATACACAAACACACACACACACACACACATATATATATATATATATATATATATATATATATATATATATATATATATATATATATATGAATGCACTACTTGGCCAAAGCCTACATAACCTAGGCTTTGCTATACCCAATCATGAGGAATCTGTTAAAAGTCAGGGTGATATTCAAAAGGTACAAGCCTACAACATTCATCATAACATTAACATTCTTCCCCTGTCTAATGTATCAACAAGACTGAAAGGATACGTGCAAAACAGAACAGCATTTACACGTGGCCTCGTGTAGCCTGGGCCATGGCTGTCAGTACACTACTGTAGGGCCATTGAACTGGCTTCCCGTGAGACAGGCGAGACTGCATAACGTAAAACTACTACCAAGGTTAAACCGTAAACAAACAAAATCCTTCATGCTTATTATCCGCTCCTGTAACAGCATAACACATAAAAATTATGTATCCTTGCATCTCAAAATGATAATTCTTTAAAGGAAGACAACCCTTACATGGCTTGTAATTTGAGCTATTCCCCAAAACATAACAAAAACTACTCGAGACCTCTCCCCGACACAAAAGGCGCGGAACCTCTGCTCATACCCGCTTATCTACAACACTCACCAGTTTTAAACACCTCTGGGGTGTCTGGGTCCGAGGAATCGTCGCTAAAATGCTCCATGTTGAAGCGTTTCTGTATTTGTTAGCTTTAAACCGAACGAACGTTACATGGTTACACCCCGATTCGATCACTGACAAAACAAAACGCCATGACAGATGCCGATTGGGTAACACATCTTTAGAATTTTATTTTATTTTCCTTGTGATTTTTGCTGTTGTAATTATTGAATTTTCGCTGAATATTTTACTTATCAATAGTATACTTCTTCGTAAGGATTATACAAAAGGTATGTATTTTCTACAAATTTATTTGTTAACACAAGTAAGAAATGGAAAAATAATCCAGCAATTTCAATTTTCCGTGTGATTATCCAGTATTATATCAAATTTATTTTGGAAATAAAAAATATAATTTACTTAACTAAATTTTCCAAATTATGGAAAACCAAGTAATTGTTTACCTAAAATTGAAAGATGACGTACCACCTCAGTACTCCATTGTGTTTATTTTGAATGTTGCAAGATACCCATGAAAGGATCACTGCTTTTACTTTTGGTAGTGATTCTCTCTCTCTCTCTCTCTCTCTCTCTCTCTCTCTCTCTCTCTCTCTCTCTCTCTCTATATATATATATATATATATATATATATATATATATATATATATATATTATATATATTTGTATATTTTAGTATTTGTCTTTTCACGAATAAAACTTTTTGACAATATTACACGGAATAAAGTTTACGATTCAAACATTTAATGCCATTACACCCTCATTGAGTGGTCAGAGGTCACTATACTGTTTTGTCAATTAATGAAACCTTCACATCCGGTATAGAAAGAATGGAGTTATTCCTTTTGAAACTATCTTGCTCACTAATCCGCCATTTTACCCAATGAATTCTTCATAAGACGCTTGCTACATCTAAGAAGCGTAGCATAAAGCATTTCTATGATTCATGCATTTATGGACCATGATCAGATTGCAATATGCATTATATGGCAATCCCTTGACAACTGACAGCCATTCAGGATAAAAGGCTCGTTTCAGAAGTACTGGAAAAGCCAGAATTTTATTATACCCAGCACGTTTGATCCTGAAAAAGAAATAGAGCAAGTCATACTTTAAAGACGCATTTTAATGAATAATGAGATCACGAATAAAATGATAAACAGACCATTTCTCTTGCAGGATATCCTCATTGAACAATGGTTTTAGCGATCAAACTTGCCCTAACCATACAGATCAGTTTTGACGCAGGATGCTCAGGTTACATCTGACAAATGAATGGGAATTCACGCACGGTTACATTACATGAAACAGGATGATAGACTTTTATTCCTTTGGCCCCAGTGCCCGTGGATGTGCCAACATTAATGATGATAAAAAATGAGATGACACACTTCAGGATGTAGAAAGGTTAAAGTCTAAACCATAAGTCTGAGAAGAAACAAAAGTTCCTTGTAATATCTAACAATGACAAAGTTCTCAAAATTATTCTGAAAGTTACCATCTCATTATGGAAATATGATTTTTCTTAATTTTTAATTTATATGAACACAAATAGTTGACCTGCTGTTCGTGTTTCGATGTTAATCTGTCATCTCACAGTTCATTAACTTCAAATTAAAATTTTTTTTTTCTGCTATGCCTCATGACGTGTTGCTTGGAACTCGAAATTCTGTTCAATACTTTTATGAAGCTGTCCTTATGACCCTTCATTAACACAGGGCGAGGTTAAACCTTCCTGATCTACGTTTGCTTTGGAATCGATAAAATCATCTTTGTACCTTTAACGCATGGTAAATAGTAAGTAGTGTGGGCTAATTTTTTTTTTCATGGTTTTCCTTCGTTCCTGTATCTTTGCTTCATTTTGACTCATGATAAAGCTCTATTTGTGTCTTATTATTACTGAGAATGTACCATTTCATACAAGGATTTCTATAAGTAACGATTAGAGAATCATAAATAATAAGCGTTCTCTTCCGACTCGCATTGATGTTCAATGTATCCAAGCAGTGTTCGACTTATAACCCCATCCTAAGAGTTACCAGTCACTTTCTTTTAGGAAGAATGTTCGTAAATGCAAATGGTGAGGGGTTCCCAAAGTCTACTGGAAAATATTATTGAGGATGAAAGAAATTCCCCTAGGAAGATACATTCACGTCTTAAAAATAGAATAAAAAAAAAAAGATAAGTATCATGAGTGACAGATTTGAACCTTTTCTCTGCCGGATAAAACTGCATTTATCTTGCAAAAATGTCTGTTTTCATCTTTGCCCGTCGAAAGGTTCAAGATTTTAAGATAATCTAGTCAAGTGAGAATAAAAAGAAAAATTAAGACTTGATTACAATGTTTCCTTCTCTACAAAATTCTTTAAGGGAGGAAAGGAAATACCTAAGTGTTAAGTTTTCTTTCTGTTGTTGGGACTCAAGCTTTCAAGAGTTAGATTCTTATGAGAATCCGATTTGTAATATAAAACACTAAACACCTTTTAGGGCGAAGAAAAATAAACATTTTAACAGTGGTCTTAAACATTCTCTTCTTTTCGCAGTTTTATCGCTTTGTAACAAAAGTCATTTCATTGAAATAATCTTAAAAACCTTGAGCCTCTCGAAGAGCAAAGATATAAATAGACATCCGGCACGGAAGAAGTCACCAATGGGTTCCACAATTTTTTTTTCTTTAGATAATAAGACAGAGTTAGAAATTTCTTAAATTACAGGATAATAATTGAAAACAATTTGTATGAGTTATGTAGTAAAACGCCTGATCATGGATCCACTCCTGCTTGTAAACTGATTTCCGGTTTCTTGATTGACAGCCCTATTTTCTGTTTTTTTTTTTTTTTTTTTTTTTTTTTATGGACTGCACCAATTCATTTCCCTCTTTGTGTGTCTCTCGCGAACTTCTCCTCCCCTTTATCAATGGCCTTTTTGATGGTATCTCATTGCCTTATCCATGCGTACATAGATCTTTTTGCTCTCTCTATTCTCAGTCACCCTCCCTTGGTTCTCAGTTATTCTGTTTGTTCTGTGTCACATTTGATCTTCTTAGATGTTACTAGTTTGGAAGTGGAAGTGGAAGTGGAAGTGCCGAAAACTTCCGCAAAATTAGCATCTTCATAGACCTACACGAGATGATCATTCGCAGCTTATCCTCCCCCAACAAACCACACACATAGTCTCTATTTTCCCTTCCTTTCCAGTACCTTTCCAACACAATCACATATACACACACAAACACACACACATACATACACACGCACCCACACACACACATACATACATACACACACACACACACACACACACATATATATATATATATATATATATATATATATATATATATCCAAAAATGATGAGTCTCGACTCAGGTTACAGTCTCGAAAGTTAAAGGAAAAGGCACCATTGTTATTACTAGTTTATTATGCCGACGTTTCACGACAGTTGCTATCGTCGCATTTTCAAGGCTGCAAATTCCTGCAATGATTAAAAAACCCTTCTTACAAAAAGTCATTAAAACATTACAAAAATTCACATTAAAACATCAATATATACACATAAATTAAAGAAATAAAAGCAAAGGAATAGGCACAGGACATACCTAACCCCCACAAGTAATAAGACTAAAATGTAACTTTCTCAAGATCCCAACAAATCCAAGAAAGGACGAGTGAAAGAAAACATAAGCAAAAGGGTAAGGGATAAACAACTGAGCAGAGGTTGTTTGAGTATTTAGTGTTGGGACCGTCTTCTTTATTATAATAATGGATTCAAGTATATTGAGGTCATTTTCGTTTTGGGTCTGTCCTATTATAGAAAAATCTTTATAATTACAGTAATATCCGTTTTGCACATTTTTACATGATTTCTTATATTTGAGTGCTCTGGATTAGTCAATTTACATCAAGTAGAGGTTCTAGAAGTGGTACCAAAAATTTAGCTAATTTACAAATGTGTGCCCAGGATGTGATCGTGGGATTTACGTCGGATGCATGAGGAGGCTACTACGGATTCGCATAGATTCTTATAAAGGTGTAAGTTACAGAACTGGATGTGAACTAACTAATCCAGAGCATTCAAATGTAAGAAATCATGTAAAAAATGTGCAAAACCGATATAGATTATAGAGATTTTTCTATAATAGGACAAGCCCAAAACGAAAATGACCTCAATATACTTGAATCCATTATTTTAAAGAAGCCAGTCCCAGCACTAAATACTCAAACAACCTCTGTTCAGTTGTTTATCCCTTACCTTTTGTTTTGTTTTCCTTCACTCGTCCTTTCTTGGTTTTGCTGGGTTCTTGAGAAAACTTAAATTTTCAGTGTTATTACTTCTGCTGTTTAGGTATGTCCTGTGCCTATTCTTATAATTCATATGTATATATCGATGTTTTAATGCGACTTTCTTTAATGTTTTAATGTGACTTTTCGTAAGAAGGGTTTTTAATTGAATTTTGAAAAAGCGACGATAGCAACTGTCGTGAAACGTTGGCATAATAAACTAGTAGTGACAAAGGGGTCGTTTCCATTTGCCTTCGATATACATATGCTGTATATATAATATGTGTGTATATATATATATATATATATATATATATATATATATATATATATATATATATATATATATATATATATAGATATATATATATATATATATATATATATATATATATATATATATATATATATATATATATATATAATATAGCAAGAGAGAGAGAGAGAGAGAGAGAGAGAGAGAGAGAGAGAGAGAGAGAGAGAGAGAGAGAGAGAGCATGACATAGCATATGTAAGAATCATTACTAAAAGAAAACGTTTCCAACTATCTTCAGAAAGGCTGCATCTTAAAATCATTCCTCACCATGGCCGCTTCGAATCCGTCAACTCTTCTGCCTCTTGGTAAATAAAATGCCTCCTTGGTCCATGATGGTAAATGATTATGTCGATAAATTGAATATACTTTGGTGAAGAACGTACCAAGGGAGAAATTGATAGGAGAAATATGGCCAAATGTCTGTAAAGTTGTGACAAGTTTCTCGACTTGAATACTGCGTAGGCTAGGTAATGCTACTAGGTTAGCTAGGCCTATTGCGTTGGCCAGGTTAGTCGCTATTTCGTAGACTAGTAGCTATTCCTTAGACTAGGGTAGTCGGTATTGTGCAGGATAGGTAGTAGCTATTCCTTAGACTTGGGTAGTCGGTATTGTGCAGGATAGGTAGTAGCTATTCCGTAGGCTTGGCAACCTAGTCGGTACTGTACAGGATAGTTAGTAGCTATTCCTTAGGTCGGTATTGTGCAGGATAGGTAGTAGCTGTTTTGCAGGCTAGGCTACCTAGTGGGTAGTGTGCAGGATAGGCAGTAGCTATTCCTTAGGTCAGTATTGTGCAGGATAGGTAGTAGCTATTCTGCAGGCTAGGCTACCTAGTGGGTAGTGTGCAGGATAGGCAGTAGCTATTCCTTAGGCCAATATTGTGCAGGATAGGTAGTAGCTCTTCCGTAGGCTTGGCTACCTAGTCAGTATTGTGCAGAATAATTAGTAGCTATTCCTTAGGTTGGTATTGTGCAGGATAGGCAGTAGCTATTACTTACGTGGGTATTATGTAGGATAGGCAGTAGCTATTCCTTAGGTTGGTATTGTGCAGGATAGGTAGTAACTAATCTGTAAGCTAGGCTACCTAGTTGATATTGCGCAGGATAGGCAGTAGCTATTCCTCAAGTCGGTATTGTGCAGGATAGGCAGTACTTATTCCACAGGGTAGGCTACCTAGTTGGTATTGTGCAGGATAGGCAGTAGCTATTCCTTATGTCAGTATTGTGCAGGATAGGCAGTAGCTATTCCTTATGTCAGTATTGTGCAGGATAGGCAGTAGCTATTCCCTATGTCAGTATTGTGCAGGATAGGCAGTAGCTATTCCTTATGTCAGTATTGTGCAGGATAGGCAGTAGCTATTCCTTATGTCAGTATTGTGCAGGATAGGCAGTAGCTATTCCGTAGGCTAGGCTACCTAGTCAGTATTGTGAAGAATAGTTAGTAGCTATTCTTTAGGTCGGTATTGTGCAGGATAGGCAGTAGCTATTCCATAGGCTAGGCTACCCAGTCAGTATTGTGAAGAATAGTTAGTAGCTATTCTTTAGGTTGGTATTGTGCAGGATAGGCAGTAGCTATTCCTTATGTTGGTATTGTGCAGGATAGGTAGTAGCTGTTCCATTGGCTAGGCTACCTAGTCGATATTGTGCAGTATGGGCAGTAGCTATTCCTTAGGTCAGTATTGTGCAGGATAGGGAGTAACTATTCTGTTGGCTAGGATAACTAGTCAGTATTGTGCAGGATAGTTAGTAGCTATTCCTTAGGTTGGTATTGTGCAGGATAGGCAATAGCTATTCTGCAGGCTAGGCTACCTAGTGGGTATTGTGCAGGATAGGCAGTAGCTATTCCTTAGGTCACTACTGTGCACGATAGGTAGTAGCTCTTCTGTAGGCTAGGCTACTTAGTCAGTATTGTGCAGAATAACTAGTAGCTATTCCTTAGGTCGGTATTGTGCAGGATAGGCAGTAGCTATTAATTAGGTTGGTAATGTGCAGGATAGGTAGTAACTATTCTGTAAGCTAGGCTACCTAGTTGATATTTTGCAGGATAGGCAGTAGCTATTCCTCAAGTCAGTCTAGTGCAGGATAGGTAGTAGCTATTCTGCAGGCTAGGCTACCTAGTGGGTATTGTGTGGGATAGGCAGTAGCTATTCCTCTAGTTGGTGTTGTGCAGGATAGGTAGTAGCTATTCCGCAGGGTAGGCTACCTAGTGGGTATTGTGCAGGGTAGGCAATAGCTATTCCTTAGGTCAGTATTGTGCAGGATAGGCAGTAGCTATTCTGTAGGCTAGGCTACCTAGTCAGTATTGTGAAGAATATTCAGTAGCTATTCTTTAGGTTGGTATTGTGCAGGATAGGCAGTAGCTATTCCTTACGTCAGTATTGTGCAGGATAGGTAGTAGCTATTCCGCAGGCTAGGCTACCTAGTCGGCATTGTGCAGGATAGGCAGTAGCTATTCCTTAGGTCAGTATTGTGCAGGATAGCTATTCCGTAGGCTAGGCTACCTAGTGGGTATTGTGCAGGATAGTTAGTAGCTATTCCTTAGACTAGGGTAGCCAGTATTGTGCAGGGCAGGTAGTAACTATTCCGTAGGCTAGGCTACCTAGTTGGTACTGTGCAGGATAGTTAGTAGCTATTCCTTAGGTTGTATTGTGCAGGATAGGTAGTAGCTATTCTGTAGGCTAGGCTACCTAGTCAGTATTGTGCAGGATAGTTAGTAGCTATTCCTTAGGTTGGTATTGTGCAGGATAGTTAGTAGCTATTCCTTAGGTTGGTATTGTGCAGGATAGGCAGTAGCAATTCCTTAGGTCGGTATTGTGTGGGGTAGGTAGTAGCTGTTCCATAGGCTAGGCTACCTAGTGGGTATTGTGCAGGATAGGCAGTAGCTATTCCGTAGGTCAATATTGTGCGGGATAGGTAGTAACTATTCCGTAGGCTAGGCTACCTAGTCAGTATTGTGCAGGTAGGTAGTAGGCTAGCTATTCCTTAGGTCAGTATTGTGCAGGATACGTAGTAACTATTCCGTAGGCTAGGCTACCTAGCCAGTATTGTGCAGGGTAGGTAGTAGTTATTCCTTAGGTTGGTATTTTGCGGTATAAGTAGTAGCTATTCCGTAGGCTAGGCTCCCTAGTCAGTATTGTGCAGGATAGGCAGTAGCTATTTTTTAGGTCGGTATTGTGCAGGATAGGTAGTGGCTATTCCTTAGGCTAGGCTATCTAGTCGGTATTGTGCAGGATAGTTAGTAGCTATTCCTTAGGTCAGTATTGTGCAGTATAGGTAGTAGCAATTCCTTAGACTAGGCTACCTAGTCGGTATTGTGCAGGATAGTTAGTAGCTATTCCTTAGGTCGCAGAATAGCCAGTAGCTATTCCTTAGGTCTGTATTGTTCAGGATAGGTAGTAGCTATTCCGTAGGCTAGGCTATCTAGTTGGTATTGTGCAGAATAGTTAGTAGCTATTCCTTAGGTCAGTATTGTGCAGGATAGGTAGTAGCTATCCCATAATGCTGGGCTAGTCGTTATTGTGCAGAATAGGTAGTAGCTGTTCCTTAGGCTAGGCTTTTAGTTATTGTGCAGGATAGTTAGTAGCCATTCTTTAGGTCGGTATTGTGCAGGATAGGTAGTAGCTACAGTATTCCGTAGGGTTGGCTAGCCGGTATTGTGCAGAATAGGTAGTAGCTCTTCCTTAGTCAAGGCTAGTTGGTATTGTGCAGGATAGGTAGCTATTCCTTAGGCTAGGCTACTTAGTCAGTATTGTGCAGGATGGTTAGAGCTATTCCGTAGGCTAGGCTACTTAGTATTGTGCAGGATAGTTAGTACCCATTCCTTAGGCTAGGCTAGTCAGTATTGTGCAGAATAGGTAGTACGTAGTAGCTATTGTATTATAGGCTAGGACTAGGCTAGTAGGTATTGTGCAGGCTAGACTAGTTAGTAGTGGGGCGAGGGTAAAACTACGGAAAGTTGGAAACAGATTTGGAAGATGAAAACAAAGCTAACCTTTCCTAGAACGCCATGTCCTGACCTAACCAGGTCTTGTCTTCCTAACTTCACTTAGGGTGCCGTGCCCTGACTTGGCTGGGGGTTGTCACTCCCCTGGACCCCATAAGGTCCGATCCCATTGCTCTGCAAACTACCCCTTCCTTTTAATGCACATGGAGGGGTAAGATGTCCTTAAGTCCATCTGACATTGGGATTTTAGCATACGACCATGTCACTTGAAAACCTTGCTTTCCACTTTGTTATATGCAGGCTAACAATAACAGTTGGAACAAGCAGCATAATGAAAATAAAATTCCACAATAAGCTGTAGGTCCCGTTGCTAAGTAACCAATTGGTTCTTAGCCACGTAAAATAAGTCTAATCCTTCGGGCCAGCCCTAGGAGAGCTGTTAATCAGCTCAGTGGTGTGGTAAAACTAAGATATACTTAACACTGGAGCTATACTTTAAAATTTAATGGTAAATGTAAAAGAAGTGGCCACATGAAGATATCGTTCATTAATGTAATTTTATGGCTAAATTATAGAAAATGGTGTATGTAATGCAGTGCAGGTGAGATAATCTGAGAAAGCTACCAAGATAATGATAAATTTACCATGTTTTGTTTTATGTTTATGTTCGTCTCCATAGGGCTGGAACTAAACATAACAAAAGCTCCATGGGGTGCCTTGTTTAGACTGGTACCCATCTCTTGGGGATGAAAGTAGAAACACTTTTACTGCATACAGACACCCTTTAATGTATTCATTGGAGAAAAAAGTATATTGATAGATATCGTCATGTGGCTCTCTCTCTCTCTCTCTCTCTCTCTCTCTCTCTCTCTCTCTCTCTCTCTCTCTCTCTCTCTCTCTCTTATCTAGACAGGATAGCCAGCCCACCCAGGTCAGGGCACAGTGCCCTAGGGTAGGTCAAGAGAAGGTTAACTTGGATTCATCCCTGTTGAAATATTTGTAATCTGCTTTTAAGCAGGTTGTGACCTGCAGAAATAGGTGTAACGTGCAACTCAGGCCGAGTTGAGAAAGATGGACACTGGTTTTACTGACGTAAAAACCTAACCTTTCTTAGAATGCCATGCCCTTATCTAATGAGACCTTACCCTCCTAACCTGACAAAGAGTGCTGTGCCCTGACTTGGCCAGGGGTACTCCCCCAGTAACCCTAAACATTATAAACGTGGAATGAACTTCTTCCGCTTAGAGGTAGTGTTAGAGCCTGCTCCTGTCGTTTTACAAACTACTGTGCAACTCTCCTGTACTTTTAGTCGTAACTTTGAATTAGCCTACTTACAAGATTTAGAGGGATAGGCTAAATATACTGTTTTGGCAGTTCACTTTAAAATGACCCACAGCACCCAGTGTATATCAGGTGTGGTACCTGGAGAATGTCCTATAGCATACATTTAAGCAGCAGAGGAGTTTGATTAAATTTTTTCTTGTTGATGAGTTTCCTCAACTTTTAGTGCATATATAGCCTGAGATTTTTCATTGGTGGCTAGAGCTGTTGTGTTTAAATCTCTGATACTATTTATTTAGTAAAATTAGCTTCCAAATAGTCTTTAGGATCTCACTGTTTTTCTCCAGGAGATTTACTAAATCTTGATGTAAAATTATCCTGTTTCAAGAAATTAAGCCTCATTTCAGGAAGTATACTTTTCATATTTTCTCCACATTGTTTTTAGTCATTGATGTGATTACCAAGATGGATCCAAATCTCATTTTTTTTAAAATGGATTAAAGAAAAAGATCTTAAAAGGCCATTAAACTTTCAGCAGCATACATTGTACAAAGAGTAGCCATATACTACTGTACTTAAAAAAAAGTTAGGATACGGATGTTATGAATTTCGTAATCTTTCATTATTGAATGTTTTTCAGAATTGGTGGATAAGTGCATTGGTTCCCGTATCCATATAATTATGAAGAGTGATAAGGAAATTATAGGTACCCTACTTGGCTTCGATGATTTTGTCAATATGGTTTTAGAAGACGTCACAGAATATGAGTCGACTCCAGAAGGGAGACGAATTACACAATTAGATCAGATTCTGCTTAATGGAAATCATATAACCATGGTAAGAAAATCTACATATTTTTCTTTCAAATGTCGTATATTGTATATGCTTGTAATATTCAAATTCCTGTTATGTTTAGCACCCTACGTAATGAGTTTATTGTATAATCTGTAAAGTTTGAGTCCAGATTTTTCAACATCACACTTAGGCTATACTGTATTATGCATTAGAACATAGGCCACACTACCTATGTCAAAGTTTATTGATATAAGCTTTCAACATATAAAATCCTATAAAGGCTATAACTTACCCTATATATGTACAGTATTTAGGTATCATTAATAAAAGAAAAATGAAGAAATGTATTGTACTGATGAACAACAAACATGGGAGAAATATGAGTGAACATCACTCATCTAACAATAGTTTAAATAATAAAAGATTTTGACAAAGTATTATGATGTGATATAACATATAAGTACTTTGAAATGAAATGACTAGTAAAATAATATATGCACTATAATGGTGAACATTTACATTACAGTAATAGTGAAGAAATTTTTTATTATCCACACCTGAAATGTCTCAGAAGATTGAACTGTGAGTCAGATACTAATCAGATTCATTTCAAATATGATAAGGTTTTTAACATGTAGTATGTTAAGGTTGAATGAGTTGTCTATGAATTTTAAATGAAAATGTATAACAAAAAAGAAACATGGCACTGCAATAATAAACAATAAATCCAAACTGCTTGCTTTACAGTGATTTTATTGCATACTGTACACAATTATATGTACAGTGTATTTTTAAAGTTTTTCATTGAAAATTTTGTAATAAATTGAAACCAAGAATGACCTTGTGCCTTGATCTTTTATTTGCTACATTAAGTAAAATTAAACTTATGGACTGTAAATGACTTAAAAATTGTTACAGACACTGAAATCATGTTAGATACTTCTGGACAGGTGTAGGCATTAACTTTTACATATGTCTTGTCTTTCGAGTGGAGATTGGACAGACCACAAGAGAAGTAAAATGACTTGTTAGCCCTGTAGTGCACATTAAGTTCTGAAAGCTTTAACTTTTGTCATTTATTTTACTAATTACATTGTCTAGCATTTGTACCTCTTCACCTGTTGGTATTTCATGTTGTCTGGTTATCTTGCATGTTAGAAAGTAGTGCATTAAGGAAATATTAGAATCTTTAGGTGCCTGCACTATAATCCAGAAATTAAATGAAATATGAAGGTCAGATTTTTCTGTTTCCCTTAACTGCATTGTGCAGTTGAAAAACTTCAAGATAGAGCTGACAAGGAAAAGTTTAAGTTTCATGATGCTTTGGGGAAAATCTAAATAAAAAAAAAGGTGCTTGCTAACTGAGGTAAGTTCCAGCCTTTTGCTATCTCGTAATAAATCAGTCAATCTATCAAGAAGTGGGACCTTCAACTAGGGTGAATTTTTCTTGGTATTGTACCCATTCAGCCTTGTCAGAGAGATACCTTCAGTTGCTTTGGAGCAGCAGATTTTAAGTTCTGGTTCCTCAGTTTCAGTATATCAGTTGTACCTTAGATATCCATGAACAGTGTTGTGTCTGTAATAATTTATGTTCATCCTAAAGGATTTCTTCAGAAATTATCTGTGACTACTGGCTAATGTTGGTACCTGTCAAGAATGTTGACATTTGAAGATGTGTTAGGAATTATGAACTCTTGTCACTAACCCAGATTCTTTACAGGGGTTGTTCATTTTAGAAAGCCTTTCCCAACAAATTAAGAAAGGGTTGACCAAAGGTTTTGAACAAATTCTTAGCCAAAGACAGCTCTCCTCCCAGGGAATGGTAGTTTGTTTTCCTTTGAGCTTATGTCCTTATGTAGGTTTGTACAAAAAAATGCCAAATTATGAGTTTTCAATTTCAGTCTGTGTTCCTAATTTATTAGAATTGGAGAGATATCACTCAAACTTGAGAATAACTAGGAGACCTTTGATAAAGGGAGGGCATGGATTTGCAGTATTCTGCTTGCTTATTCTTAAGAACTTATCAAAAATGCAATTGTCAAAATATTTGAGGTCTCATCTTTTTGAATAATAATCATTGGAATTAAACATTTCAAAACCGTCTTACGAGATCTCGAGTAGCAGTCATGTCCAACAACACCCACCTTCATAACTTGGAATTAACCCAGAATTCGTACATTTTGTTATGTGGTTTAATAGATCATCTTCAAGCCAAATAACTGTAACTGCTATCAAGCCCATAGACACTTCCTTTGTTATCACAGTGTTGTGATAAGTGCTTTTTGCAGGGAATATCATCATTCTGGTAAACAGAACCTTCATCCAGACATCTAGAAGCAGTCATGGGAAATGTAATACATAGGTCATAAGTACCATTTGATACATACCTGGGCACAACCTGTGTGATGTTTGTCTTTTAATTATTAGATAGATCTCTTGGAAAGATTAAACCTGTTATCATGAGGGGCGAACCTGGAAGTGGGGGTCATAATCCAGATACTCAGAAGTTATTTAGCATTTCCTTAAGAGAGGCCTTTTAGAGAATATCCAGACCCAGTTTGACATCACTCTATGTGGAATCTGTACCTAGTCAACCCTATAGGGTACCAATTACAGTGTAACACACTAAGCATGCTGTAGATAGTATTAAAGGTTCTTTTCAACATCCCCTCAGTCCAAACTGCATTCTTTCTGCCTTTTACTTTGGTCTTTTCCTGCTTTGTTGGAAAAAAAATGAAAAATAAACTAATCTTTTAAGGAATCGATATCCCTAATTCAAGTAGACTCAGAACTCATACAGAGCTTGAAGATACTCTCTCTTTTCTAGTTTTAATGATTTATTAGTAAAATAGTGGACAGAAAGTTATAGGTAGAAGGTAATGTGCCTGGGTGTGAAGGGCCTCAGTAAAGATCCTTTAGTTGTCTACAGCATGCTGGGCAAGACACATTGCAAGTGATATTTCTATAAGGGATCTCTTCACCTGTGATGACTTTCTAAAGTAGGAACCTAAGTTGATGAGTTTCAGTTTTGGGAGTCTACTCAGAAGCCCTTGAAAATTACAGTATATGCTTTCAGGACTGTTACCTTGCTTGGTGGTTTCCCTAACAAAATGTTATTGATCATCATGTATTGTTTATACAGCACTGTACTCTAGCTGTTACTAACTCCAAAATTAAAGTTTAGTGACTTTGTCTTCTGCTTTGGATTTCATCAGCCTCCTGAATTCAGGAATGATGCAAATCCTTGTATGTTTCTTTTCCAACCATCTACACAGATATTACGCTAAAGACATCCATCTATGTTGCATGTTCACACTTAAATAGATATCTGAAAAGGTCTGGATGTCCAATTGTTATGGTTTTTTTGTCTCTTAAGTATTCTTCTGTATCTGATCTCGATGGTGCTAACATTTACAGTGTGCCTTACATAGCACTGTAAGGAAGGATGTTCTTTTCATTTTTATGAAGCATAAATGTGGCTAATGTCGTGTGTTCAGTTTTTTATATAAAAAACTGAAATAAAAATCTTGATTCTTGAAGAATGTGGTGTGATTTTGGATGTTTTACTTTGCAGCTGGTAAAAGATGGTAGATGATGAGAACATAATTGTGATCCATTTCTTTATATTGAGAATGGTACATGACAAAAACCTGCTGTAGGTTTTTAAAGGTTTTCCAGTGCATATTGACAAGTTTTGTGTATTTTTGTTAATATAAGTAGGTAATGAGATAAATATTTTAATGTGCTTAATTTTTTCAGCTTGTCCCTGGTGGTGCAGAGATTGTAGATTGACATGGTCTTCAGTCAGCTCCAGTTTTCTGCTATTTCCTAGTATAGTAATATTTATCAATATTTCTTGAGGTAAATAAAAATTGTTTTTCCTTTATTAGAAAATAATGGTTTCAGTTCACGTTTTCATGTGTCAGTTCTTAGGGAGTAATTTCATCTGTTGAAAATTAGCTCAATCAGTTCAGTCCCATCCCATATATGTTTTTATATATGTTTTGAATGTCATTTATTATTGCTGTAGGGTGTTCATTTGTGATATTTCTTACCACACGGTTGTTAAGTTGGTTTATTCTAATAATAGTCAATTAGTATTATTTAATATCTAGATATTTAATGACTCAAATACTGTATCTAGTACAAAATTTGTAATAAAAATTTTAAATGATTACATTATGGTTTCACTTGTAGTATTAGCATCATGCTGCACCTTAACACAAAAATGTAGATATAATTCATGTTTCACAGTGGTTGAACCTTTGGAATTTGTAGTACAGATATACTGTATTAACATCAAGCTGCACCTTAACCCCTTACTAAAGTATTGGTACAATTCATGTTTTGTATTGGTTGAACCTATTGATTCTGTAGTACAGATATATTTTTAATCAGCAAAGTATTAATCTACAACTAATTAGTAACTGAAGTACAGTAGATTTGGAGAGGAAAATAGTGGAATAATCCTTAAGAATTTTTTTGGTCAAAGAAGTAGTAGAATGGAAGCTGATAGATTCAAGTAAACGGAGGATTTCCATTTGATTACAGAAGCTCAGAAAGGTGATCATGAAAAAATTAAGTTATGAAGAGATGAGCATCTTAAGAGTTTACTGAGATAGCATTTTAGAAAAGATATAAGAGAAGTGTAAGTACTTGAAGGCTTTCTTTTATGGTTAGTTTTTTATGATAATGTACTGTGCATAAAACTCAGGTATGTAAGTACTGTATTTAGAAAATGGAGATTATGAATAAACTGCCAGGAATTTTGAAAAATGTTTATCAAGAGGTAAGACTGAAGGAAGAATTGAACAGGTGCTGGTGGCATTCAAAGTACGTAGAAAATGCATAACTGATCGTAAGACATAAATGGAGAGAATATGGATATTAATCACTGGAAACCTAATAGTAGGTGTGAATACACTGTTGAGATTTACCATGTATGTAAAAGTTTGGCTGTTGATATAGGGTGATTCTTAAGATCACTGGGGTCATCTCTAGGGAAGGGGCCGAGGTCACATTCCATTAGGGGGGTTGGGGGGAGCCCCCTTTTTCAGCATGGGGTAGCCTTCATAATTTTGTTAGTTTTTTTGGTAGAAGGCTGATTTTGGGCTCAAATGACCCAGAATATTGTTTATTATGTCTTATCACAAAGTAATTTTGATCTCTGGGGCACCCCTAATCAATAAAACACAAAATTTACCTTCAAAAGCATATAAATGTGATTTTTATATATACATATAATGCAAAATATAAATTTATTACACAGAATTTAATAGCCTTAAGCAGACGTATTCTTGGGAGTGATATCCTGATTTACACACAGGAAACAGATCATAATATAATATATCAAGGAAAATAATTATAATTCTCCTTTATGTATGATTTAAAAAAAAACATACCAATTTTGTAAGGCAGACACCAGATACAGTAGACACATTCTTGGGAATGATACACTGATTTAAACAGAAAACAGATCATAATATAACACATCATGAAAAATAATGATAATTTTCCTTTATGTATGATTAAAATAAAAACAAAATTACCAATTTTCTAAGGCAGACATCGAATACAGAACAAACATGAAGGTGTCTATAAGTATTTGCTGCATATAGTACTTATTTCTACCATGAAGGAAACCATTCTGTAATTCTCCACTAGCATGTACATTTGCATAAATCTGTGCATTTAAGATGCACTTTTACACATGAACACATATGAGAACAAACTTTACGGCAAGTACACCTCACAAGTTCCCGGCAAACGTGAGATGCTTCGGGAACTGTCATCCATACAGGTCTGAATCAACATCAGTTATGTAAACATCTCCCATACCACTATCTCCTTGCATCACAGTTTCTGTAAGAAAGCGAAACAGCTCGGTTTTGTTCTTACTGTCCCGTAAAAACTCACCCCAGTTCTTAGGGATCAGAATCTTGGGAGAAACTTTTAGCCTTGACCCCTTACCTCTGTCACTGCAAATTTGTTCCTTGATTGAATGTTTCCAGTAACAGTCCCAAACAACATCCACTCGGCAAGCTTTGCGCAATTTCATTTGAATGAGTTTGAGCATTTGGTTTAAACCGTAATCCTGGAAGGTGTGAATTCCACGAGGAGTGAGAGAATGAACGAGGGCCCCTCCATCATGAATAACTGCATCATACCGATACAAAGAATTGGAGTCGTTTTCATCATCACATACTTCAGGGAGGATGCAGTCCACAATGGCTGACTTATTTGAGTGGTACATTTTCTCCTCGCTGTAGGCCACTGAAGGTGGAAAGCAATGTGCTTCATGTGCAAAAAAGGTTTCAAGGTCTCCTCCTCGTTTGTCTGAGGCAGTATACATTCTGCTAAAGAGGAATGCACTAGACCTGAAGAACTGCAGTTTCTTTGACAGGTTTCCGACATACTTTGATTTTAAAGATGAGAATATTGTTTTTTTTATGGGATGGTCCACTGGCACAGTCCTCTCAACAATTACTTTTTGAACAAATTCACTGTATTGCTTTTGCCCAATCTTTTCCTGACTCTCTGCTGATTCGAATAGCTGGCGATGAGACAGGAGTCGTTATGATGGGTTCTGGTATAAAACTAGATTTTGTGCCTCTCTGAATAAGGCGGTCAAGATGGTCCCTTTGGATCTCCCTTCTACAGTTCTTATGCCACTTTGCTTGATTTTGAACTAACTCTTCAACAGTTGGGTCAGTTGTTAAGTTCAGTGGATACCCAGCATCCCGAAAAGTATCAACCATTGCTACAAAATTTGCATAGGTCTCATGTTTGTCGACCAAACCTTTGTTTCCTGAGGGACAGACCAATTACTCCTTGGTTACCTGTTGACATATCATACATTTCGACCAGTCCATTATGCGACGTTAGACAACTGGAACTGTAGACAAAGAAAAAAATCACTGTAATATTATGAAAAGGGATTGAAAATCCTAATGACATCTATATTCGCTGTAGGCTATTATGTACATCGGAGGTTCCCAACATTTTCGCTACCAAGGACCCCTTTCATTTAAATGAGTTTCCCTACGGACCGCCTGTATGTAACTACAATATCTTTTTCTCTCGTGCTTATTCTCGTCTGCATATACATACATACACACACACACATATATAGATATATATATATATATATATATTATATATATATGTGTGTGTATAATGGAAGCTGATATGAAAAGAAAAAGCATGATGAAGGAAAATGATATATGAAATTTTCAATTTGATCTACGGACCCCAGGTTGGGAGCCACTTGTATACATTATTGAGCACAAAAGAATAAAATACCTTCTCGCCACCTTATTCTGAGACATTTGAGCCCAAAATCAGCACTCTACACCAAAAACTAGTGGAATTACGAAGGCTACCCCATACTGGAAAAGGGGGCGCTCCCCCACCCCCCAATGGAATGTGACCTTTGCCCCTCCCCTAGATATGACCAAAGTGGTCTTAAGAATCACCCTATATCAACAGCCAAACTTTTACAAGCATGGTAAATCTCAATGAAAAATACTTAATAATTCACACCTATAATGGATAGATAGAGTTTGGAAATGGAAGATAATTGTTATTAAGCATTAACTAGACCGAAATTTTATGGTTTGTCTAGAAAGTAGAGTGAGGGACATAATTTGAAATTAAGTCATGAACTTAGAACTATTTTCTTGGTTGTAGGTGTCACTGAAAGAAAAGGGTAAACACATGATAATTGAGCAAGTAGAGATCAGTAAGAAAAGAAAAGTGAAAGACCACAGGCTTAGATTTACTGATAGAGCCTTTGACTTTTAACATTTTTCAGCCATATCAGATGACTTGAAATGAGACAGTCATGTAATAGAAAGAAAGTTTAGAGAATGAAGTATGTAGTTATGATAAAAGGTCATGTTTACTGGAGAATTTAGGGAGTCATTGATGAGTAACTAACAGTCCAAGGAAATTGGATTAGACAAGAGTTTCTTTGCAGTATCCCTTCCACACCTTTGTTGTATTGTTTCTTGCCTTTTACTATTATCTGCTCACTTTGGTTTCTATTTACCTAGCTGTCCAACATTTTCAATGGTACTTCCTTTCAATTTTCATCTCTCATTAAAGAATAAATCCTCTGGGCAAGCTGTATGAGAGTTAATTTAACTCTGCTGTCTTCTTAAACTAAATTATAACGATAAGAACAGTTCAACACTGGGGAATGTTGCAGAATGGGAAACAGTTCAAGCAATGGCAGAAGTATGAAGAAATAGTGAGAAAGGCTCAAGAGTATCACATTTTTTAAAAAATTGGCATTGAATAAGCCGTAATATACTGGCAGTCATTAAGAACAACCCTTCAGGTCAGCTCTGAGAAAGTAAGAATATTAATTTCATGGCTGGTTTAACCTGATTATTTATCACAATAAAATGCATGTGTTCTGGATACGAGTCTTCAGGGATGTAGTGAAGGACTACCTCCACAGTCAGGGAGGCACCATAGGAAAATCGTCTCTAGAGCAAACCTTCCACATTCTTATAATATTTTGTTAGTTTGAAAGCAGCAATGGAATATATGTTGTTGCAAGATGCAATCCTTAATGTATATGCTTTTCCTCCTTTCTGTTATCTTAAGGTTTTAATTGATGTGGTCTCCTCTCAGTTGAGTAAAGGTAACATGTTCCTGTAATGCACCAAAGTTACTGGTGAGATTTTTCGTTCAATATTAATAAATCTGTCAAGCAAACTACAGGCACTGAGTGCATCCAGAAACCTTAAAGTTTATGCTAACAGTTCCATTATGGTGCTGGTTGGCCTTCCTGGCCCCAGCACCAGACCATATGGACCAAGTTTCATACATTCATGTAGCAGTTTCATCAGAGGTCAATTTTACATCTTTGTGGCTACAAGGTTCTAGTGATGCTTATGATGAATTATTACAGCCCAGTGTCTTCTCAAGTTTCCAATAATCCGTTTTGTCTTGTTTATACTGTTGCAGCTTATCATTAGAATAGTTTTGTACACATTTGAATGCCCAAATATATAGCTTTGGCACTGGAATTCTTTTCCAAATTTTGATTCTATTGCGTGAAGTCTCTTGTTAGCCACTTGTGATGTAAGAAAACTCAATTGAATGATGAACACAGGTTACATCAACTGGATGACTGAGTTAACTGGAGCCTTACTGCAAAAGTGAATTAATTCACTCCATCAATGACTATCAAATCTCTTGAGTTTAAACTGCTCTGTTCCATGAAGCTGTATTTTAGAACTGAAGTCACAATACAGTACCAGAACTTTATGTAGGTAGTAGGTCGGCCAAGGCACCAATGAAAATCTACCACTAGAGGAAATATGGCCCTTCTAAGACAGGCTGGACAGTGATATAGGACCCCTTATAAAAGTTCGGCACTTTCCTTCTGCTCACATTCACTGAATATTCTGGCATATTCTCCTCATGCCTTTTGTTTCTCTACTAATCTGACAGACTGAATATACCACTTATTTCCTTTTTATTTTCCCTCTTCATCAGAATTCCCAGGTTGGGTTATAAAACTCAAATGAGTTAATGGCTAATAAATTGTTGGTTCCAAGCTCAGAGAAAATTGGGTGAGTTGAGTTTACCAGTAATGGCATAGGCTATGGAACTTAAATTAAAAAGTTCTCTAAGCAAAATGGCTCTCGGTACCCATCAGCCATTAAGTAGGTGACAATTGCAAAGAATATCTGGGAAGATAAAATTAAAGCAAGCTCATTAGAAATGAGGAATGTGGAGCAAAAACTAACTTTGCAGGCATAAGGCCCAAACTTCTCAATGTAGTAGAGCCATAAGCGCTGACCAAGAAAATGGAAGATTTTGATAATGTGTGACTGTAGCGTGGTAGATTTATGGCCGGAGTGCAGTGAGAGGGTTTGCAACTGTTTCTTTATATATAAAGCCTCATTTAAGAAGAATGGTCCAATGTTTTCACTTCCATTTTGACATTGCATGAAACAGAAAAGTGTCACTCTTACATTGTGTACTGGGTCATTGATTCCTCTCACCTTCAGTTCGAGCTTGGCCCCGCCAACGGGCACACCAGTTCTGTCCATCAACATTTGCAACTCTGTACAACATTGATAAAATACACAGTCTTTAGATTTAGCATGATGATCCAATTTGCAATTTACACATTTGAAGGTTTTGCATTTCCAATTTGTTGCGTGGTTTCCAGAACACACAGCGCATATAGCGTTACTTCTACATCCCTTGGTTGAACGGCCATATTTTTGACAGTCAGAGCACTGGAGAGGTCCAGGGACAAAGGGGCGAATCTCTCTATTCAGTCCCAGAACTTTCACTTTTCGTGGCAGTTCCCGGTTTGTAAATTTTATTTTGACCACCTTAACATGTCTACTTGCATCCCTTCTCCAAAATATACAACGGGAGATACATCAGTTAGTTGCGGGCGGCCTTCAAATTCAAATTTGTTGGGTCCCGGCCCATGTAGGTATTGGGGGTGGTGAGAGAGCGGATGAGGCTGCAAAGTTGGCTTGTACAGTCCCCCCAACTACTGTGAAAGCACCCATATCGGACTGGCTAGCATCAGTTAAACCCTTAATTTGTGGGGATTGGCAGAATGATTGGACAAATGTGCCCCCACAAAACAAACTGAAACAAATTGGGAACGAAGTTAAAAAGTGGCATTTTTCTACCCAAAAAGCAAGGAATCAGTGAGGTTATTTTAACAAGACTCAGAGTGGGACACTCCAGACTCACGCGTGGTCATCTGATGTCGGCTCCGCACACAAACCCAGTAACTTGTGAAAGATGTAACATCCCAGTAGCAATCGAACGCATCTTGATTGACTGTCCCAGATGGCATCATGAAGGAGGGACTTATTTGCAAAATGGATCAATAAAGGATGTTCTAGCGGAAGGTAGTAACTTTTCAATTAATAATATCGTTCTTTTCCTAAACAAAATTAGATTGATAAGTAAAATATAATCTTCCCCCCCCCTTTTTTTTTTTTTTTTTTTTTCTTTCGATTGTTTTTTCTAACTCCCTCCCTTTGTTATTATTTATTTATTTAGTTAACTACTTAATTTTTTTATGTACTCTTTCCCCCATTCTTTTCCCAGCCCGAGAAGAACCTTAAAAGAGTTCAGAGGTCTGGTTAAACAAATCATTTATAACTAACTAACTACATTGTGTACTGTATACTTGTCATGCCCAAGCGGGAAAATGCTCCATTTTTATTTAGTTTGCTAGTATTTTGTGATTTCCTTTGCACTGATACCCCTCTGCAATAAAGGAATTACTATTTTCTTTTAAGGGATTCACACATGCTAGTGACTTCTTCCGTTCTACCTGTCTTGCATGTGCTGAATTAATAGTTCACTCGCCAGTCTAATTGCCTTTTATGTGCCTTTCACCACTTGTTATCTATCCTAGGTTGTGTCTGACTTCTCACATTAGGATCAACTTCCCACTTGAATGCTCATAGGTCCACTCCTGAAATTTATCTTTGAACCCTTCTTAATGGTGTTAATTTTCTGCAAACCATATATGTTGCCGTTTTGGAATCTGTACATACAGTGTTCTACTCAGTGACAAAGAAGATCCAGCTTAGTTTTGGGTGGCTACCTTTTGACATCAGCATCTTCCAGACGCCATAAAATTAGCTTTCATAGGATGCCTAATATTAATTACAATAATTGAAGTATGCCACATCATTAAATTGATTGAACTTCAACATTTTCTTCAGTATAAGTTCTTGCATACCTTAAGATTAAGGAATACCACATCTTATCCTTCAATTAAGTAATAATGTTCAAGCGATTTTATGCAAAATGAATAACCTGAAATTACAAATAGGATTATGAGTAGTGGGCATCCAAGTCAAGAGCAGGATTACACAAGTTTTTTAGAAGTACCTCTAATGCAAAGCTCAGACTTCCTTCATGTTAACTTATTGGAGTGAGACCTGAGGGACAAATTGTTTTTACAAGTCATTGTTAAGCTGCCACTCATTATGGCCCCCAAATAGACATGCGACTCTTGATGACCATACTAGACTTTATATGAAAGTCCCTTGTTTTAACATTACCAGGAAGAAAAAAGAATAATTTGCACAGAAGGATAACATGATCACATCAACAGTACACCCAGTATTCCTTTAACTCTTGAGGACCTTACTAGACTTTATTTGAAAGTCCCTTGCTATAAAATAGCCAGAGAGAAGAGAGAATGATTTGCACAGAAGGATAACATGATCACATCAACTACACCTAGTCCCTTTTTCAGCACTTGACACACAGGGGGAGGCCATGACCTTAAGACTGCCATTGTCCTGTACCTCTGCATTGTTTTGTTGTCTCACAGAAAACCAGCTTCATCACTTTGTAGATGACTAGGTTATATGAACTAGCCATCAAAGAATGGATTTATTGTATGTGCAAGTTTCAGTTAATTGGCAGGTACAGTACTGTAATTGAGTAATTTTAAAAAAGGGATTTTGACAGAGGAAAAATCTATTTCTGAGGAAGGTCCCGTGTCACCCGGTGAAATTCCATTACAGCACGAATTTCTAGGTACAACAATGCTAGATATACCAGAGAAAAAGAGCTTTCAGGAAAGCTGGGGTTACTACCCCCAGTCGATCGTCTTTTAGAAGACGTCGGTATAATGAAGGGTGAGTGAAATACCACTACCACGGAAATATACTTGAAAGATCTCTCCTTATCAAAACCCCCGTAAAAGAGCGGTGAGCCGTTACAGCTCCCACACTCAACACCCGCTAGGACGGCGACGCCAGCGCCACCTACTTCATTCCATGCTAGCACTAACCCCAGACTTGGCATGTGCAAGTAGGGGGGGAAGTACTAGACTAGACAGGGAGGGTCACCGGGTGACACGGGACCTTCCTCAGAAATAGATTTTTCCTCTGTCAAAATCCTTTTTCTGAGTCCAGTCCCGTGTCAGCCGGTGAAATAGTGATAGAGAATCATGCCGAGACTGCTACTACTGGAAAAAAAGGGGGGTAACCTGAAGAAAAAGCAAAATTGTAACGAAAATAACTTTAATTAAGGAATCTCTTCCATGAAGCAAGAATACTTAAAAGTAAGGCAACTTAATTTTAAGGCACACCAATAAACTTAACACTACAAAACACTGGAGGTCCCCGGTCTGATGGGGAAAAAACCTCAAAATCTTAAAATTACTTAAAAGTAGTGAAACATGAAATGTGCACAGAACAAGAAAAACAACCTTAAAACTATATATGTAAACTTAGGCTTAAACATGTAAGAGACAAGACTAATGAAAATAACACACACAATTATCCGGGGTACGTGGAGCCAAACAAAAACTGTCCAGTACCCCACAAGCGAAACAATTATGGCTAGTCAGATTACAGTTTTCCATCATCAAATACAAATATATCAATATGAAGAGCTAGGCAGTGAGGCATAAACAACCAGGAGAATAAGCAGAGAAGCAAATGAGGTAGGCGGGGGGGGGAAAAGGAAAGGATATAATTATTTAAGGTGGGGAGATGACACTTCCCACTGCTATAGTAGAATATTTCAGGGCTTGAGTGATTTTTAAATAGTGGCGTTTAAACACTAGAGGTGATTTCCAACCCGTATATTTTGATAACTCTGAAAAGTCCATATTATGAAAATAATTAATAGAAGTAGCCACTGCTCGAATATCATGAACTTTAGGAACTGAGTCTGGGTTGGCTTGTTTAATGAAATACAGAATTTGTTGCCTTATACCATTAAGAGAAAGAGTACCACCTTTCTCCCTGATAAAAAGAGGACCCGACTTACTCTGTGGAGTTCTTGAGAGGTAAGATTTAAGTGTATGGACTGGACATAAAGATTGATCTTGAGGAAGGGGCACCACCTTCCAAGGAGACCACCTGTCCTGTGGGTCTTCGTTCTTAGCTAAAAACCTAGGGTCAGGGGAGAGGAGGACTTCTCCGGATAGGAGGAAGTTAACAAAATTATCACCTCTAGTGAGAGCTGACAGCTCTGAAATTCTAGCACCTGAAGCCAAACTAAGTAAAAATAAGGTTTTCCTTAACAGATCCTGATAAGAGCAATGGAAGTTATCCAACTCTGATGCTAACTTAAGGACGTCATTGAGAAACCAAGTAACCGAATGTGGACGTGATACTGGTCTCAGACGAGCGCATGCTCTGGGGATGGATGAAAAATAGGAATCTGTAAGGTCGATTTTAAAGCCGTAAAGAAATACTTTCTTCAATGCCGACTTGACTGTGGTAATAGTGGCGGAGCCAGACCTTTCTCAAACAGTGACCTAAAGAAGGAAACTCCTAAATTAGTCGTCATAATTTTGGCTTCAGATGCTTTCAGGAAGGAGGCTAATTTTTTGACTGCTGAGTCATATTGTCTAATAGTAGAATCTCTTTTATCTGATTCTAAAAACAGAGTGTTGACAGGGTCAATGTTTGCTCCTTTTGAGCTGCAAACTTTATAAAGTCCATAAAGCTAGGGCATCTTGAATCCTTGAGGAAGCTGACACAGTCTTGGTTTGTACTGTCTGGGTCAGAATGGGCTTGGGAATCCGAAGACTCCGCAAGCCCAGTTCCTGAAGGAGAGGGAACCAACTGCTCTTCGGCCAATAGGGGGCTACTAGAGCTGGTTGACCTTTGAATGTCCTTAGTTTGTGTAAAACTTTCAGCAGCAAATTTATTGGAGGGAACAGATAAATTCTCTCCCAATTGTTCCAATCTACTGTCACTGCGTCTGTGGCTAACGCCTGAGGGTCCAGGTTGGGGCCACGTAACAGAGGAGCTTGAAGTTGCTCTCCGTTGCGAACAGATCCACTTGGAGTCCCGGAACCTGGCGGCAAATCCATTGGAAAGATTCCGCATCCAGGGACCACTCCGTCTCCAATGGGGTAGTCCTGGACAGGGAATCCGCCACCACGTTCGGACACCTGCTAGGTGGGTGGCTGACAGGTGCCAACCGTGCTTGTTCGCCAGGAGAAGATAGCTACCATCACTTGGTTTACTCGACCTGATTTGGAGCCGCCCCTGTTGATGCAATGAACTACCACTGCGCTGTCTAACACCAACCTGATATGAATCCGATTGGGAGGGCGGATTTTCTTCAGCGTTAGAAAGACCGCCATGGCTTCCAGGGTGTTTATATGGAACTGCTGAAACATTGTGGACCACGTTCCCTGTACTTTCTGTTTTGGTGAATATCCCCCCCAGCCGCTTAGAGAAGCGTCTGTGTGGATAACTAGTGCCGGAGGGGGAAACTGAAGTGGAACTGTTTTGGACAGGCCCTTGACTGTGGTCCAAGGCCGCAGTCTTGTCTTTAAGATCCGAGGGATAGAGGAGACCTTGTCCCTGAGCTTGGTGTTTGCTCGACTCCGCCACACTCTGTTTATGTCTTTTAATTTGGCTTTCAAGAGCAGGTCTGTCACTGAGGCAAATTGGAGAGACCCGAGGACCCTTTCCTGGGACCGACGGGATGCTGATGGATTTTTGAGAAACCTCTTGGTGAGAGATGCTATCTCTTTCCTCTTGGAAGGAAGGAGAGATAACGTGTGGGAGGACAGGTCCCACTGAAGACCCAGCCACTGAAACCGAGACTCCGGAGTCAGGCGGGACTTCTCCCTGTTCAGCTGAAAACCCAATGACTCTAGGAAATTGGTGACTATGGACGTGGCTTCTTGACACTCCGGAACAGTTGGAGCCCAGATTATCCAGTCGTCCAGGTACGCTGCTAGGGAAATTCCTTGGGACCGGAGCTGCTGTACTACCGTATCCGCCAGCTTGGTGAATATCCTGGGTGCAATGTTCAGACCGAAGGGCATGACCCTGAAGGAGTAGGCTTGATTCCCGAGTCTGAAACCGAGGAACTGAGAGAAGTTCCGCGCAACCGGGACGTGATAATAAGCGTCTGAAAGATCGATAGAGGTGGTGACGGCTCCACGCGGAAGTAGAGTCCGAACCTGAGCTACCGTAAGCATGCGAAACTTGTCGCATTTTATGTAGAGATTTAGACGCGACAGATCCAGGATCACTCTTTGCTGATCGGAGTCTTTTTTGGGAACAGTGAATAGCCTGCCTTGAAACTTTAGGTGCCTTGCTTTCTTTATTGCCCGTTTGTTGAGCAATTCTGTTACATAATCCTGTAGGATTGATGTGGGTGGCTGGTAAAATCTGTTTTTAGAGGGGAGGATTCTTGATCCAGCTCCACCTAGTCCCTTGGACACAATGCTGTGTGCCCAAGGGCTGAAGGTCCATTGGTCCCTGAACCAATACAGGCGACCGCCTACCTGCGTTCTCTCAGTGGGAGGGAGCGGGTTTGTTCCCTCTACCACGTCCTCTCCCCTTGGGGTGGTGTTAGATCTTCCTCTGTGGGGGCCTTGCCCCTTCCTCCCCTTGCAACCCTATTGAGGCCGTGAAAAAATCCACGGCCTTCATATGTAGGGTTGTATGCTGGTGAGGATACATAGGGGCGCCGCTGGTTGGACCAACACGTACTGTTGGGGTTGGGACTTAGAGGTAGATGGCTGGGCCACTGCCGAGACCGGGACGGCTTGAACCACCACCTGATGGGGCCTCTTATGTCTCCTGAACCTTTTTTCCTCCTCTCGTCTGGGGCCGGCCGATTCTGGGGTCTTGCGCTTATAAGTGGGAATTCCCCACCGGCGCGCAGACTCTGATTGGCCCGTGTAGCCTCAGACATGACGGATGTAACCTCTTCTTCAGGGAAGAGGTTAGGTCCCCAGATTGAGCTTTTAATGAGCTTGTTAGGCTCGTGGCGGATTGTAGCGTCAGCAAAAATAAATTTTCTGCACTCCAGCCTAGCCATAATAAACTCATGCAAGTCTAACTGGAAGCTCGCCAGGAAAGACTTAGCTAGGACCTGGAAAAAGGGTTCGTCCGAGCGGAGCGGCAGTAGCCTCAGTAAGACAGCCAGAGCTCAAGGACCGGGCTAACTTAGTCCGGGTCTCAAACTCCGCCTTCAACAAAGATTCCGGCAGCTTAGGAGTTGTTCGCTAAACTGCGTGGAAGCGCAAAGAGGGTCCAGCTTGCCTACAGTGAAAGTGGACGGGCGTCCACCCAGAACTCATTACTTCCTGGGAATACCAGAGAAGTAGGGTCTGTTTCCCTTAATTGAGGAAAGGATTCCCGTCAAAGCATGCTCGGGCCGTAGCCAGAGCAACTTTGTCCATGCAAGGAGTGGGAAGATCTTCTCCCAGGGTGAACATCGTGAAATTGCCCTTGAAAGGGGTCAATTTTGTGTTCACTGCCTGCCACTCCGTCAGAGTGCGCAGGAGAGCCGACTGGGCTTGGTCTCTAGGGATGATGACAGTCTCCTAGGTACCTTGTCTGACCGAATCCAGGCTTCTTCAGTAAGCCTCACGAAGCCAGGATAAGGGGGCAAGAAATCGGGGAAGAACTCCAACTCCTCCAACCGTCTCGTGCCCAGACCGTCTAAGGTAAGTTTGCCATCATGTTGGATGGCCCGGAGTGCGAACCGCCAAGGGTTTCTGACATCAAACGGCGGGAGGTCCGCAGTGTCGGGGATAGAATACTGCGGTTCTGCCTTAGGTTGGCGAGCCAAACCTGCCAGTCTATTGTCATAGTTGGCAAACTTATCTGAGATCTTCTCAAACCTAGAATCTAGGTCCTCCGTGAACTTTTGTATAGTTCAGTGGCCAGGGCTTGCAGCATCAAAAGAGGCTGGCGAGGAGGGCTTGGTTTTGCCGCCCTCTTACTCGCGCCCTTGCTGGAGGAACTAGATTTACTCCCGGAGGCTACCGGTCCTGAAACCTTAGCCTTCGACGGGGAAGGGCAATGCCTTCTTGGAAGTCGAGGACTTGTAGCCCTTCGCCTTCCATGAAGTCTTCAACTTGGGGATAGCAGACGGAGCTCTATCACCCAAAGAAGAAGACTTCACAAAACCTGCGAATGAAGATACAGATGAAGCAGGGGAGTCAAACAAAGGGGGGCCCGCCCCAATATCCTCACTTACCTCACCACTTACCACCTGGTCCTGCTCCGTATTCATTGGTTCCAAGTCGAGATTTAGGGCGGCAACATCCTCCGAGACCTCGGCGTACATGATGTCCACTTGAGGTGGCTGGGTCGCATCACGGATCTGTTGAATGATAGGGGTGGCAAGTTCTTCTGGCACTGCAGCCGCCACCCGTGCGCCGGGGTAAAGCAAGTCCCTCAACCTGGCGTCGAGGACGTAGGGCTTCCCCGACGGAACATTCCTGCCGAACCCAGCCACCCAGGCCCGGAGGGATTCAAAGGCAGACTTCTTGGAAGCTTCATCCGCCTGCAAGGAAACCTGCAGTTAGTCAGGAATGAAAAGTCAGACGGAGAATATAAACAACGTATCGCATGAGGAGCATGGACCGGAGGAAAGAAGACTTTCACTTACCGACTCGTCTTGGATGGTTGAGGAGAGAGCAAAGCAAACCTCACAGCCATCGGGGTGCCAAACAACCAGGTCGTCCAGTCGGACCGCACAACCAGCGTGGGTCCGGCACACTACGTGCCCATAGGGTTGTTGAAGGGAGGCGGTACACCCCGGCTCCTCACAGCGAACAGTCTGTAAAGGTAAAAGTACATGAACCTCACACTCTAAGCAAAATAAAGTCGGCAAGGCCGGGAAACTCAACTACAACCGGAATACTCCGGCGTAGAAGAACTACCAACATAAACTGGGCCAATAAGCTTTAAATGCACAGAGTGGAAGGTAAGGATTCAGACCCCGGAAGACTCCGGGGAATGAAGGAACGGGAAACCAGGAACCAACCATAAGGGCTGCCAGAAAATTAACGGCGGAGCCCGGGTGTGGGACCGAATCACGTATATGGTAAAACAAAATAATAATAATAACAATAATCAAAAATAACAATGATGGTAACACTCCGGAGACTGGAGGAGTCCGTTACGCTAGCGTGACATAGAATCATCCCACATTCACCTCCCCGCCGGAGAAACAAATGGGTAAAGGATCTATGTTCATAACATACGGCGGGGCCACACCTAAACCCTAACTTCGTAGCTCGATGGGGAGATGAGAGGTATGAGACAGGATTCGAACACGCTCGAGCAAACGAACCACCCACCCCACCACAGCGAAGCTGGGGATGGTATGGGAGGGAGCGAATCCCTCTACCAATAGGAGGAGTCCCTGACTCGGAGAAAACGCCATCTAGCGTCACCCGCACGAGTCGCAAAGCTGAGGGGGGGGGGGGTAGTGAAGAGGAGTAGGCTACCGGAAGGGGAGAGGAGACAAGGAGAACATGACACCCGCTCAACTGCATCCTTCCTTCCAAATGAACTTGGAAGGGTAGCCTACTCCAGGGAGCTACACAGCCCAAAGCCCAACTCCTCCTAGGCGTAGCCTAATATAAACCTAACCTAGTATAGGTTAGGAAGGAGAAAGGGGTGTAAAAGGAGAGGAGGAACCAACAGGGAGAGAAATTTTTTGTGCCGAGAGCCAACCAGGAACGAGTAGGGGATAAGTAGGCGACTAGCCTAGAGGAAACACATCCAAAGAACTCGATTCCCCCGAAATTGGAGGAAGAGGACTAAGGGGCTCACTCTGACCCTAAAACGATCCCGGTGGAAACAGCAACCAAAACTCCCTCAACCTGATCTCCGCACCCAGGGCAAGGGATGGAGCCCACACTACAACCATCATATAAAAACAATCAAAATAAAATTACGTTCACAGGAAGCGTAGCCTACCTCGGGGGGGAGGCCCACCAGAGGTAAACCACACAACCAAAAACAATAAACAAATAAATTAAAAATACTAAAACTAAAAGAAGAGCACCATCTTCAAGTATAACATAATAGCCTATGAGACTAAATGAAAAAGAACCCAACCTGGTGGGGGGGGGTACTTGGACGGAGCAACACCCTAAGAGAGGCCGACAGGCCAAAAATGCAAAACAAAAACTAAAATTGGAGGGGGAGCCACCGCACGGAACCACCAGGAAGGAATTCAAGGGCTAAAATCTATATATATAGCGACTAGGAGAAAACTCCAACCGAAAGAACAGAAGGAGTCGCCTCGCGGTCGACATGGCTGAACGGGGACGCCGTGGCGTCATAAGAAGATCCCCATATTTATGAAAATACGAGACCAAAACAGCCATAAACAGATCAAAAACCCCACAAGAAGATGGTACTTAACTTAGAGATGGAAAAGGTGCTCGAAGCCATTGTAGGTGATGTAAAAAACAATCCAAAAGGGGACGAGCACACAAAAAAGCAAACGTATCACGTGCTAGAAAATGGAATGTAGTAGGTGGCGCTGGTGTCGCCGTCCTGGCGGAGTGTTGAGTGTGTGGGAGCTGTAACAGCTCACCGCTCTTTTACGGGGTTTTGATAAGGAGAGATCTTTCGAGTATATTTCCATGGTAGTGGTATTTCACTCACCCTTCATTATACCGACGTCTTCTAAAAGACGATCGACTGGGGGTAGTAACCCCAGCTTTCCTGAAAGCTCTTTTTCTCTGGTATATCTAGCATTGTTATACCTAGAAATTCGTGCTGTAATGGAATTTCACCGGCTGACACGGGACTGGACTCAGAAAATCCGGTATTTCTCCAACCACTACATGTGGCTGATGTAACCAAATGGATAGTGGATTAGCGGGAAAGCATTGAAGTAACAGTGATATGGATGATGATTTACTGTGTTGAGGTCAGAGAAAATACTTTTACACAGAATTTAGACAAAATTGAAAATTGTACACCTTCTATTGATTCAGCTGGTTTAATGGTTTTATTTCTTAAAAATAGTTTGAAATATAAATTTTTCAATCCCCGTCATCTGCATATTGGAATTTAGCAGTATGTCAGAATCTTAACTATTCAGAGGACTGTGCTGTTCTTTTAATCTATTTTATTTATTTTTTGTTCTGAAATATGTATGGAGTGATTATCTGTATTTTGCCATTTGCCATTAGGTAAACTGAAAATACAGTGAGCCGTATAAATCTTTGTGGTGCCTTGCTAATCAGCAATTCAGTTTTTAACTTCAGAACAAAAAATATTACATTGTTGCTTATACCTATAGTATATTAAAAACTGATTTAGAAAAAATTGATTTGTAAAGAACAGAGAATGTTGGAGAATTAACTTTCCAAAGGTTTTCCAAGCTTCAAATCTTTTGTGTAGGAAAACGGGATATGAAGCATGCATTTCTTAAGAATTTTTCTCATTGTTTATCTGTAGTAATATCGGTACTATTAATAATAGTAGTAGTAATGATAATATTATGTCATCTCATTTTAGTTAGTGCATTTCATTGGACACTTAATGTTATTTTTATTATTATTAATATTAGTAGTGACAATGTAGTGGTGGCAACACTTGGTTCTGGGATGGAAAAATATTCTTGAAATTAATAACTGTTGGGTAAAAAGAATCCAGTTTTGGAGATCAAATATCAATCTATAATAATTTTACTGTATGTCAAAAAGGTGGCTTTGTACCCTAGAGCTATTTTTGGCATTGCACCTGATACATAGCAAAGAATGGAAGCATGTATCCTGTTGTAAAAACTAGAGGATTTTGTCCTGAGACAGTGATTATCAATATTGGCTGACATTTTTGGAGTTGGGTGTATATATATAGAGATGTTGTCAGTTTTTAATAAGAACAGGAACAGGCCGACCAAGGCGCAAAGAAATGTGATGTGGCAGAGTGAAAGAAGAAATAAATAGAAACCGTCGAAGTTTAACTTGGTGGCCACATAAAGACACCACAATAACGACAGTTAGTCCAACGAGGAGAGAATACTTCATAACATTTCCCGTGGTCATGTGTCAGTCACTTTCGGTAGAAATTTCGGATTCTTGGAGACTTTCCTGATGGTCTGACACGTGATTGACTTACGGCTAAATTCATTATTCACCGAAAATCACTCAGGGGAGCTTTACCATAAAGGCCAATCCAACGACATTCCACATCTCTCACGAAGGAGCTGGTTCGAGGGGGGAATGAATCTCTCTCGTATTCCATCTGCACTTTTCTTGGTTTTAGATAGAGTCAGTAACTTCCATACCCACCCTTATTTGTGTAGATAGGATAGAGGGGGTTTGGTGAAAGCGGCCTTCGTTACCCCCTCGTGAAAATATGCGACTTCTGTTTTTTGTGAACGTGTGTCGAGTGCTTTCGTACGTATGCCAGGGTAAATGGCCATTATCTTTTATGAATGTAAGTGCCTCTGAGTCACAGCCTGACGCTGCGTCACTCGCTTTGCAAGGCTTTGGTTTTTCTGCTCATTTTTTTTCTGTACACGTTCGACTTTTACTGTATTTCTTTACTTGTTTCTTCAGTTTGTTTCTTTATCTGTTTTGGAAGGAGAATCTGTATAAATTAATTTTTTTTTTAATATATGCCTCTACATGGATATGAAATTACTGTATGGAAATTTATGTATATAGTTGATTGTATTACGTTAAACGCTTGTGGGCTTTAGGAAATTTATGTATATATCTTGTCATATGTATGAATTATATGTATGTTCCTTAGTGTAAGTGTATGCGCTTGTTCCTTCACTCGAGTTGAATGTGGATATTTGACGTATAATTGCAAATGTTTTTAACTGTTTCAGGGAATATTTTTCTTTGTATATAGCCTACTGTACACATACTTATCATGCATTTATGACATTTACTGAATGCAAAGCGAAACTTGATGATTAATTTGGGGTTGGAGACTGCGGGCGGCAATATTCGAAAGAATAATAATGATAATTTTAATTATATAATTTACCAATTACTGGTTTCCATATTATCATACCTGGATTAAAAGTTGAAGCCGATCAAAGGCGTCTTGCTAAATTTGGTATATACTTAACCTGAGGCAGTTTTTTTTTATTAAAACTTTTAAATGGGTATTCCCACCGGGGAAGAGGGATTCCTGGGTGGGAACGTGGGGAGGGGGGGCCATGTCCTTTTTACTCTTGCCGAAGACGCATATATCTTTCAAGCTAAAATTTGTATTAAGTTGTTGCTACTTGAACTAGTATTTTCTTGATTAATTAAATGTATGGAAATATATTTCAAATATATAATGATATTTCAAATATATAATGATTTATCATGGGAATGTAATACAAAGGAATCATCTGAGATACTGAAATATTCTTATATATCACTTTTCTGTGAATGTGCTTAATGTTTAACTGGAATATTACCTTTGTATTTTGTTTAATTTCATTGACAGTATCCACTGGTGACTATATAAAGAAGCAAAATCAACTTTAATCCAGTTCTCCGCCGAACAATTTTATAGGTCTAGAGTATACCAGGAACATGTTTATTTATTTTGTTTTCATTGACAGTTCCGCTGATAACTTCATGATGAGGCAAAATCAATTTTAATCCATTTGTCCTCCTACCTATTTTATAGGTCTCTTCTTCTTTCTCTGCATCTTTTCCCACTTCTATGTGGGGTCGATGACTTATTCTATAGGTCTGCTCCATCGAAAACATTCAGTGCTCGGGAACGCGGAAATCTCCCTGAATAGTTTCGTAATCTAGCGACGGAGACCGAGAGTAAACACGAAGGCGCACTCGGGTAATTCTTAACGCTGAGGCAGGAGTTGTAAGGATTCCAGCCAAGTGTCTTCCTGGGCGTTGCAATGGTTTCCTCATACCGGAGTGCGCCTGCTTGTAAATAGTCCGGTCATTCGTGGTCACTAATTTATATTATAAGAGGCATGGGTACAGACGGTACGGATTTTCCTATTTACGTCCTTCCCCCTTTTTTTCTGAGGGGATAGGAGGGACGACTGTGTGAGATTGAATTATGAAATTACGAGGTGTACTGTAGGCATGACTTGAGGTTTGCAGTGTCCCTTCGGGCCCTAGCTGCCACCCCTTTCATTCCTATTACTGTACCTCCTTTCATATTCTCTTTCTTCCTTCTTACCTTCCACCCTCTCCTAACAGTTGATTCATAGTGCAACTGTGAGGTTTTCCTCCTGTTACACCTTTCAGACCTCTTTACTGTCAATTTCAGTTTCAGCGCTGAGTGACCTTATAGATCCCAGCTCTGGGCCTTTGGCCTAAATTTTATATTCTTGTTTATTCTAACAACTTGAATTTAGACAGATTTTACAGTTAGCTGTTTCAGATGAGCAGTGGATAGAAGCCTCTTGTGCAAATAACAGTCCACAGGGAAATAGGATTCCCTGAACGATACGTTACACCAAGACTGATACAGAATCTGTGTCGGGTTTTCATAACCCTTACAAATGTTTACTGTTAAGTGATTCAGACAATAGCACACATGCATTGACTCTCTATCTGTCCCTCTGTTTATATATATATATATATATATATATATATATATATATATATATATATATATATATATACATATACATATATATATATATATATATATATATATATATATATATATATATTATATATATATATACATATATATATATATATATATATATATATATATATATATATATATATATATATATATATATATATATATATATATATATATATATATATATATATATATATATATATATATATATATATATAACCAGAAAGCGTGAAGTAGACAGCATGAAACTTGATTCACTTTACGTTTCGAGACCAATGTCTCATCATCCAGGCTAAAATGAAAGATAAAAAACTGATAAGCAATACAGCATAACAAATTATTTTTTGTTGTCTTTTTAACTACTCTTAGCTTTAAATATGTTTCTTTTCTTGTAGCGTAATTTTTATTTCAATGATGTATCTTACTTTGCCTTGCTTTATTCAATGTGTTTTGCGTGTCAACAAAAAATAATTTATGCTGTATTGCTTATCAGTTTTTTATCTTTCATTTTAGCCTGGATGATGAGACACTGGTCTCGAAACGTCGCTGTAGGAATAAAGTGAATTATGTTTCATGCTGTCTACTTCCACGCCTTCTGGTTTTGTACTGCTAAGGAAAAGCCTTACTGTCATGTTGAATTATATATATATATATATATATATATATATATATATATATATATATATATATATATATATAGATATAGATATATATAGATATATATATATATATATATATATATATATATATATATATATATATATATATACACACACACACATACACATATACACACAAGGTCTACAGACCTTGTATATATGTACTGTATACGTATATTTTGTAAGGTGGCATACGTGAAAAACAAGAATCACCGTAGTAAACAAGCGTGTTTTCAATGTCAAATCTGGAATGATTTATCGTATTTATATATATGTAGGTTAACGTATAATTATATAAGTTGTACACCATGCTCAAGTACACGTCATGTGTATATATATACTATATATATAATTGTATATATGTATGTATATATATATATATATATATATATATATATATATATATATATATATATATATATATATATATATATAGAGAGAGAGAGAGAGAGAGAGAGAGAGAGAGAGAGAGAGAGAGAGGGTACGTATACAGTATATAGCCTATATGTAAAAATGTACAGTAAATTATATTTATATAAATATATGTGTGTGTGGATACACGTTTGTGTGTATGTATGTTTATGCATATTTATATGTAGTTAAACTGCAAATATCTTACACATATACAGATAACAAATCCAGATCCATCAGACTGACGGAGCGCAGCATCAAAATTTAACGAAGGTTTTGAAGCGAATATCTCGCATGGCAGTTGCATCACAAATGTCATTCATTTTCACGAAGTTTTTTAATTTGTTTCACTTCCATATAAACCCTTGGCAGTTTTAGAAAAGACATGGAGAAGTGTGACATTTAGGATACTTTTGATGCGATAAAATGCATCAAGATTAGTCGAAAGGAGAACTTTTATAATTTTGTGGAACGTGGTGTGTTTAATATATATATGTATATATATATATATATATATATATATATATATATATATATATATATATATGTATATATATATATTTTTTTTTTTTTCTCACGTATTTAGAAAATTCGTCCCTTCAGACTGTTGGCTAGGAAATCAAATTTAATGGCGGCTGGAGGAGACACCACTAAGGGGGGTGAACCTATGTAGGCCTACCCCATATCGCCTGATTTTGGGGACCATGCCGACCTCTTAGCCCCAGCATTGTATGATTTTTGGGTGGGAGAAAGCCGTTGGGGACAGAAGGGCTAGCTAGGACCTTGATTGGGCTGCTATGCTGACCCTAGTAGCCTTAGTCATAAGGGCTATTTCCATCCGACCTTTCTGCTGGCTGAAATTGCATTTCAGACTGATGTACTAGGGGCCCCACATTTGAAACCGAATGGGAGATGCACCGCACCCTCCCTGGACATACACACTCTTCTGAAGGGACCAAGTGTACACATCGTTAGTGCGGTCCTGCTGCTATTCACACTGGCAAGGTGTTGAGACCTCTACGGCCGAAATTTGTCTTTTGCAAGCGAGCTCCATGCACAGATGCAATAAGAATCTTGTTATCTGGCTCTTCGAGTGGTCTGCCCCTGCCCTTGTGAGCCAAATAGCCCTAGACATTTAACTGCCATCTTGCTACGTGCAAGAGTCTTCTGATTCAGTGGTCCAGGACTGCTGGACACAGTTCCCCCTTTGCAAATCCCGTTGCGCTAACCACCCAAAATCATTCAACCAGTCTCAACTGCAAAGAGTTTCATTTGCAAGTCAAACTATTTCAGGGCTGTAGCCCTTTCAGATTCAGTTATTTGCTACGCATTTTCTAGCTCTTATTGCGCATTGTATGTGCCTTGCTTGCTGCTCAGTCAGCCATTTCATGGTAGTTTCCTGATTGCTCATTTTGTAAATAAATTCAATTTAAAGTCATTGACTGGTTTTTTAAAGGCGACCTCCACTTCTGTGTTTATTTAGATGTGATATCAAGGTAAGTCGGTCTATTCATTGCATTTATGGCTTATATTCTGAGTGCTAATTGTTGGCCCTTAAGGCAGTTGACAAAAAAAAACCAGTTTCCTTCTTCCAACCGGCCTCAGAAATGTAACAGTGTTGATGTCGCCAGGTTCCTAGTCAATTAGTAACGGGAATTAGCTTTGCTATTACTAGACTAGGAAGGAAGACTAACCGAGGAATGATATAATTCATAAATAATTTAATTCCATTCACAAGGCAAAAATATAAGGATGACAGAACTGAAGCTAAAGATAACAAGGTAAGGGTTATTTTTATAATTGTTGTGCAATTAAGGATATGTTAGGAACACACAGGGAAGAAGTGTTTTAAAAAAGAAGTGATTAGTAGCAAATCTCTTACTGGTTCGTTGGCGCGTCGGTCGTCATCATGGGTCGGATGTCTACCATCGGCTCCTTCGGGTCACTCCGGGGTCACCAGTGTAAGGAAGGTATTGTATGGTAGAAACTGGTTCCTTCGAGCACTCCCTCCAGCTGACGCACGGGAGGAAGAGAGAGAAAGCAGGATCCTTTGTCTTGTTTTGTCTGATGGATGACTCACACACACGTGCGCCCATAGGACCGCCATGTGGTCCCTTAGTTATAATATCATATAGGATAAAGCCAGAGCACCAAAAAAGTTCTTAAGTTAGCGATGCAGAATGACTCCCCGCGAATTTTTGAGAAGAATTTTGAGAAGAATGGCAGCTGTGTTGTGATGCCAGAAGACTGATAGTTAGGAATTAGGAAGTGCTTTGCCAGAGATTTGTTGCATGTGTTAGCCGTGAACAGTTAGCTAAGTGTGTTGTTCGAAAACAGTTATGGCAGAGGAAGTGTACAATTCCTGTGTTAGTGAAGTGTAGTTCGAAAATTCTTGCTGGTTAAAATACATATGACAACCTCTAGCAGCTCAGTGCATGCGCCTTCCATCGTCTCACTCCCACAATTCACAGACCGTCCTATCCAGTTCAGATTTACATTTAATGTTTTAGGCAAAGTAAAGGCATTATTGATGTTTTAAGTTAAATAATTCGATTCTGCATATCAGCACCAATAATTCAGTCAGAAAAGTTGAGTGTCCTTTTTCTTAAATTTTAAATCATCGATTGTTGTACCACTTGATCAACGACACCAGTATCCATCCGCGCACCCAGTTCCATTTCTCATCGTTCACTCGTCGAACGAAATTCCATTTCTTTTCGCCCCTAATGTAAAACCTAACGAAATATCTTGATAGCAATTTGAAAGCCCTTTCCACCAATAACTTATCATGACAGGAGCTAGGTATTAAATTACGTAAACACCAAAGGTACAGTTTTTGAAAAAAATATAACTCAGTGTAATTTTTCAAAATGTAATTTATCATAGGAAGGAATTAGAGTACTGTAAATTAAATCATGCAACGAATACGTTCCTATACAAATACTTTCTCAGAGAGAGAGAAAGAACTCTAATATCCTTCCATCATAACAAGGGGAATACTAAAATTAAATGGTGAGTATTGGAAAATAAATTCACTAATTCATAAAACAAAGTACAATAAATTTTTTTTATTCTTACCCAAAACTTTGATCCCTTAGATCCCCCATCAATTATTCCTTTTACTCATTCACACATAGTGCACAAATTTACATACGCGCCCGTGCCCATTGAATTGTCTCCCATATCTATTTTTCACATTGAGTGCTTCAGCTAGCAGAGTGAACTCTCGTGCGTTCCACAGAACAAACGTACAACCATTTAATAACAGTTATCAACTGTTGTGCACAAGTGGGTCTCATTATCCAAGACTTGCTTATACCGCAAGCACCAAATTGCACATTGAGTGCAAACCCCAAAACCTTCCTTTCCTCATGTCAGGATGCAGCCACTAGTTCCTAGAACTAGCCACCCACAAGTGCAACCCCGAGGGTTTCCCCTTCCACAGTGCCACTAATCTGAGGTGCTGCCAACGACTTAAGTTACTGAAGCGTTTACCTTTTCACTTTCCCTTTTACTCATTACTCACATTCTGCCTTGGACAGAGTGCCATTTCCTTCAGTACAGTTTGGTTGCACTGCCTCTAAGTGTTGTTCCCCGGAACACACCGGCACCCTAGTGCCACCAAGACATAGTCCTCACATATAAGCCACTGCACCTGTACCTGAGATACAGAATGCCAAGGACAGTGTATCCACCCATAAGGACCTTAGCTCCTTAAGGATCACTTCCACTTTACCAGTGTATCCTCCCATAAGGATCATATTTCCTTCAGGATCGCTCCATCAGTGTGACCTTTGCATGGCACACTCAACCACAGTGCCACCTTATTGAAAAGGTGCCACACCACTGAAGTGCCACTGAATTACGGGACACTTCCCCACTGTCACAGACCGTTTCCCCTAGTCATACTAATAGAGTATGACCTTGTCATTAGAACAGCGCCAAGCCCTCATGAACATGGGCGAGGACGCAGGTTACACGGGACGGGAACTCACCCAGTGGGTGAAAGAACAGCTGGATGAAATATTCCAGCTGGAACGAGAAGAAAGAGAAGCTCAGAGGAAGTACGAGGAGGCTAAGACAGCAAGAGACCTAGCTGTCAAGGAGAGTGAGCTAGCTCTCAAAGAAAAGGAGCTGGAGCTGGAGAAGGCTCGAAAGGAAAGTGCTGAAGCTATGGCGATCCAACAAGCCTCCAACCCCAAACCTGCTGCACCAAATGCTCTGATCACAAGCATTAATTCCCTAGTCCCCAGGTGGACAGGAAGAGCCAGAAGCATGGTTGGAGGAAATAGAGGCGCTCTTTGAAAACTACAACACCACTGAAACAGAGAGGGCCTTAATGCTTGCCAAGCACAGGAAGGAAAAGCTATGGCAGTCCTCTGCTCACTGGAGAAGAGTCAAAGAGGTGACATGGTAGAAGTTCGTAGGGTCATCACAAAAGCCTACAAAACAACCCCAGAGAAATGGAGACAACAGTTCTTAGGTCTTGCCAAGGAAGTCGGCTGGTTCTGGACGGAATGGGCCTGTCACAAGACCCAGTCTGGTACCCACTGGTTCAACTCCCTGTCATGCACTACCTTCGAGGACTTATTCAATCAGACCATGCTGGAGGACCTTTTCCAATGTTTGCCTAGGACCCTTGCTGTGTATCTCAGTGATAAGCAGCCCACCACATTTACAACCAGTCCCACAGCACATAGTGCCACCCAGGTACCTCTCAGGCTTGACTCACCCGAAGAATGGACTGCCTAGCAAGCCTACATGCAACCACTGTAAGAAGTTGGGGCACACTGAATTTCATTGCTGTTACAAGTTGGGCAACAGTAGGCAGCCTACTACCAACAACCAGAACTCCCCCTCTATGTCCTTTCAGTCTAATCCACTGACAGTCACCCAAGGGAAATCAGCCCATTCAAAGGGACCCTGCCGAGACTGTAGAACTCCAGGGCACTATACTGCTGGATATCCTGGTTGCCCAAAGCATATCCCCTCTAACAAGCACGTCAACCTGATTAGTACCATGACCTCCATGGCCGTGTCGCCAAATATGTCTCACCCTGAGCGGGTGTGGACTCAGTCTGTCTCAGTGGCACCCCTGGATGGCGCTAGCTTACCAGTGAACCTGCCGGTTACGGTAGACACTGGCTCAGATATTAGCCTGATTGACCAGGCCCAAGTGCCACCCAGTGCCACTGTTGACTAAAAGACCAGGTGGATGATGACTTGGATAGAGGAGCAGACCAAGACCATTCCCACAGTCAAACCTCAGGTGACAACTTGGGGCATGCAACCTCACTGCCTTGGCATGGTGAACAAAATCAGGCACAGAGTGGAGTTCCTGTTGGGATGAGACCTCCTCTGGGGATGTCCTTCCCCAATGCCACTCTGTTGCTTAACTACCTCCACCAGGGAGGACTCGACTCCAAAACCACCTGACCAGGACACTGCCACCATGACAGATGTGCCACTGTCAGCCCTACCTTCCACTCACCAAGGTGTCCGATGGAAGGGGCACTCTTCATGCAACTCCAGGCCCTGTCCTCGATCCTCACAAAATGATGGCCACCCAAAGTTTCCTCCCTCACCACGAAGGGAAATTGCCAGGTACCGCTGCAAGACCTGTAATGTAAGAGGACATTCTATGAATTGGGCGAAGCGCCCTAGCAAGCAAAATGCAGCGGACACCACCCCCCAGAACCATTTCAAGAAGCTCTGCCCTCCACCTAAGACAGGAATCTCTGTCTCACCCTACCTCAGGAACACCAAGGGGTTTTGCACCCCTGGGTCCCTCGTCACCCACGCCTGACTCCAATTCTCTGCCAGTACCACTTCAGAGCCCTGAGCAGTGCCAAGCTTCGTCTGTCTCGGACGTAGCACCTCTACTAACCTTAACCACTGTGCCTGGCCCTGAGTTAGTGCCATTGCCGGATCCAAATCATGTCACGGATCCTCCTATGGGAGATCCTCCAAACCTCACGGAATTGATCATTGCAAATTGTGAGCCTCCATCCCCCGCCATTTCTTCTTCTCAATCACCTTCATCTGCCGAGGATGAACCTCTGGCAGACCTTAACACTACACCTTCTCTGGTCGACCAGGAACTGTCCGGCTGGGACGCAGATGCTGGTTCTATCCTTACAATGGTTGTTACAGCAGCCGAAGTAGAGAGCCTTCCCATAGCTCCTAGAGCTACCTCTGATCCTGCTCCTGACGGCACTTCTGGCCTTTCCCCAGAGTCGGTGCCCTTGCCAACTCCTAGGAATGTTGTAGCCAGACCTTGGAGGAACCCGAAGAAGAAGAAGAAGGGGCGGAAGAGATCCAATTAACCCATAAGAGCCACAAGCTCTCTTTGGCACTCGTGTCCCATTGGCACAGTGCCTTTTCCATCTCAGAGTGATCCTGGCTCCTACCCAGAGGAGGTAGCCTGCGTGATCTCTGCCCAAGTAGACTAACATCTAACACCCTAGGCATCTTGTAGTACTAACCTTGTTAATAACCTTATGATAAAACTGTCCAATACTCAAGCTGGTACACCCCTGACCGCTTACCGTAATTAACCCTTCAGGTTGCTCATGTCCAAAGTTATTGCTTGTGTTATTCCATGAGGAATTGTGTAATCTGTAATTAATTGCATTTATTTAGGTCAGTGTCATTTAATTTAGTGCCAGGGCCATAGGATAGTAGACCATGTCAACTAGACACATATACCATGTACCTGTTGCTTAGGAGTAGAGTTCCCCTGTCATCAGAGGTAGCCAGTAGAAGTCTGTAGATACCTTTGCATAGGCGTTAGACTCTGGTGTAGTAAGTAAGCTGGCAAAACCAGTATCCCCTCCTAGCAGTTAGGTAGGTCCTTTTAGCTAGCTGCAGTGCAAAAGCATAACTCATTTAGGGAAGCTAACTGACTATTCAAGACAAATAACTTACTTAGCCAAGGCCTTCAAGCCCAAAAGAGAGTGAATGCCTTCTTAAAGGGGGATAGTTTTCACGTATTTAGAAAATTCGTCCCTTCAGCCCGTTAGCTAGTAAATGAAATTTAATGGTGGCTGCAGGAGACTCCACTAAGGGGGGTGAACCTATGTAGGCCTACCCCATATCACCTGATTTTGGAGGACCATGCCGACCTCTTAGCCAGAGCGTCGTATGATTTTTTGGGGGGGGAGAAAGCCATTAAGGACAGAAGGCTATCTAGGACCATAATTGGGCTGCTATGCTGACCCTAGTAGCCTTAGCAATAAGACCTATTTCCATTTGACCTTTCCACTGGCTGAAATTGCATTTCAGATCGACCGATGTACTGGGGCCCCACGCTTGAAACCGAATGGGAGACGCATCGTGCCTTGCCTGGACACACACACTCTTCCGAAAGGACCGAGTGCACACATTATTAGTGCGGTACTGCTGCTATTCACACTGGCAAGGTGTTGAGACCTCTGTGGCCGAAATTCGTCTTTTGCAAGCGAGCCCCGTGCACAGATGCAATAAGAATCCTGTTATCTGGCTCTTCGAGTGGTCTGCCCCTGCCCTTGTGAGCCAAATAGCCCTAGACATTTAACTGTCATCTTGCTACGTGCAAGAGTCTTCTGATTCAGTGGTCCATGGCTGCTGGACACAGTTCCCCCTTTGCAAATCCCATTGCGTTAACCACCCAAAATCATTCAACCAGTCTCAACTGCAAAGAGTTTCATTTGCAAGTCAAACTATTTCAGGGCTGTAGCCCTTGCAGATTCAGTTATTTGCTACGCATTTTCTAGCTTTTATTGCACATTGTATGTGCCTTGCTTACTGTTCAGTCAGCCATTTCATGGTAGTTTCCTGATTGCTCATTTTGTAAATAAATTCAATTTAAAGTCATTGACTGTTTTTTTAAAGGCGCCCTCCACTTCTCTGTTTACTTAGATTTGATATCAAGGTAAGTCGGTCTATTCATTGCATTTATGGCTTATATTCTGAGCGCTAGGTGTTGGCCCTTAAGGCAGTTGACAAAAAAAAACCCAGTTTCATTGTTCCAACTGGCCTCAATATATATATATATATATATATATATATATATATATATATATATATATATATATATATATATATATATATATATATATATATATATATATATATATAAATTTATATAATGAGTGCATGGAAGAATTTTAGTGATCCTAAAATTGAGACAGATAACAGAAGGTGTTGTAGGAGAAGAGAAGTGTGGAATTTAACAAGGCAGGGACGTCTGTCAGTTTTTTATTATGAAACTGTTACATGAGAAGTTGAGTACTAGAAGGAACTGGGAAGGATTGGAGAGCAAAAAGTTAAGAATTGGAAGAACAAAGAAATATGCGGTACAGAAATGGATAAAAAATGAATAAAAACAACTGAATGATGTGAGAAGCAGAAAGGAAGGAAACGGAAAGCGGTTAATCGGCCACCGTACTTAGATAAGAAACACGAGACAAAGATATGGTTGAAGTGAGGGATTTACTAGGAAGATAATAGAGAACCCTACTCGAAGGTGAGAAGGTAGACGGGGTTTAAGGTGACAAATACGTTAATTCGTTACCGAAAAAAAAGAAGACTAAGTTCACATGAAAGAACTGTTTACCGAAGCCCCCTTTTTAGGATAAAGGAAATTAGCATGAGAAGATAGTAAAAGCAGAGGAAGATGAAAAAGTACCTTGTTCGCTGCTATGACAAACTGAGAAGAGATCTGTCGGGGAAATAAAAATGCAAGGAGGTAAGCAAGAGACAGTGCCCCGGGGGTTAAATCTCCCATTATGTCTATAGCAGTAATGAAAATGAAAGTGTATGTGAAGCATATTTTGGTAGGTAAAGATACTTTTGTTTCTACTTATTGCTGTGTCTTAGATATTTTTTCAATGCAAATAATCTCTATGCCATCTAAAATTTTGCTTGAAGACATGAGCTAATCAATATTTAGGATTCAGAACAAACATATTGAAGTTTTACTTATTTCCCTATATAATGAAACGTATTATATTCTTCCACGCACTCATTTAATTCCAAGAATAGCAACCTTACCGATCACCACTATCATCTGTCCATTTGCAAAAGAGCAAGAACTAAAAACAGAAAACAACGCATCTTAACCGCAAGCAAAAAAAAAAAAAAAAAAATACCTTTGAAATACTCCCTCGAGATTGGTTAGCATTTTAACAAATGGGAGGGACGCCAGACACATGCCGTAGGGTAACGATTACATGCTTACTCGCCGATGTGTTTTGTGGTCAATTGACCAACAGCCTGCGTAGGTGAAGGCTCCTCTCACATAGCCCTCTGGTCTAGCCTGTCAAGATGAGGTTAGTGAGATATTTTGACGAGTCGTTTTCCAAATAATGAGGTTGTTCAGTGACTTTACTTTTTTTTTTTTTTTTTTTAATTGGAGACCGTCGTCTCCTTCATTGTAGGTGTCACAGATGATAATACTATTTCAACTTTTCCGTACCTGTATATGCAATAAAACATGACTGATTTTTTCCATGTATTGCCACAAAGAGGAAATTATTGTAGTGCCAGTTACGGTGGTTAGACAATATAGATTATCCGTGACTGTGCTTTCAGGTTTATGTTTTCTCAGAGGGCAAAAAATAGAAAATATCTGCTGGAGATTCTAGTTTTGCATGATATAGGGCTTATAAAATCGTTAATACTTGCTTTTTTAAAGTTATTTAACAATGCTGAAACAAAACAAAACGCGAGAAAGTTGAGTTGGTTTTACTCTCAAACAAACTGAATAACAAAAGAATGTCTAACAGTTTGTCATTAAGGCGTTCACCTTTGACTGAATTTTTACTGAGTAAAGGCTTTGGTCATATCCCGACCCCCAGTCTTTTATCTGAACTTGTGACTTGCATGGGAGTTATACAGTAGACTCTTGGAATTGATGATTCTCTGTTCTACTGACGATATGAAAACAATAAGGACTTTCCATTCATCAGCTGGTAGGATTTGCAAGAAGAAATGACATTTAAGATGAAGTCTGAAATTAGTAGCAGGCTTTTTAAACGATATAAAAGAAGAATGGAATTTTTATTTTTTCATGAACTCTTCGTGACCTGATCATAATCACCATCGTCACATTAGGCTAAATCATTTCAAGCTTTTTTTTTTATTAAGTTTCTGTTTCTTCCCCATTTTTGCAGTGAATCAGATACTGTCACTACTGTTCGTAAAACTTAATCATCAACATATATTAAAAAAGAATGAAAATTTACAGCGATTGAACGTCGTATCCATACATTAAGATAATCATATTTTGCGCATGCAAATTAAAAAATCCCCATGGGGGTTAGTCCCGTCAGTGCACCTCATGCGGAACACTGTTGGTATTACTTAAGGATCCTTGCCCCTAGCTGCAATCCCTGTCGTTTCTTTTACTGTACCTCCTTTCATATTCTCTTTCTTCCATCTTACTTTCCACCCTCTCCTAACAACTGATTCATAGTGCAACTGCGAGGTTTACCTCCAGTTACACGTTTCAAACCTTTTATTGTCAATTTCCGTTTCAGCGGTGAATCACCTTTGGCCTAAATTCTGTATTAAACTCAGTATGCAAATTAACGATTTTCTTAAATGATTGCATACTGTTACCATTAGAATATGCACAGTCATGCCAGGCCAAGGGCAGGACAACAGAGAGTACATGAGAGTTGTCTTAACTCTTATTAGAATTTTAGCGTAAATTTATTGGCTGTGTATGTAAACCTGTGTAAATGTATTTAATGTGTGTGTGTGTAAACCTGCGTAAATTTATATATATGTGTAAGTTTCTAGCTTTTTCTCCATTTATCTCAGTGCTGAATGACCTCATGAGTCCCAGTGCTTGGTCTGTGGCCTAAATCTTATTCCATTCCATTGGATTATCGCCCTTGCTTCCTAAAGAGAGGAACTTAAATGTTAATGAAATTTGAATAAAATCGTTGCAGTTTATTGTATGTGGTGATGGGTCATACTGAGACCCAAGGTCCTACATAAGGATTACCAATCAGACGTTTAGGTTTGAATCAAATGTTCCAGATTCAACGTTCTTTTGCAGTGTCCATTTGGCCCCTAGCTGCAACCTCTTTCATTTCTTTTACTGTACCTCCGCTCTCTTTCTTCCATCTGACTTTCCACCCTCTTTAGCAAATGTTTCACAAAGCAACTGCGAGGTTTTCCTCCTGTTACACCTTTCAAACCTTTTTATGTCAAATTCCGTTTCAGCGCTGAATGACCTTATTGGTCCCAGTGCTTGGCCTTTGGCCTAAATTCTATATTTTCCTCTATTCCATACATGTTCATAAATGTGCTCCTTAAGAATCCGTTGCGAGGTAGAACTTTGAGCAAAATGATCTCGTAGGTCTTTACATATTATATGGTGAAATAACTTAGAAATATTCCTTTATATGAGAGCTTGGTACTGATGATCCAGTGGTTAGGTCGTTCCTCTCGCAAGCGAAAGGTCCCGAACCCTGTTGAGACTGGCATTAAATCATGTACCTGGTGGTTAGTCGGCTGTTGTATGTCACAACCAGGGTGGAGAGTGACACATGCAGAGAACCTGAAGTCATGTATCTGGTAGAATCCCGCCCCGTCCTCCTGTAGGAGGGAGAATGTGCGTGGTGACAAAAAGCGTATTTTATTATGTAAAACATATCTCTTCGTTATATCGTCGCCAGGTTATTATTATTATTATTATTATTATTATTATTATTATTATTATTATTATTATTCATTAACATCATGAGTCACTAAAATGGTGAACAAATCTACAGTGAATGTAAATGTAAATATATATATATATATATATATATATATATATATATATATATATATATATATATATATATATATATATATATATATATATATATATATATATATATGTGTGTGTGTGTGTGTGTGTGTGTGTGTGGTTGTGTATATTAGAATTATATATAAAAACGTTTGTATATATATATATATTTCCAATATACTGTAAATATTTACCACACCACTGTGGATTCCTTCATTATTATTATTATTATTATTATTATTATTATTATTATTATTATTAATAGATTCACAATTTCGTGAAAAACAATGAGTAATAAAAATCCACAATTATATAGTAAATATATTACTATGTAAAAAAACCAAAGACTTTCGAACACCTGAACGGTGTTCCTCATCAGTGTTAACGTTAACACTGATGAGGAACACCGTTCAGGTGTTCGAAAGTCTTTGGTTTTTTTTACATAGTAATGTATTTACTATATAATTTTGGATTTTTATTACTCACATTATTATTATTATTATTATGAAGTAAATCGATTTCTTGTCTTCGTGTATTGCACTCTTGTGCATGGGGCTGATTTTCGCAATCGCTCAATGGACAGAGGTGTCTGGCATCTCCGAATTGGCAACACAGGGAAAAGGTAAGACAGATTATGCGTGAATAGAGGCGGACTTGATGAGTATACTTGAAATATGTATAATCTGTTATATAGATGTGCTAACTTAACATTGGAAACTATGAATTTCTATATTTGTTTCCTTGTTTATGTGTTCTAATAGATGAAAAGAAAACACGTTCAAATACGTTATTAGTTAATTGCTTACTATCTTCACGAAATAGTAAAACCTTTTCACGATAAGAGTGCAGCTATGCAACTCTTCAGTCGTTCCTTAATTATCAAGAATAATCGTTAGCTTTGAGCGAGTAGATGCTCTTTCCAGTACGATAAGTAAGAAGCGGCGTTCATTTCAATAAACATTCATCGGCTTTCCAGAGCATCTCTCCCCGTAGGGTGGGGGGTAGTGCCGTCAGTGCACCTCATGCGGTGTGCGGTAGGCACTACTTAAGGTTCTTCGCAGCGTTCCTTACGCCCCTAGTTGCAACCCATTTCGTTCCTTTTACTGCACCTCCGTTCATATTGTCTTTCTTCCCTCTTACTTTCCACCCTCTCCTAACAGTTGTTTCAGAGTGCAACTGCCAGATTTTCCTCCTGTTACACCTTTGCAACTTTCTTACTTTCAATTTCCGTTTCAGCGCTGAATGACCTCACAGGTCCCAGCACTTGACCTTTGGCCAAAATTCTATATTCTATTCTATTCTCGATAAATGAGAAACAGCGCTCATTTCAATCAACATTCATGGGCTTTCCCCAAAAACCGGTCATTTAGTCCGCCAAGGGAATGAACATTAGCCTGACCGAGCACTTTTCTTCTTCTTCTCTCAGTTTTCTTCGAAGGGGGAGGAAGACTTGCGGTCGGAGGAGCGCTCCCTCGAGTTAGGAACGGCGGTGAATTCCATCTGGGCTTCCTGGTGCGAGAGATTTATCAAACGTACATGGATGGTTGCCACACCCTGCTTGTCAAGGAGGGAGACAACGGGATTGTTTATTCTGTTTTAAGGTAAAGGTAACAGAGCATTTTAGGAAATTATATTTTCTCGAATAATAACGCTAGAGTGAAGTGAAGCAGCTGATAGGATATTAATTTGTTAAATGAAATCATTAAGCTAAAGAGCAACTGAAATATTTTCCTTGTACTTCATAACAAATACACACGTAGCATAACTAAAGTAATCTGAATTATCTGTAACATGGGGAATGCAAAGAATAGTAAATATTTTGACATTGACATTCCAGTTATCTGTCTTTTGTAGGACTAATAACAACAATTTTCCATCCCTTCAGTTTTTTTATTTTTTTTACCAATTTTCTGCAATTATCCAATTTTTCGTCAAGAATCTTGGCACGGTCATGTTACTTATTTTACAAGAACTATTTCTATCATCACCCACCGTATTTCCACAGAAATTGCTGTGATAGTTTATAGATTCTTGAAGGCTGGGATGGTGAGAATTCCAAATATTGTAAATAGCTATGCAGTCTTTCCTCCTGCCTCTTCCTCTTCTCAGCTTAATCCGTAGTCGGGGTCGTTGTTTCTAGTCTTTCACCATGCAACCTTCACTAAACGCGACCATCTTTCTCAAACCTTTATATGTGTCGCTGAATTCTCATGTCATGTGGCTCAGACGTACTTGTCTTTTATTTTTTTTTATTAGCTTCTGACATTAGACCGCTTGAGTGCAACAGACCAAAAAAAAAACTACTGAGCAATAGGTCGCAGAAATATTAACGGGTGATGTTAGAAAGTTAATTTTCCAGTTGGCTGACAGGACAAGTATGTTTAAAAGCCACAGAGCGTGGAAGATGATCCGTTTATGTAATGAAAGGTATCTCTGATGTTTAATATTTTGCGATATAGTAGGTACTGAGTGAAGACATATGCAACGTTGCGGATTGAGCGTCCACCGATGGCCGGGTCATGCATTGATGACTCTAACTAAAATAATTTCGGTTTTACAAAACCAAATGGTAATTTGGTAGCGACTAAAATATTTATTAAAAAATTTCAGATGTGAGGTTAGTCAGTTTCGTATCTATATCTAGAGACGGACAAATGAACGGTATCTACGGAAAAAAATGCTGTAACAATCCAGAAGGAAGGCATTATATATAATGAGGAATTTCAGTCTGCTTAAGCACAGCTTTGTTCGCCATATAAGGGAAAATTTTTGTGCGTCTGCCGGGATAAATTTATACTTTTATTAAAAGTGATAATTTATCAGCAATAAAGTTAAAGAATCGCACCAATTATATGCATCCTGACGACACTAATTTGAAGAAAAAAAAATTGATACGTTTAAGAATGAATATAAAGGTCCTCTTGACTATGTGTTTGAAATTGATAAAGCCCTCCTTTTACTGTACATCCGTTTATATTCTCTTCCATCTGCCTTGCCACCCTCTCTAACAATTGTTTCATAGTGAAATCGCAAGATTTTCCTTCTGTTACACCTCTCAAACCTTCTTACTGTCAATTTCCCTTTCAGGGCTGAATGACCCCAAAGGTCCCAGTCTTGGCCTTTGGCCTAAATTCTATATTGTATTTTATTCTATTCTACTGATAAATATCACTGTCTTCTCTAGATCACTCCGAGATGCTTACATACCCGAAGCAATTCTGGACCTACGGCTGGTCAGCCTTGACCCCACAAATGAACTCTTGCTCGATCTCAAGCGAGGTGAAAAGGAGGTCCTGTGTCGTGTTTTCGTTATCGATATGACCAGCAACTCCAACATTTCACAGGTTATACGGTACGGTCGACGGACTTAAATTCTGTACTGATATGATATTCTTCTCGTGAGACAAAAGTTTTTCAGATGCATGTTCCAGAGGTTCTTCATTCCTCACACCGTGGAACTGTGGAACAGTCTCCCTGAGGATGTCGTGCAATTGAAACTTCAGAAGTTCCAACGAAGATGCAGTGCATTGCTACCCAGATAGTTCTCCTTGCATTTTATCTGTTTATTTATTAATTTGTTGATTAATTTTTCTTTTCTACTAACTCATCTCTTCTTTCTAATGAACACCATATTCTTTGGAAATTTGAATTTCTGGTCAATGGCCCTTGTGGGCTTGTCCCATATGAAGAGGGTTCAGGTTCTGAATAATAATAATAATGATAATAATAATTTTATTACGTTAAAAAAACATCTTTCTCACATGTCTCGGTTGCAGCATACATTTAGAAATTATACTAATTAGGCTCCTTGTAGAAATAACTTCGATTATTTCAAGTTCATTTCATCCTGACAGAATAGAGCTTTTTCAGAACGTACAGCTTTTCAGAATGTATAGTCTTTTCAGTATGTATAGCTTTTTCGGAACTTATCAGTTGCAGCAAATGCCTAAAATTAATACTAATACCTAGAGTAGGATTCATGTGGAAATAATTTTGATTATGTGAAGTTCAGCTTCATCCCGGGCGCAAATTCCTGAGACGTATGCTAGTATTGTACCAGCCCCGGTTTCTTTTTTTTTTTTGGCCATCCCCCTAGGTTAGGTTAGGATAGTAATGCAAGAGTAATTTGGGTGTGGGAAACATATTGAGATTATTTTCAAGAATATTCTATGATTAGTTCTTAAGATATGGCGTCCCACTTTTTTCAGGGAAAGGTTCCAGTACAGTTACATCTCGGGAAAATGCATCCGGGGCTTTAGAGATTACCATATCAAGGAGATTATATAAAATGCTACTCTCGTTAGTGTGTACTGTTCAGTGAGTTTCGTAATTCATGGAACTGACTTTGAAGTTAATTCAAAAGTGCCACTAGTAGACAAGGCTGTGACGTGTGTTCAGATCGGCAACTTAACCAATTGCATCATATTCTGGTTCAGCTACTAAAAAATGTTTTATGGAATTTATGATTTTTCATTTTCGAGTCATATATTCGATTACTTGTAGTGATGCAGCTGAGAGAGAGAGAGAGAGAGAGAGAGAGAGAGAGAGAGAGAGAGAGAGAGAGAGAGAGAGAGAGAGAGAGAATATTTTGATGTAGATATTCGTTCCTTTTTTTCTTCACTGATGTTTTATTCTTTTGTAAATTATTTTGAAATTAAATTTTTTTAAGCCATATTCTTTATTCTGGAGTTATATACTGTATATATATATATATATATATATATATATATATATATATATATATATATATATATATATATATATATATATATATATATATATATATATATATATATATATATATAATATATATATTATATGGATAATGGAGTTATGGCATTCTGTTCTCTATCCATTTATTAAGAAGCCGACGTTTCGTATCGCTTGATAGAAAACAGAATGCCATTCCACTGCTCCATTACGTCTACTGTCTGAGTGTTTGCTTCTGCCTTCGTGTATATATGTATATATATATATATATTTTTATGTTTCCTGGTGCAGGTGGATCTTATGACTCCACAATTATTACTTTACTCGAAAATGTCCTTGTAAGATACCCAGGACATATAAAACACAAACAAAAAAAAGAAGTACACGGAGCGGAGGGCTCTTCATAGGGGAAGTGCGTGAAACACGTGGATATAAAAATAGTTATATTTGATAGCACACAAGGTCAAAGGGAAAATTAACTGAAAACACGGTAAATTACTGCCGTAGAAGTCCTCCCGAAGGGGGGGGGGGAGCTTGGGAATGCCAGGAACACGGACCAAGGATAATTCTGCTGCATGCGTCTTCCTGAAACGATATTAGGACCCCCGTTACACATCAAATGCTGGAATTTGGGGATTGAATTGCTCGGGGGTGCACTGAAGGCGCCAAAGGACTCCCCGAGGCGTTACTTGTGACTCAGAGGAAAGGAGCTGTGAACACGTGGGCCTGGCTTGAACCAAGGAATATCAGGGAACACAAAGTTATAGGCCCAGAAATTAATAAATGCAAAAGGGCTAAGTAATCGTGACTAGCAACTCGTTTTGGGTACATTACCACATTTGTAGGGGCGTAGGGCTGTCGTCGGCTTCCAGCTTCGTCTTCTGCCAGAGGTACACGTGGTTGCGTCGACAAAAGGGCCTCCCTCACCAAGGTACTGCTTCAAGTCGTAGATTGGGGCGGAAAAGGGCGCCCTTGGGATGATGAAAAGGCCGCCGTTTAATGTCAGCTCGCGTTTGGGAGACTTGCAATCCCCCTTGCAGTCTCCTAAGGCCACGTGGAATGGAACACGGGGCACAAAGGGCGGCGATGGGCTCCACGTGGCGCGGCGGAAAAGGAAAAGGAGGGCAGGGGCAAGGCCTGCAGAGGCGTGACTGCTCGGCTTAAACTAGCGACGCGTGTGAGAAAGAGCTGTCCTGGCCCTGACCATTTATTGTTTCTGGACAGGGGTGGGGGGGGGCGATGTCCTGACCCAGGTCGCCGACGCGGCTATATCATAGAAAACGATCTTACTTCCCTGTACCAAAGAAAATGGTGCAAAGCCAGATTACTGTCCCCCAACTATTATATCTGAGCCCTTATACCCCAGACTTTCACTGGTTCAAACCAACCCAAAGCAGGAAAGGAGAACAGTTCCATAGCGTATTTTGGCGCTACTCTTTTACAATATATATATATATATATATATATATATATATATATATATATATATATATATATATATATATATATATATATATATATGTATGTATAAATAATCAACACACACTCACGTGTGGAACAGAAATAAATTTCTGACTCACGTCGGGATCGAACCAGGTCTCTCAGGTGAAAGGCAAGGGCGCTATCCACTTGCCTTTCACCTGAGAGACCTGGGTTGATCCTGACGTGAGTCAGAAATTTATATATATATATATATATATATATATATATATATATATATATATATATATATATATATATATATATATATATATATATATATATATATATATATATATATATATATATATATATATATATATATATATATATAACGAATATCTTACTAATGATTTAAGTCATATTGTAAAACTCGCATATCTTTTTAACAACAAAGGGTGACCAGTTTATATACTCCCTGACTAATATTTAGAAAAAATGTTTCTTAACATTCAAGTGAAACCATTACATGATAAGATTACTTTTGAATTTCCTCAGTCCCTGATGAATCATGAGGGATTTATCAACGAATGTACAATAAAACCACTCTAGCAGTTGAGGTAGATGTATTTTGACAAAGTCCATCTTGGTGCTATTTATTAGATTTAATTATGCGTAATCCTTGTCCTAAAATATTTTGAGTAGGTTAGATTTTTCAGTCTTCTCCTTACAGTCGTTTAGATATTATAGGGCTGCCTATGTATCACCGACTGTCGGGTTTGCAACGCCTGATTTCATCAGTGTTTACGACTTGTCGGGCACGCAAGACACAGTTGATTCGTTGTGGCCACCAAACAAAGTAAACAGTCCCAATTTCCGAGTTTTAAATTAGAATATTTTAGAAATAGTAACAAGTATAAGTTGCTATTGGTTGATTTTTCATGTTCCAGATTCTTGGAGAGCATTCGTCTGTTTCTGATTCCGCACACTCATCTCTTGTTCATTGGCCCCAGAGAATTCGTCCAGGAGACCCTGAAGAACAAGGCCCTTTGGAACACCGTGCAAGCATTTTACCTGGCCTTGCAGGAAGACTACGAGAGCGCCGGTGATAATCCCACCAACAAGCAAAGTTTGGTCGTAGGCAAACGAGGCCCTTTGTCTATGACATCTGAAAATAATGGTAAAGTGAATATTGAGTGTTCTTTTTCGACCTGTAGGTTTCTGTCCTTATGCTGAGAGTTTCCTAAACTGTAATTTACTTAGATGAGAAATTCTGCCCGTTTTCATATTGTTCAGCGTGTGTTTGCACAAAAGAACAACCGCAGGTCATCCTTGTCTTGGAGAGAGAGAGAGAGAAAGAGAGAGAGAGAGAGAGAGAGAGAGAGAGAGAGAGAGAGAGAGAGAGAGAGAGAGAGAGAAGAAGAAGCAGCTCTTTTGCTGTCTCGTATTAACGTGTGTCATCCAACTGAATCTCCTGTTGCTTTACATAGTGAACTGTCTAAGCCTGGATTGTGCTGTAGTAAGAGCCAGAGGAGCTTCCTGTAATTGTGATCATGGTTAAAATTTTTCAGCCTCCAAAAATTTTTCTCTGCACTTCAAACCTCGTTAAAACTTGCTGTCTTCACTTTGAACTCACTTAGACGGTTTAGATGGTTTATCGCTCTCAAATAAATATGCATTCGCAAAATATGTATTATCATCATATTAACCAAGAAATGTTGCTAATGATGGCAAATAGAAGTACAGGAACTACAGGCGTTTGTATAACAGTCAAAATGCACAAAAGGACGCCCTTCATTATTGCTATAGTCAATATAAGCAGTGTCATACTCCCCTCTATTATTATGCTGTTTTATGATATTGCTATAGGAATGTGGTACTTTTAAAACTAATCTTCACTCAGTACAAGGCAGAAAGGAATGACTTTTTTTCCGTTTTATTTTTCGGTTGCAGTGTTATTTTCACAACTTGATTATGTGAAAATACACTTTTTAAAAATCTTAGAAACTACAGACTGAACACATTAGTATATATAAAGGGACTTTTCTTGGATTTACTAAATAGTGATTTGCATATATTACGAAAAGAGATTACAGAGCGAATTACGACAAAGAAGGAAATAAAATATATAACGCGGATTTCCGTACTTTACAGGTACCATATCGTGATTGTTTTTCCCCTATGCTACCAGTTATATGTGATATATTTTTAGTTCTCTGAAAAGAAAGCTATTGTGCCATGTTTGTCAGAAAGGACATGTCTTCAAAGTGTCTGTTAATTTACATATCAGAAAGGACATGCCCCCAAAGTGTCTGTTAAGTTTACTTATCAGACAGGACATGCCCCCAAAGTGTCTGATAAGTTTACTCATCAGAAAGGACATGATCCCCAAAGCATCTGTTAAATTTACCTATCAGAAAGGACATGCCCTCAAGTTCTGTTAAGTTTACTCATCAGAAAGGACATGCTCTCAATTGTCTGTTAAGTTTACTCATCAGAAAGGACATGCCCCCAAAGCGTCTGTTAAATTTACTTATCAGAAAGGACATGCCCTCAATTGTCTGTTAAACTTACGTATCAGAAAGTACATGCCCCTAAGTGTCTGTTAAGTTTACTTATCAGAGAGGACATGCCCCCAAAGTGTCTGTTAAGTTTACTTATCAGAAAGGACATGTCTCCAAAGTGTCTGTTAAGTTTACTCATCAGAAAGGACATGCCCCCCAAAGTGTCTGCTAAGTTTACTTATCAGAAAGGACATGCCCTCAAGTGTCTGTTAAGTTTACGTATCAGAAAGTACATGCCCCCAAAGCGTCTGTTAAGTTTACTTATCAGAAAGGACATTTCTCCAAAGTGCCTGTTAAGTTTATTTATCAGAAAGGACGTGCCCCCAAAGTGTCTGTTAAGTTTACTCATCAGAAAGGACATGCCCCCAAAGTGTCTGTTAAGTTTATTCATCAGAAAGGACATGCCCCCAAAGTGTCTGTTAAGTTTACTCATCAGAAAGGACATGCCCGCAAAGTGTCTGTTAAGTTTACTCATCAGAAAGGACATGCCCCCAAAGTGTCATGTTTACTTATCAGAAAGGACATGCCCCCAAAGTGTCTGTTCAGTTTACTTGTCAGAAAGGACATGTCTCCAAAGTGTCTGTTAAGTTTACTTATCAGAAAGGACATGCCCCCAAAGTGTCTGTTAAGTTTACTTGTCAGAAAGGACATGTCTCCAAAGTGTCTGTTAAGTTTACTCATCAGAAAGGACATGTCTCCGAAGTGTCTGTTAAGTTTACTTATCAGAGAGGACATGTCTCCGAAGTGTCTGTTAAGTTTACTCATCAGAAAGGACGTGCCCCCAAAGTGTCTGTTAAGTTTACTTATCAGCAAGGACATGCCCCCAAAGTGTCTGTTAAGTTTGCTTGCCAGAAAGGACATGGCTCCAAAGTGTCTATTAAGTTTATTCATCAGAAAGGACATGCCCCCAAAGTGTCTGTTAAGTTTACTTATCAGCAAGGACATGCCCCCAAAGTGTCTGTTAAGTTTGCTTGCCAGAAAGGACATGTCTCCAAAGTGTCTATTAAGTTTACTCATCAGAAAGGACATGCCCCCAAAGTGTCTGTTAAGTTTACTTATCAGCAAGGACGTGCCCCCAAAGTGTCTGTTAAGTTTGCTTGCCAGAAAGGACATGTCTCCAAAGTGTCTATTAAGTTTACTCATCAGAAAGGACATGCCCCCAAAGTGTCTGTTAAGTTTACTTATCAGCAAGGACATGCCCCCATAGTGTCTGTTAAGTTTGCTTGCCAGAAAGGACATGTCTCCAAAGTGTCTATTAAGTTTACTCATCAGAAAGGACATGCCCCCAAAGTGTCTGTTAAGTTTACTCATCAGAAAGGACATGTCTCCAAAGTGTCTGTTAAGTTTATTCATCAGAAAGGACGTCCCCCCAAAGTGTCTGTTAAGTTTACTTATCAGTAAGGACATGCCGCCAGTGTCTGTTAAGTTGAGGTGCTAATGTATCAAAAGAAAATATGGGGATTGAAACGATTAATGTACTCTTAAGAACAGAGCCAAGAGTGAACTAGCGATTAGATTAAGCTAAATAAAAGATAATATGATCTCTTACAATCTTTTACATTTCAGGGATGATGAAGAAAGTAACCATCTATAAACTATGCTTCTTGTGCAACAATGGAGAGGTGGGAATCTACCCCGTCCAGGAATGAAATCCCGCAAGGGGGCTGCTCAAATTACATCGGTTATTTGATGGTAAACATATGAAGATAAATCCCTAAATCCCATGCCTTTGAAAAAAGATCCCTAGTTTATCGTGATTAAAAAACCCCATATTTATCATGGTTAAAAAGTTTTTAATTTATCGTAATGAAGAATCCTTAATTTATCTTTATGAAAAATTCGTAATTTATCCTGATTATCGGTCTACATCAAAATAGCTTTTAGGTTACCGACACAAGCTCAAAATACATTTATTACATTCGACCAGAAAGTATTTCTATAAATTTGAGACATATAAAAGGATAAATATTGAATTAAAAAGGATAAAAATAGGTAGTTATGTGTGATACCCACCTCACTCTCTCTCTCTCTCTCTCCTCAGAACCTTTCAGGAACATGTTGGGCCACAGACTAAACATCGTGAACCTTGACTGGTACCCCTTCGTCGACTTCGTCAGGGATTCTAATGAAAGTTCCACTACTGTCACGCCCTTGGATTCGGTTGGTGTGCGCATGCTCCTAGCTATCTCCAAGGCTTTAAATTTCACGTAGGTAGAAAAATTTTTGAGATATCTGCCTCGTTCAATGCTTATTTATTGAAAATTCGCCATATCAGTCCTTCCCTTTTTGGCAAAGTGTCGAGTATGCAGTTTTTTTTCAATTGTTTGAGGTAACTGCATCGACGGTGATTTCATCATCGACTTCTTGTTTCATCAAGGTATCAAGTCTGACCCTCTCACCATTCAGAATATGGAGAGAGAGAGAGAGAGAGAGAGACTTGAAATTGTGTGGAAACAAGAAGCCAGTGACAAAATCACCGCCGATGCAGTTACCTCAAATAATTGAAAAAAATGCATATTCGACACTTTGTCAAAGAAGGGACGAACTGATTATTGGTAGCACTGTATCTGTTTCAATATCAGTTGTATAATGCTTTGTTGGCTAACCATTCGCATACATTTGCTATAAAGAATGTGACTGGATAGTTTTAAAAGATACGTCAGTTTTGGTTTTAGCCACTGTAAATTTTTAGAGAAACCACATTCATGTGGCCTTTTGTTCTATAGTTCAAATAAACGCAATAAAAAATTCAGATAGCGAACTGAAAAACGAAAGGCGTCAATATCATTTCGATAAGCACACCTAAAAATGCCAGATTTCTCATATGGCTGCATTAATGTCAAAGTATATTTGTTCAGCCAAAGGCTGTAAATAAAGATAAGTAACAAAGTTGCTGAAAGGTACTTAACTTTAATATTGCTCTTAACCCGGGAAATCAACTAATATTTGTCCCCGTAGGGGGCTAGTGCCGTTAGTGCACCTCGCGCGCTGCGCTGTTGGCATTACTTAAGGTTCTTTGCACTGTGGCTTAGGCCTCTAGCTGCAACCCCTGTCGTTCCTTTTACTGTACCTCCATTGATACATTCTTCCATCTTGCTATCCATCCTCTCCTCACAATTATTTCATAGTGCAACTACGAGGTTTTCCTCCTGTTACACGTTTCAAATCTTTTACTGTCAATTTCCATTTCAGCACTGAATGACCTTATAGGTCCCAGTGCTTGGCCTTTGGCGTAAATTCTATATTCATTATTCAATTCAACTAATATTTGTGTCATATTTACTTCGGCGGACAACAGTTATCTCTCCCAAACAGGTTAATACTTCGGCGGACAACAGTCATCTCTCCCAAACAGATTAACCTTATCTCCTTATCCACATCGATAACTCGCGCCACCCACCCCCTTCGTATGTCATGAATCATTGTTTGCACACTCCTTGTCACGCCTTTATGACGTCACGTTCATGTTTAATACCGAGGCGAATAACCTATGCGCGCGCGCATACGTGTGTAAAGGGACACAGCCGAGGTTCTTCCTTAGAGAGGAAGTGAAATATATATATATATATATATATATATATATATATATATATATATATATATATTTATATATATATATATATATATTTATATATATATATATATATATATATATATATATATATATATATATATATATATATATATATATATATATATATTTCAATAAAGGTAAAATCATTGTAAGACCAGTTACGGAGACCGTGGATATAAATGCGGAAATACCAAGGAAAATTGTGAGAATTTTAGATATTGTTGCGAAGAAAGAACAGAGAAATCTCTAAAATAGGAAAGTCTTAACCTTTTACTCTGGAAGTCATAATATAGCAGTAGCACTTTTCTTTTATTAATATTATTTTGTATCCGCATTAAGAAAATGAGTTGTTATTTGGTCAAGACAATGATTCCCAACCTTTATACCTTCAAGGAAACCCTGAAGCACTTTTCCATATCCCAGGAAGCTTTGTCTACAGTACACACACACACACATATTATATATACATATATATATATATATATATATATATATATATATATATATATATATATATGTATGTATATATATATATATATATATATATATATATATATATATATATATATATATATATATATATATATATATATATATATATATATATATATATATATATATATATATATATATATATATATATATATGTTAGCTGAGAATTAAATTTTGGCCATGGCTAATCGAGCTGCATACTATACTATATATATTTATTTAACGATTTGTTGCGGATCCCTTGATAATATTTTGGTCTGCAGAACCCTGGTTGGTAATCGTTGGCTTAAGACAGTTCAGAGAATGATATAAAATTTCGTCTTCTCCTTGAGCAAGGGAATGTCCTCCAATTTGATCTTGGAATTATGTTCGAAGTGACGTGGTATTTAAATCTGACCAAATGCATTTGTCATTTTATAAACCTCTTTAGGACTATGAATACACATTCAAAACTAATAGATAGCACCAACAGCACTCATAAATTGCATTAACTGCAATACTGTATACATTGAATACTAGTTGCTCAATTCCGGATGTTTTATCACAGTAAGTTTTCATTGTATTCTTTTCCTATCTTTGTATAAGATTCATAAATTACTCTGTTCATTAACAAAACTGTGATATTCCATGCAACCGTGGCGAAGAGGAATAATCTGTGAAATAAAAACCCCACAACTTTGATCTTTTAGGATGTTAACATTTTAAGTGGGAAAGGTAGTCATTTTAATTTGAATTACACATACACACACATACACGCATATATATACACACATATGTATATATATAAATATATATGTATATATATATATATATATATATATATATATATATATATATATATATATATATATATATATATATATATATATATATATATATGTGTGTGTGTGTGTGTGTGTGTATGTGTGTATGTATATATAATTAGAGCTGTTAATCAGCTCAGTGGTCTGGTTAAACTAAGGTATACTTTCTTATAAGGGCGCCTCTGGAAGTCGCTTATCCTTCAGTTTATATGCCAGTTCCCGGGGGTGGGGCAGCTAGCCAAGAGCCTTTTTCCACCATAGCTGCAACCACAATACTTAAGTAACTGCCGAGTACATAAATTTTCATCGTAAGTCAAAAGAGGCATAGTGAGATTAATGGAGGGTGTCCGTATTGTTTTGTATAGAGTTCTCTCAATAATGTGATAAGTGTCTTAACCACTGGACCTTGGGATGCATGATCACAAAACAAGGCTAGATGAGGTTAGGTTGTCAGGTAAGTTTAGGTCCTCCCCACCTGTAAGAAAACTCAATATAGAGACCTTGTACAGTCCTTTCACTATTGTCTTATTGTATTGTTTCCCCTCATAAGTATTCTATCGCATAACTGGATATTATCTTACTTCTTGCTTGCGAAACAGATTCCAGATTCGGGTGCCTTGGGACGAGCAGTGGGGGACATCATCGAAGTCTGGAAACTGGACAGGATTGATCGGAATGCTGTGGTACTACAAGGCCATGTCGGTCAGTTACTTGACGGGCCGTTTGAAAGTGGTGGAATACAGTACTCCAGGATGTACGTTACCGAGCCCATTGTTATGGAGATGGCCAAGTCACGGCCACGGCCGCCTTACTTGGCACTTATTCAGCCTCTCAAAGGTAGTATAGAGGTTAGGGGCCGATTGATCCTTGGCGTTAGCCCTCGGTTGAAGATAGTAAATGTTATCATCTCTTTTAATTGTGCTTTGATTGATATATACGATTTTTAAAGAATTCTTTGAAAATTTTTGTATGTAAATAATTTTTTTTACATAATTCATAAAATACTTTGTAACGTTTAGTTATTGTCTTTCCAGATTCATGATTAATAACATCATTAATTTTTATTCTATAGGGGGTGAAGTACTTTGATATAGAATATATATATATATATATATATATATATATATATATATATATATATATATATATATATATATATATATATATATGTGTGTGTGTGTGTGTGTCTCGCGTCCACTCATATACTGTATATGCAACCATGCAAGAAAGATACACGTGTGGAAAATTCCACTACCTGTCATGTAATGCTACATCTCCTTTCGGGTTAGAATGAACGAAAATGACCGTACAAGGCAGTCTAAGAATACAGAAATAACAGCGGAGGGAGGAACCGGTTAGTGTGATAATATTATTATGAGTGGAAGTGGTCCCGGGGGCATTTTCCCGAGATGTAACCAGGTACCGGGACCTTTCCCTGAAAAAAGCGGGATGCCATATTTAAAAACTAACCATAGAATTTTCTTAAAAATAATCTCATTATGTTTCCCTCACCCAAATTAATGGTGGGGTACTAATTTAACTTGACCTAACCTAACCTAGCGGCATGGGAAAAAACCGGGCTGGTGCAACACTAGCATACATCCCAGGAGTTTGCGTCTCGGGGGAGGGGGGACTGAGAGTTATCTGGTCCATAAGTGGGCGATCGAAGTCTTACTTTCTTTGGAGTTGGTTGCAAGAGGATGTCATCCACTTAATCCAGTTTCCATTGCCCTGCGAATAAATTCATATTGTATTTTATTAATGACTACTGCTTTTATTTTTTATTTTTTTTTTTTTGCACAATCAAGAACCTTTAGAGAGACAGACTAAAATTCTCAAGGTTTAATCTAACCAATTCTCCTGCGTGCCAATAAACATTGGATTAAACATTGGAATAAACATTCGATTAACAGGTTGTTCTTGTGACGTAGATTTTTTTGCTCGCTTCAGTGGGATTTTTTAAAAGCCTGTTAAAAGTTCCTTCTTATTTTAGTATAAGTTTGTAATGGAAGGCATCTAAAATAAGGAGGAGTTTTTTTCGCCCAAGTATTTCGTGGCCTTTTTATACCCTCTGTGTACGGTAACACTGCATCGTTGCTAAGATTGGATGGTTACTGACCTTGTTGCCTCCAGTAGAAGGCATTAGCTTTGTTACGGACCTTACAGATGATGTCAAGGCGTGACGGTTGAAATAGGCGTTGGCTACGAAACTCCTGTAGCATATGTAAATTTCTCTCGGGGAAAACATTGCAGGCCACCGCTATTTATACATTATTGCCACGGTGGGTTAGTAAATGAATGTATTAGGACGAGAACGTTAGCTTTCTGTTTGGTGTAAAACTGTATTAGTTGAAATCCTTTATTATTATACAACCAATCAACAATCTCCCGGTCTGATTTAAATTCGACGCCAGGAACCAGCGGTGATTTTAAACTATTAAAAGGATTTCAGAATCTCCTCATCTTTCATCTTAGTGAGCTTATCAACGTTGTGGTTTTCCGCATTGAAAATTCACTTAGGATACCGTTCACCGTTCAGCATATTTTCTTCATGAACGAATCGGCAGCGTCCGGCCGGATCTTTACGTCAGACGTCGGACCATGAACTACATCGGTGCCTCCCTCGACACCCTGTCCAGATGATACAGCACACAATTTGCCTTCACAAATACACTATCTGAAGGGTGATATAGAACTGCTTCATTCAGGGTAATAATATGGAATAAAATAAATATCAACCATAATACCCCCGTATGGGAATAATGCCGTCAGTGCACCTCACGCGGTACACTGTAGGCATAGGGTTCTTTGCGCCGTCCCCTCGGCCCCTAGCTTCTTTAACTCCTTTTATCCCTTTTATATACCTCCACTTATATTCTCTTCCTTCCATCTTACTTTCCACCCTCTCCTCACAGTTGCTTCATAGTGCAACTGCCAGGTATTCCTCCCGTTACGCTTTTCAGACATTTTTAGGCTACTCTCAATTTCCCTTTCAGCGCTGAATGACCTCATAGGTTTCAGCGTTTGGCCTTCGGCTTAAATTCTGTAGCCATTCAACCATAATACAGTGTTAAGACCCTGTCACTTGACCCTTTTCTCTGCTGTACCTTTGTATGTATAGCTTTTACCGTTAGATAGTTATATTGTCTCAGTTGGTTGGGTAGTCCAGAGGTCCACATCGGGCCTCTCAACCCCTTCAACGCCTGACCACACGTGGGGTGACGGTTTGTGCAGGCACATGTAAGAGAGGTCAGTTTTCTATACTATATTTTTCTTTTTTGGTCATTACAGTACTTCGTTACATATTTAAGTTAATTGGTATATATCTATATATGTATATATATGTAGATATAGATATATGTATATGTATAATTATATGTATATATATAATAAAATCTTGACATACACTGTATTTAATGGCACAGGATCCCTATATATATATATATATATATATATATATATATATATATATATATATATATATATATATATATATATATATATATATATATATATATATATATATATATATATACAGTATATATATATACATATATAAATTATATATATATATATATATATATAGAGTATATATATATATATATATATATATATATATATATATATATATATATATATATATATATATTATATAACGAGTCGGCAGAGCTGTGGACTAGTACTCGCTAGGCCCGAGTTCGAGTCTCCAGCCAGCTGATGAAGTGTTAGAGGAATTTATTTCTGGTGACAGAAATTCATTCCTCGCTATAACGTGGTTCGGATTCCACAATAAGCTGTAGGTCCCGTTGCTAAGTAACCAATTGGTTCTTAGCCACGTAAAATAAGTCTAATCCTTCGGGTCAGCCCTTTCTAGGAGAGCTGTTAATCAGCTCAGTGGTCTGGTAAAACTAAGGTATACTTAATTTATATATGTATATATAATATATATATGTATATATATATCAATATGTATATATATATATATATATATATATATATATATATATATATATATATATATATATATATATATATATATATTATAAAATCTTGACATACACTGTATTTAATGGCACAGGATCCCTATGGGCTGCCGTTCTGGTCTCGAGCATAACAGCTGGTTTTGTGTACTGGGGTCTGCATCTAGGCTGGAAGAAATTATCCGGAGGGAAAGCCAGGAGCTTCGAAACGCATATCTTCGACACCTGGAGCATTCTGTTTGAAGAACCGCCTCCCATGGTGCCTGAAAACATCTCAGGACAGGTGAGTTGCCTATCCAGATTTGATGACAGGTCTACGAACTCATAATATTATTATTATTATTATTATTATTATTATTATTATTATTATTATTATTATTATTATTATTATTACTGCAGATTTCCAAAAGTCACAATGTTTCCAATAATAAACAACCATCGCATAAGAAAATTTAGGAGTTCACAAAGCCTGCCATGATTTTGATTAGAGACATCCTACTGTTTGAGTTACGTAACTGAGCTAACCAGAACATCAAGTTCATAAAGAAACAGATTACTTTTCCGTCCATGTTTCAGGAGACTTAATGAAAAATTCCTGCTAGGCATCTTGAATGCTCTGTTTATTACACAATATTAGCTTGAAATGTCATCATGGATGAAAATATAACGGTAGTCATGGTTGTCGATATTCGCCATTTAATTCTTAAATGAGACGATTTACTCAAAGGAACAGATGACCAAGGTATTCATTAAATGATCGTGCAGCTCAGTAAATGGTATTGTCATCTATGTAAAAGGATATTGTGTGTTTTTACTTTAATATCACAACCACTCCCATGTGCGCCGTGTTCAGTACCAGCCCAAGGGAACGAATGCTAAAACATGAGCAAAAGACGGTAAAATATCTCGGCAACAGTAAATTTACGATGACTTTAGTGTGATTTTCGTATTAAGTATATCAAGGTGCTTTATGAACAGAGCATAAAACTTCAGCATGGAGTTGTCTCCGTAGGGGGTTAGTGCTGTTAGTGCACCTCACGCGGTGCACTGTAGGCATTACTTAAAGTTCTTTCAGCGTCTCTTTGGCCCCAAGCTGTAACCCCTTTCATTCCATTTTACTGTACCTCCGTTCATATTCTCCTTTTCCATCTTACTTCCCACCTTCTCCTAACAATTGTTTCATAATGCAACTGCGAGGTTTTCCTCCTGTTACACCCTTCAACCATTTTTTTTACTGCCAATTTCCCTTCCAGCCCTGAATAACCTCACAAATACCAGCGCGTGGCCTTTGGTCTGAATTCCATATTTTAATCTATTCCTACAACGAGTTGTATTCGGTTAAAGTAATGACAAGGATCTTGCAGTACATCTGTAAGTACATCGGTGTGTAGGCCTGCGATTCCATAAGTGATGTTTTCCAGGTGTTTGTAAGCTGGTGGTGGATATACTGCACGCTCATTACCACGTTGTACAAATCCGCCCTCATTGCTCACCTTTCCGTCCCTGGGAAGTCGAGTGCCATCGACTCCTTCGAGGAACTGTTGCAGAAGGACGGTTGGACGTGGGGATTTGAGAATTCCCACGAGGCGGGTTGGGAATGGTTCAAAACGAACGAGAATCCCACAATAAAGCGGATCTTTGAAAAAATGGAGGTGAGTTTTGAACACACTCTCTCTCTCTCTCTCTCTCTCTCTCTCTCTCTCTCTCTCTCTCTCTCTCTCTCTCTCTCTCTCTATATATATATATATATATATATATATATATATATATATATATATATATATATATATATATATATATACTGTATATATATATATATATATATATATATATATATATATATAATATATATATATATATATATATATATATATATATATATACATATATATATATATATATATATATATATATATATATACACTGTATATATATATAATATATATATATATATATATATATATATATATATATATATATATATATATATATATATATATATATATATATGGTAGAAGTCATCTCAAAATTTAATTATGCTATCTCTACATGATCGTACGAACTAGAAGTTTGAATATACAAAGCATACATATTATTTGTAACAAACGCAACAGAAGAATTAAATATCAGACTAGAGACCGAAATTGATGGATATTGTCCGATATTTCCATTCACGACAGTTTCAAAGGCTAGGACCAACAATGCACAGAGAATTTTAAATCTCCTCATTTTTTGGCGAAAGAGGTCGTCTTTCCTTCAGTTTGGGGCATTTTTTTTTTATAAATCTGATTTTTTTTTTTCGTAACTGAAAGTTCCACAAACACCCCTGTTTGTAAAACTATCTGGTATGGAATTCGTCAGTATTCAAGATGACAGTTAAACATCTTCCAGAGCCAACCCCGTATGAGGGTAGTGCCGTCAGTGCACCTCACGTGGTACACTGTAGGGCGTAGGCTTTATTTAAAGTCCTTTGCAGCGTCCCTTCGGCTTCTAGCTGCGACCCATTTCATTACTGTTACTGGAGTCACGTTGCTGTTATTCAGTTCCGCCAGTTATAGCTTCATTGTATCCCTCTTCGTGAGCTTGCAAGATACAGTAGCCACTCTTGTTCTTTGGACAGTAATTTTCAGCGTGAAACTTCAGCTGGTAAAGGTGTGCCTGGTTCCTGTTGTCTCAGAGATTTATTAAGGTATTCACTGAGAGAGAGAGAGAGAGAGAGAGAGAGAGAGAGAGAGAGAGCCTTAGCCTTGATGTTGCATCTCTCAAAAATTCAAATCGCACCACAAAATGACCTCTTTTACTTTTCTAATACATAATGTAAAAGTCGAGGTACTATTAAGAGTCTCTCTCTCTCTCTCTCTCTCTCTCTCTCTCTCTCTCTCTCTCTCTCTCTCTCTCTCTCTCGCAAAGAGAGATCTGGTCATCGCAACTATTCGAATTAAATCACAGATGCTCTCTGTTGGTAACAGCTCATTAGGAAACCGGATTCAAAATAGTCCCATATTTTTTTTTTACCTGACTCGTTAAGGTAATGCAGCTCTTGATATCACGAATACCACGTGCAGCTGTCGCCTTGAGCAACAAGCACAGGAGGGGAATACCCAAGAGGTGAGTGTCATGCGCGGCCATCGGTGCTCCCAACTCGAGAGGGTTTAAAGTTCATGGTTGAATATCCCTAGACTTAAAGTCGATATTATTATTATTATTATTATTATTATTATTATTATTATTATTATTATTATACAGAATGACCGTCTAGATGCCGTTGGGTTTACATTGCTGTTTCTATTCCAGACGGTGATAAAGTTCAAGCGATTTTATGCAAAATGAATAACTTGAAATGGCAAATAGGCTAGTGAGGTGAGTGTCATGCGCGGCCATCGGTGCTCTCAACTCGAGAGGATTTAAAGTTCACGGTTGAATATTCCTAGACTTAACGTCGATATTATTATTATTATTATTATTATTATTATTATTATTATTATTATTATTATTATTATTATTATTCAGAGTGACCGTCTAGATGCCGGTGGGTTTATATTGCTGTTTCTATTCCAAACGGTGATAAAGTTCAAGCGATTTTATGCAAAATGAATAACTTGAAATTGCAAATAGGCTTGTGAGTAGTGGGCATCCAAGTCAAGAGCAGGATTATGCAAGTTTTTTGGAAGTACCTCTAATGCAAAGCTGAGACTTCCTTCATGTTAACTTATTGGAGTGAGACCTGAGGGACAAATTGTTTTTACAAGTCCTTGTTAAGCTGCCCCTCATTATGGCCTCCAAATAGACACGTGACTCTTGAGGACCATACTAGACTCTATATGAAGGTCCCTTGTTTAAACATTACCAGGAAGAAGAAAGATTAACTTGCAAAGAAGGGTAACATGATCACATCAACAGTACACCCAGTATTCCTTCAACTCTTGAGGACCTTAGTAGACTTTATTTGAAAGTCCCTTGTTTTAACATAGCCAGAGAGAAGAGAGAATAATTTGCACAGAAGGATAACTTGATCACATCAACTACACTTAGTCCCTTTTTCAGCACTTGACACACAGGGGGAAGCCATGACCTTAAGACTGCCATTGTCCCGTACCTCTATATTGTTTTGTCTCACAGAAAACCAGCTTCATCACTTCGTAGATGACTAGGTTATATGAACTAGCCATCAAAGAATGGATTTAAAGTATGTGCAAGTTTCAGTTAATCGAGTAATTTAAAAAAATCCCGTATTTCTCCAACCACTACATGTGGCTGATGTAACCAAATGGATAATGGATTAGCGTGAAAGCATTGAAATAACAGTGATATGGATGATGATTTACTGTCTTGAGGTCAGAGGAAACACTTTTACACAGAGTTTAGACAAAATTGAAAGTTATACGCCTTCTATTGATTCAGCTGGATTAATGGTTTTATTTCTTGAAAATAGTTTGAAGTATACATTTTTCAATTATTTGCATATTGGAATTTAACAGTATGTTAAAATCTTAACTATTCAAAGTACTGTGCTGTTCTTTTAATCTATTTTTTGTTCTGAAATATGTATGGAGTGATTGTCTGTATTTTGCCATTTGCCATTAGGTAAACTGAAAATACAGTGAGCCGTATAAATCTTTGTGGTGCCTTGCTAATCGGCGATTCAGTTTTTAATTTTAGAACAGAAAATATTACGTTGTTGCTTATACCTGTAGTAAATTAAAAACTGGTGTAGAAAAAATTGATTTGTAAAGAACAGAGAATGTTGGAGAATTAACTTTCCAAAGGTTTTCTAGGCTTCAAATTTTTTGTTTAGGAAAACGGGATATGAAGTATGCATTCATTATGAATTTTTCTCATTATGTATCAGTAGTAATAGCAGTACTATTAATAATAGTAGTAGTAATGATAATATTATGTCATCTCTCATTTTTGTTAGTGTATTATACTGGACACTCATTATTATTCTTATTATTATTAATATTAGTAGTGACAATGTAGTGGTGGCAACACTTAGTTCTGGGATGAAAAAATATTCTTGAAATTAATACCTGTCGGGTAAAAAGAATCCAGTTTTGGGGGATCAAATATCAATCTATAATAATTTTACTTGATGTCAAAAAGGTACCTGTGTACCTTAGAGCTATTTTTGGCATTGCACCTGATATTTAGAAAAGAATGGAAGCATGTATCCTGTTGTAGAAACAAGAGGATTTTGTCCCGAGACAATAATTATCAATTTTGGTTGACATTTTTGGAGTTGGGTGTATATATAGAGATGGTCTATTTTTGATAAGAACACGAACAGGCCGACCAAGGCGCAAAGAAATGTGATGTGGCAGAGTGAAAGAAGAAGTAAATAGAGACCGTCGAAGTTTAACTTGGTGGCCACATAAAGACACCACAGTAACGACAGTTAGTCCAACGAGGAGAGAATAATTCATAACATTTCCCGTGGTCATGTGTCTATCACTTTCGGTAGAAATTTCTGATTCTTGGAGACTTTCCTGATGGTCTGACACGTGATTGACTTATGGCCAAATTCATTATTCACCGAAAATCACTCAGGGGAGCTTTACCATAAAGGCCAGTTCAACGACATTCCATATATCTCACGAGGGAGCTGGTTCGAGGGGGGAATGAATCTCTTATTCCATCTGCACTTTTCTTGGTTTTAGATAGAGTCAGTAAATTCCATACCTACCCTAATTTGTATGGATAGGATAGAGGGGTTTGCTGAAAGTGGCGTTCGTTCCCGTATCGTGAAAATATGGGAATGTAATATAGAATTTATGCCGAAGGCCAAGCAATGGGACATACGAGGTCATTAAGCGCTGAAACTGAAATTGCGAATAGAAAGGCCTGACAGGTGTAACAGGAGGAAAACCTCGCAGTTGCACTAAGAAACAAGTGTTAGGAGAGGGTGGATAGCAAGATGGAAGAGAGAGAGAATATGAACAGAGGTACAGTGAATGGAGTGAAAGGGGTTGCAGCTAGGGGCCGAAGGCACGCTGCAAAGAACCTTAAGTAATGCCTACAGTGCACCGCGTGAGGTGCACTGAAGGCACTACCCCTCTACGGGATTGAAAATATGCGGCTACTTTTTTGTGTGTGAACGTGTGACGAGTGCTTTCGTACGTAGGCCAGCGTCAATGGTCGTCATCTTTCATGAATGTGAGTGCGTCTGAGTCCCAGCCTGACGCTTCGTCACTCGCTTTTTTTCTATACAGGTTCGACTTATACTGTATTTCTTTACTTGTTTCTTCAGTTTGTTTCTTTATCTGTTTTGGAAGGAGAATCTGTATAAATTAATTTTATGAATATATGCCTTTACATGGATATGAAATTACTGTATGGAAATTTATGTATATAGTTGATTGTGTTACGTTAAACGCTTGTGGGCTTTAGGAAATTTATGTATATATCTTGTCATATGTATGAATTATATGTATGTTCCTTAGTGTAAGTGTATGCGCTTGTTCCTTCACTCGAGTTGAATGTGGATATTTGACGTATAATTGCATATGTTTTTATCTTTGTTTGAGGGAATATTTTTCTTTGTGTAACTGGCCACGTGTCATGGGCATTGGGGCCTGTCCCCCACTGTCTGTCGGCCTAAGGAACAGGAGATCAGCGCCTGCCCTATGAGCCTACAGAGGCCCAGGAGGACTTTAACTTTAACTGATATACATACGTATCATGCATTTATGACATGTACTGAATGCAAAGCGAAACTTGGTGATTAACTTGGGGTTGGGGACTGCGGGCGGCAATATTCGAAAGAATAATAATGGTAATTATAATTACATCATTTACCAATTACTGGCTCCTTATTATCATATCTCGATCAAAAGTTGAAGTCGATCAAAGTCTTCTTGCTGAATTTGGTGTATAACCTGACGCAGTCTTTTTTTTCTGTTAAAACTTTTAAATGGGTATTCCCACCTAGGAGGAGTGATTACTTGGTGGGAATTGGGGTGGGGGGATTGGCACATGTCCGTTTCCTCCCGCACCGGACTCCTATATCTTTACAGCTAAATTTTTTATCAAGTTGTTGCTACTTGACCTAGTATTTTCTTGATTGATTAAATGTATAGAAATACATTTAAAATTATGAAATTTCATGGGAATGTAGTATAAAAGAATGGTCTGAGATGTTGAAATATTCTTATATAATTTTTCTGTGAATGTTCTTAAATAAATAAGTAATGTATAACGGGAACATTACGTTTATTGAGTTTAATTTCATTGACAGTATCGCTGATAACTATATGGGGAACAAAATCAATTTTATAACATTTCTCAGCCAGGTTATTTTATAGGTCTGTTCCCTCGAAAACATTCCATGCTCGGGAACGCAGAAATCGCCCGGAGTAGTTTCGTAATCTAGCGACGGAGACCGAGAGTAAACACGAAGGCGCACTCGGGTAATTCTTAACGCTGAGGCAGGAGTTATAAGGATTCCAGCCAAGTGTCTTCCTGGGCGTTGCAATGGTTTCCTCATACCGGAGTGCGCCTGCTTATAAATAGTCCGGTCATTCGTGGTCACTAATGTATATTATTGGAGAGACAGGCACAGACGGGACGGATTTTCCCATTTTTCGTCCTCCCCTCTTTTATTCTGAAGGGAAAGGAGGGAAGAATGTGAGAGATTAGATTATGAAAACCAGCTTGAATTTCACCCTCTGTTTATATATATATATATATATATATATATATATATATATATATATATATATATATATATATATATATATATATATATATATATATATATATATATATATATGTGTGTGTGTGTGTATATATATATATATATGTATACACGTATATGTCTGTATATATATGTACATATGTATATATACATATCTATCTATATCTATATATACATAAATATATATCTGTATCTATAAATATATATATATATATATATATATATATATATATATATATATATAGATATATATATATATATATATATATATACATATATATATATACATATATATATATATATATATATATATATATATATATATATATATATATATATATATATATATTACATATACATGTGTGTATATATGTATATATAGAGAGATATACACGTTTGTGTGTATGCATGTTTATGCATATTTTTATGAGTACCTGTAGTTAAACAGCAAATATCTTACACATAGACAGAACAAATCCAGATTCACTAGAATGACAGAACGCAGCATCAAAATTTAACGAAGGTTTTGAAGCGAATATCTCGCATGGCACTTGCATCACGAATGTCATTCATTTTCACGAAGTTTTTTAATTTGTTTCACTTTCATATAAACCGTTGGCAGTTTTAGAATGACAGGAGAAGCGTGACATTTAGGATGCTTTTGATGCGATAAAATGCATCAAGATTAGTGGAAAGGAGAACATTTATAATTTTGTGGAACGTTGTGTGTCTATGATATATACATTATATATATATATATATATATATATATATATATATATATATATATATATATATATATATATATATATATATATATATATATATATAATACAGATAACAGGTGTTGTAGAAGAAAGAAATGTGGAATATACAGTATATATATATATATATATATATATATATATATATATATATATATTTATGATATATATGATATATATATATATATCTCAATTTTAGGATCACGAAAATTCTTCCATGGACTCATTTATATATATATATATATATATATATATATATATATATATATATATATATATATATATATATATATATATATATATATATATATATATATATATATATATATATATTTATATATATATATATATATATATATATATATATATTTAATGAGTGTATGAAAGAGTTTTAGTCATCCTAAAATTGAGACAGATAACGGAAGGTGATGTAGGAGAGGAGAAGTGTGGAATTTAACTAGGCAGGGATGTCTGTCAGTTTTTTATTATGAAACTGTTACATGAGACGTTGAATACTAGAAGGAGCTGTGGAGGACTGCAGAGTAAAAAGTTAAGAACAATTGGGAGAACAAAGAAATGCTGAGCTTCAAATGACACGATACAGAAAAAAAAAAACACTGAATGATGTGAGAAGCAGAAAGAAAGGGAGGGAGGGAGAAACGCTTAGTCAGTCGTGGTATTTAGACGAGAAATACGAGACAAAGATTTGGATGAAAGTGAGGGATTTTTTTACTCAGGAAGATATAGAGAACCCCTCTCAAAGGTGAGAAGGTAGACCAGTAAGGTGACATACAACATTAATCCGTTACAAAAAAAAAAAAAATTGAGTTGACATGAAAGAACGAACTATTTACTGAAGCCGTCTCTTCTTCTCCCCCCCCCCCGTTTTTTTAGGATAAAGGAAATTAGTGGGTAAGGGCAGTCAAAGTAAGAAATGATGAGAAAAGTTCACTGAAGGGCTCGTTGGGAAAGGAAAATTCTCGGAGATAAGCCAGCCATTAGCTATAATGAAAATGAAAATATATGTGAAGTACATTGTGGTAGATAAAGATACTTGTTTAATTATTACTCAGTCTTCGCTTTTTGAGACAGATGTGTTTTGGACATTCAAAAGAAACAGCCAATAAGCTACGCTCTCGATATTCCCTAGTGTCTAAAATTTTTCATAAAGACATGAGTTAATTAATATTTTGTGTTCAGTACAAACATATTGAAGTCCTACTTATTTCCTTATATAGTGAAAGGTATTATAATCTTACAAGCGCTCATTCAGTTCCAAGAATAGCAACCTTGCCGACCATCATTGTCATCTGTCCATATGCAAAAGAGCAGGAATTAAAAACAGAAAACAACGCCTTTTAACCGGAAAAAAAAAGAAAAAAAAAGACCTTTGAAATACTCTCTCGAGATTGGTTAGCATTTTGACAAATGGGAGGGACGCCAGACACATGCCGTAAGGTAACGATTGCCTGCTTACTCGCCGATGTGTTTTGTGGTCAATTGACCAACAGCCTGCGTAGGTGAAGGCTCCTCTCTCTTAGCCCTCCAGTCTAGCCTGTCAAGATGAGGTTAGTGAGATTTAACGAGTCGGCACCCAAGGAAGAAAGTAATGCACTTTTCAAGTTACTCACTTTTCTTGTTTCCAAATAATGAGGTTGTTCATTGACTTTACTTTTTTTTTTTTTTAATTGGAGACCGTCGTCTCCTTCATTGTAGGTGTCACAGATGATAATACTATTTCAAATTTTCCGTACCTGTATCTGCAATAAAACATTACTTCGATTTTCTCCATGTATTGCCACAAAGGAAATTATTGTAGTGCAAGTTACGGTGGTTAGACAATACAGATTATCTGTGACTGTGCTTTCAGGTTTATATTTCCTCAGAGGGCAAAAAATAGAAATTATCTACTGGAGATTCTAGTTTTGCTTGATACTGGGCTTACAAAATTGTTAATACTTACATTTTGAAACTTATTAAACAATGCTTAAACAAAACAAAACGCGAGAAGGTTGGATTAGTTTTACTCTCTCAAACAATTTAAATAACAAAAGAATTTCGAACTGCTTGTAATTATGGTGTTCACTTTTGACTGAACTTTCACTAAGTAGGGGCATTGACCTTATCCTTAACCCTTGTCATTTATGTGAGCTCTGTCTCTTGAGTTGCTTAAGAGATACTGTCAACTTTCATGTGGGAGTAATGATTCTCTTTCCTACGGAGGACATGAAAACAATAAGGACTTTCCCCTCACAGGGTGCACTGTAGGCATTACTAAAGGTTCTTTGCAGCGTCCCTTCGGCCCCTAGCTGCAACCCCTTTCATTCCTTTTACTGTACCTCCATTGATATTATACAGTATTTCTTCCATCTTGCTATCCACCCGCTCGAAACAATTATTTCAAAGTGCAACTGCTTTGAGGTTTTCCTCCTGTTACACCTTTCAAACCCACCTACTCAATAGGTCCCAGTGCTTGTCCTTTGGCCTAAACTCTATATTCCATTCCAATAAGGACTTTCCATTCATCAGCTGGTAGGATCTGCAAGAAAAAGTTAAGTTTACCTTAGTTTTACCAGACCACTGAGCTGATTAACAGCTCTCCTAGGGCTGGCCCGAAGGATTAGACTTATTTTACGTGGCTAAGAACCAATTGGTTACTTAGCAACGGGACCTACAGCTTATGTGGAATCCGGACCACATTACAGCGAGAAATGAATTTCTGTCACCAGAAATAAATTCCTCTAACTCTTCATCGGCCGGCCGGAGACTCGAACTCGGGCCTAACGAGTGCTAGTCCACGGCTCTACCGACTCGCCCAACGAAGAGCTAGGATCTGCAAGAATTGACAAAGAGGAGATGTGTGAAATTTCAACTCTAAGGAAATTTGTAGCAGGCTTTTTATGCGATGTAAAAGAATGGTGAAAGTTGTATTTAATGTTCCATCGGCTCCTTTCATCCTAGTGATAATCACTATCGTCACATTAAATTGAATAGTTTCAGGTCGTTTTTTTTTTCTTCGCAGGTAATTTAACACTGTCACTACTACTCGTAAATCTTAATATTCAACAGATATTAAAACAGAATTCATTTATACAGCGCTCGAAGTTCGTATGCATACATTAAAATAATTATATTTTGCATATGCAAATTAATGATTTTCATATGATTGCATAATGCTACCATGGGAATATGCTCAGTCATGCTTGTCCCAGGGCAGGACAAGAGAGTTATTGAAAGCTATGTCAACTCTTATTAGTATTTGAGTGTAAATTTATTGACTGTGTGCGCGTAAACCTGTGTAAATGTATTTAATGTATGTGGGTAAACCTGTGTAAATGTATATGTAAATATGTGTGAATATGTTTTAAACTTTTTCTCCATTTATCTCAGCGCTGAATGACCTCAAGGAGTCCCAGTGCTTGGTCTGTGGCCTAAATCTTATTATATATTCCATTCCATTGGGTTATCACCCCCGCCCCCTGAAGACAGGAACCTAAGTGTTAATGAAATTTGAATCAAACCGCTTCAATTTACTGTATGTGGTGATGGGTCATACTGAGACCCGAGGTCCAACATTATGGGGCCTGTAGGGGGTTAGTGTCGTCATTGCACCTCACGGGGTGCACTGTAGGCATTACTAAAGGTTCTTTGCAGCGTCCCTTCGGCCCCTAGCTGCAACCCTCTTTCATTTCTTTTGCTATACCTCCATTCACATTATCTTTCTTCCATCTTGCTATCCACCCTCTCCTAACAATTATTTCGTGGTGCAACTGCGAGGTTTTCCTCCCGTTACATCTTTCAGACCTTTTACTGTCAATTTCCGTTTCAGCGCTGAATGACCTCATAGGTCCCAGTGCTGGGCCTTTGGCCTAAACTCTGTATTCCATTCCATTCCAACATTGTGGGTACCGAGCACAGGCTTTAGGTAAGACTCGGGTGTTCCAGATTCAGAATCCTTTCCATTCCGAAGCAGCTATTGTAATTGACACGGCTTATTAAAAACAGTTCTGTTGGCCGTATCATCTTTTTGCTGGTATCTGTTAAAAAGCTTATCAGTAAACTGGGGTCTTTTTTTTTAAGGAAGCTTCTCGTAGACAATTTTATGTGCAAAGTTGATAATATTGTTCCTGTAATAAATTGTGGCTTTTTATTATTATATTTAAGTAATAAGATATCATAGATTTCCTCTAGCATAACATGAAAGCTTGTAATGACGATTCAAATTCAAAATTGATAATATTGCTCTTTTAATTATTTGTGGCTGTTTTATTTTGGTTTTAGCAATGTAATATTAAGACTCACGTTAGCATAACGTGAAAACCTTGTAAATGATAATGAAATGAAGCTTTTGGTATTCATCCCCGTTACAGGTACATTTTAGTTTTCTGTAAAAGAAAACTACTGTGCCTGCTTTGTCTGTACGTCCGCACTTTTTCTGCCCGCCCTCAGAGCTCAAAAACTACTGAGGCCGGAGGGCTGCAAATTGGAATGTTGATCATCCACCCTCTAATCATCAAACATACCAAATCGCAGCCCTTTAGTAGTTTTTATTTTATTTAAGGTTAAAGTTTTCCATAATCGTGGGTCTGGCAACGATATAGATTAGGCCACCACCGGGCCGTGGCTAAAGTTTCATGGGGCGCGGCTCACACAGCATTATACCGAGACCACCGAAAGATAGATCTATTTTCGGTGGCCTTGATTATACGCTGTAGCGGCTGTACAGAAAACTCGATTGCGCAGAAGAAACTTCCTTGTTCATTTACTCGTCTCATTACGTGTAAGTGGCGACGCCCTATATCCCAGGTCGATGCTAGACTCACCGTTTAGAAGAGGTAATTTATCAATGTTATGTTTCTTGTCATGAGTCAGCCAGGGGATCGATCGGCGTCGTGTTTCTATAGGAATAGGTTCTGTTTAAATTAATGCTTGATTCTCGCTTCTTAATACGGTCTGACGTGGCTGTCATAAAGCAAGTTAGCACAAGGTGGGAATGAGCCTTGGTAAGCTTTACACGTAGGTACGCGCATCAAACAGGAGACCATTTATTCATATATTTTTTGTATGAGTTGGATGGGTGGGTCAAGAAATCGGCGCCAGGCCTCTTACGCACTTTAACACTGCCGCACCCGCGGGCCATCCTAAGGCAAGGGCCCGTACTGCTGTAACGCCAGGTTAATAGAAAGCAACCAGTCATATGGAGAATTTCTTTTATGGCTTACTAAAATGACCCCTGTGGGAGGGTAGTGCCGTCAGCGCACCTCACGTGGTGTACTGTAGGCATTACTTTAGGGTCTTGGCAGCTTCCCTTCGGCCCCTAGCTGCAACTTCTTTCATTCGTTTTACTGTATCTCCGTTCATATTCTCTCTTCCATCTGTCTTTCCTCCCCTGCCAACAATTGTTCCATAGTGCAACTGCGAGGTTTTCCTCCTGTTACACCTCTCAAACCTTCTTACTATGTTTCCCTTTCAGCGCTGAATGACCTCATAGGTCCCAGCGCTTGTCCTTTGGCCCAAATCCTATATTCTATTTTTTCTCTCTCTACTAAAATTATCATGTCGTCCCCAATTCCAGCTGAAACTGTTGGTTTGTAGGTAATATTAAAGTGATTTTATGCAGTTGTCGGTGTTCACATTAGAAAGTCATTGTCGTTCTGCTGTCATTAACTCATTTTCCAAATTCGAGTCCTGGTTCCCACTTAATATTAATATCAGGTTAGTTTTACCTTCCTGTTGCTGTGTGAGAAGTCACTTGATAATGACAGCCAGAGGTAATAATAGGGATAAAGCTGAGGAGAAGAAGAAGAAAAGGAGGAGGAGGAGGAGGAGGAGGAGGTCGGCGATTGAGTTTTGATCATAAGGGTGTGAGTGACTTTGTCCGTGTGCGATCAAAAAAAATTAATTCTGCTTTATGTCTACGACACTTTCGATGCCTTAACGATCGGATATAACCAGATTAATTTTTGTATTACTAAGCTCTGCTTTCAAATAATTGTGTATGAAAAGAAATATGCTAATCTCACTGTGCATTAGGCAAGTGTGTATTTAGGAATGAGGTGTTTTGTTTTAAATATTGCATTAATTTGTTATTGATGTTCGCAAATTATATTTTATAGCCTTGAAAATGCGTCATGAAACGTCGGCATTGGAAATGAACTATAGATGATGAGGATGCCTTTCCTAATACTTGATTTCGTGATATATATATATATATATATATATATATATATATATATATATATATATATATATATATATATATATATATATATAATATAAATAATATAATTTAATATAAATATATATTATATATATATATATATATATATATATATATATATATATATATATATATATATATATATATATATATATATATATATATATATATATATATAGCTTGATGATAAATAATATTGCCAATTTCATTAAATTTAAGGTTTATTCCAGGGATTTCAACAATACGAAAACTTCTCTCTCATGGCAGTTTAAACTATTAGACTTTGAGGTTAGAGCACAAAAACGAAAGAAAGAGGTAGTTTTAACAGATTTGTCTTTACTAGATAGGGATTTAAAGAACAACCTTTCTTTTTTGGATTTTAAGTGTTTGTCGTCGATTTTAGATTCCAATGTTGAGAAAAAATTGGCTGATGTTAGGCTTACACACAGTAGAAAGTTAAGAAATCTCGGTGTTGACGTTAATAAGAAAACAGATAGTAGTAAAGTTATTTTTAATTTTTCTAACAGAAATTTAACAACAGATGAAAAGGAAGTTCTTTCTCTTGGTCTTGATTTTGCTTTGATCCCCATGAAATTCAATTTCTTTAAGTATTTTTTAAGTTTTGAAAAACTATGTTCAACTTTGAGAGGCTGTGACATTTTTGGCAGTGAAACCCTTTCTTCACCTTTTAGCAAAATTTCCGTAATTGCAAACGATACTTTCAAAAATTTTAATCGAAAAAAGGAGGGTGACAATCAGTTAAATAAAGACAGGATCAATATTTTACGCAACCTTGAGAACGATAATAGTATAGTTATTACCAAGCCAGATAAAGGTAGGGGCGTTGTATTAATGAATAGGTCTGATTATTTAGATAAAATTAATGAAATACTCTGACAATACAAATTTTAGGATTTTAAATATGGATATTGCGAGTCACATTTTGAAATTAGAAGACAAACTAAATAGGTTGCTTAGAGGTCTGAGAGATAAGATTGGGGAAGTTACATATAGCTCTTTATCTGCTTCAGGGTCTAAAGCCTGGTTATTTGTACGGTCTACCTAAGGTACAAAAAATAGGAAACCCTTTAAGACCTATTATTTCCTCAATTGGTACTATTAGTTATAACCTGTCTAAGTTTTTAGTTCCAGTTTTAAACCCTCTAACTTTAAGTGAACTTAACATCTCTAATTCTTCCAAATTTGTTAAAGAATTATGCTCTTTCAATTTTAACCAAGATGTTGTAATGGCTAGTTTCGATGTAACCTCTCTTTTCACCAATATCCCACTAAAAGAAACATGCGACATTATTCTTAATAATATATGTGAAAACCACTTATCAGTGTTTCGACTTAATAAAATAGACTTGCAAAAATTATTACATTTAGCAAATGCTGATGGCATTTTTACTTTTTATGGTAAATTATATAATCAAATAGATAGAGTAGCTATGGGAAATTCCCTTGGACCTGTATATGCGGATTGCTTCATGGGTTATTGTGAAAGGATTTGGATGTCTGAATGCCCTAGTGCTTTCAAACCTTTGTATTACCGTAGGTATGTAGATGATACTTTCCTTGTGTTTAAGGACTTATCACATTTTGATTTGTTTTTTGAATATTTTAATTCTCGTCACCCTAACATTTCTTTTACTTGTGAGACGGAACAGGATAATGAGTTGTCATTTTTAGATGTACAGGTATACAGAAATAGTGGCAAATTTGAGACCTCTGTTTATAGGACAAGTAATTTTACTGGCTTGGGATTGAATTACCTCAGTTTTTCGCCAAAGTTGTATAAGAGGAACTCAATACGCACTTTGATAAATAGAGCCTACAATGTTTGTTGTGATTTTAATTTATTTCATCAAGATATGGTTTTCCTCCAGCATTATTTTTCTGAAAACTCATATCCCATTTTTGTATTTTACAAAGATCTGGAAAATTTTTTAAATAAAAAGTTTTGTCCCAGACCGGTGTACAATACTGCTAGTAAAGATGTAAAGTACATTAAATTGCCTTACCTTGGTCATAGTAGCTATATGGTCCGAAAAAAGTTACAAGAAATACTTAAGCATTGTATCCCTCAAATTAGTTTCCGGGTTGTTTTCTGTAATCCTTTTACAATAAGATCACTTTTGAGAGCGAAGCCTACTCTGCTGTGGACCTTAATTCCTGTGTCGTTTACTAGTTCACTTGTTCGCAGTGTGGTCTGCGATACGTGGGATCCAGTTCCCGCTGGCTCAGACACAGAATTTTGGAACACAGAGGTCTTTCTATTAGAACTAGGTTTCCCCTTTCCAAACCACCCTTTTCTGCCATTAGAGAACACAGTTTAGCACAGGACCATCCTTTCACTGACCTGGATTTTCGGGTACTGTCTTTTTGTTCAAAGAGACTGGACCTTTTGATTTCAGAGTCGCTGACTATTAAAAAGATGAAGCCGGAATTGAACAACAACTCGTCTGGTATTCAACTAGCTATCGTGTAATTTCATAGTAGGTACTCAGTTAGGTCGTTAAATATTTTACTTTGTGAGTGGCAGTTTGTTTACATTTCGCCTTATTTTTATTTTCATATTTTTATATTTGTGTTCGCTTTTAATTTTTCGTTATTTTACGTCTCATCCTTTTAGTTTGTATTTACTTGTTGATTTTATATATTTGGTTAGTATTTTTGCTGAAGATTTATTATGACAATTCATTTTATTGTAATTTATTGATTCTCATCCTTGTCGGTTTTTTCAGCCTGATGATGAGGGTTTTATACCTCGAAAGCTCGTATAATAAAGAATGTTCTTCCTGGTCTTGGCGATACTATTTATCATTAAGCTAAGATTTCCAAGTAGCCGCCCAATTACTGAGACTATATATATATATATATATATATATATATATATATATATATATATATATATATATATATATATATATATATATATATATATATATATATATATATATATATATATATATATATATATATATATATATATATATATATATATATATATATATATAGCGTGCTAAATCTACCCCAGCCGTTTAGTACATATACTCGTATATATGGAGAGCAGATATGTTGACCGTGGCATTAAGTAGGTATATATCGTGTCTATATATATATATTGTATTTATAACATAGATATATATACACGATATATACGTACTAAACGCCACGGATTGTCGTTTTGGAGCCTTTTCTTCGTCCCGGGATAAAATTAGTCGTAATCCCGGGATCCCGGAAATTCCCGGGATTTTCAATTGTCTAAAATTACACATTGTACCTTGTTTCCCTTTCAGGTTTTTGATGTGCTCAGCATGACTAGATATGCAGAAATATTACTGTAGATTGAGTGTCTTATTAATTCCACCTAAAGTTTAATTACAGCATACACTTTGTGTGTCAACAAAGTAAGAGGAATAAGAACAAGAGCTAAAATATGCTTCGTTTACTACTTTGTTTTTGTTCTGCTTCCAAATTCCAGTGCGAATGAAAATGTAAATTATAGTTCATTATCATTGATACAAAAAATACATTTGCTTTCGTTTATACTCAGTGAAATGAAAAGAGTACTTAATGACAGAAAATGTAGTAAACATAAATGAAGAAAAATTAAAAGTATGCATTCTATATTTATAACATGAACTAAATGAATAAGAATTTTCTCATAGAATAAGATCTTATATAACACGACACAGTGGACGGTACCCCACACGGGCTGCAGTCACTCATCACAAACACTTCCTGTTCAAAACCAGCTGCAAACTTGTTCAAAACATACACTCTGTTGGGACTGCTTCGCGTGATTACCGTCCCAAATATACAAAATAAAGCATTACGTAATTAGGTAGTAATACGTTTCCACATGATAAAGAAGGAATATGTTCCTCTTGAAAAATCTGCAAACTTATACTAGATTATTTTGTCATGGTTTTATACCCCAGTCCCCTATAGATTTAGTTACCGCAACAAACTGTAAACAGGGAAGCAACTGTAGGTGGGACAGTTGCTTCTACTGGGTAAATACTACTGGCTGAACACCTGAATCTTCTCCAATGACTGCTTCTGGAGAATATATGTGCACAGCCCCTGGGCGACAGCTGCATGGCCAAGAGTGTTTACCTAGGGAAGCAACTGTTGGTGTGACAGTTGCTTCTACTGGGTAAATACTACTGGCCAAATACCTGAATCTTCTCCAAAGACTGCTTCTGGAGAAGAAATGTGCGCAGCCCTTGGGCAACAGCTGCATGGGCAAGGGTGTTTACCTACAGCTGCAACGTTAGTGGGACAGTTGCTTTTACTGGGTAAATACATCTGGCCAAATACCTGAATTTTCTCCAAAGACTGCTTCTGGAGAAGATATGTGAGCAGCCCTTGGGAAGCAGCTGCATGGCCAAAGGTGTTCACCTATAGGAGCAACTGTTGATGGGACAGTTGCTTCTACTGGGCAAATACTACTGGCCAAACACCTGAATCTTCTCCAAAGAATGCTTCTGGAGAGTATAAGTGCGCAGCCCTTGGGTGACAGGTGCATGGCCTAGGGTGTTTACCTACAGAAGCAACTGTTGGTGGGACAGTTGCTTCTACTGGGTAAATACTACTGGCCAAACACCTGAATCTTCTCCAAAGACTGCTTCTGGAGAAGATATGTGAGCAGCCCTTGGGTACCAGCTGCATGGTCAAGGGTGCTTACCTAGGGAAACAACTGTTGGTGGGACAGTTGCTTCTACTGGGTAAATACGTCTGGCCAAACACCTGAATCGCCTCCAAAGGCTGCTTTTGGAGAAGATACGTGTGCAGCCCTTTTGGCGAAAGCTGCATGGCCAAGGGTGTTTACCTATAGAAGCAACTGTTGGTGGGACAGTTGCTTCTACTGGGTAAATACTACTGGCCATAAACCCGAATCTTCACCAAAGACTGCTTCTGGAGAACATATGTGAGCAGCCTTTGGGCAACAGGTGCATGGCCATGGGTGTTTACCTACAGAAGCAACAGTTGGTGGGACAGTTGCTTCTACTGGGTAAATACTACTAGCCGAACACCTGAATCTTCTCCAAAGACTGCTTCTGGAGAAGATATGTGCGCAGCCTTTGGGCGACAGCTGCATGGCCAAAGGTGTTTGCCTAGGGAAGCAACTGTTGGTGGGACAGTTGCTTCTACTGGGTAAATACTACTGGCCGAACACCTAAATCTTCTCCAAAGACTGCTTCTGGAGAAGATATGTGCGCAGCCTTTGGGCGACAGCTGCATGGCCAAAGGTGCTTACCTAGGGAAGCAACTGTTGGTGGGACAGTTGCTTCTACTGGGTTCATACTACTGGCCGAACACCTGAATCTTCTCCAAAGACTGCTTCTGGAAAAGATATATGAGCAGCCCTTGGGCGACAGCTGCATGGCCAAAGGTGTTTGCCTAGGGAAGCAACTGTTGGTGGGACAGTTGCTTCGACTTGGTAAATACTACTGGCCAAACACCTGAATCTTCTCCAAAGACTGCTTCTGGAGAAGATATGTGAGCAACCCTTGGGCGACAGCTGCATGGCCAAAGGTGTTTACCTAGGGAAGCAATTGTTGGTGGGACAGTTGCTTCTGCTGGGTAAATACTACTGGCCGAACACCTGAATCTTATCAAAAACTGCTTCTGGAGAAGATATGTGCGCAGAGCTTGGGCAACAGCTGCATGGCGAAGGGTGTTTACCTACAGATGCAACGTTGGTGGGACAGTTACTTCTACTGGGTAAATACTACTGGCCAAACACCTGAATCTTCTCCAAAGACTGCTTCTGGAGAAGATATATGAGCAGCCCTTGGGCGACATCTGCATGGCCAAAGGTGTTTCCCTAGGGAAGCAACTGTTGGTGGGACAGTTGCTTCTACTGGGTAAATACTACTAGAAAAACACATGGATCTTCTCCAAAGACTGCTTCTGGAGAAGATATGTGTGCAGCCCTTGGCCGACAGCTGCGTGGCCAAGGGTGTTTACCTAGGGAAGCAAGTGTTGGTGGGACATTTGCTTCTACAGGGTAAATACTAATGGCCGAACACCTAAATCTTCTCTAAAGGTTGCTTCTGGAGAAGATATGTGAGCAGCCCTTGGGCAACAGCTGCATGGCCAAGGATGTTTACCTACAGAAGCAACTGTTGATGGGAAAGTTGCTTCTACTGGGTAAATACTACTGGCCGAACACCTGGATCTTCTCCAAAGACTGCTTCTGGAGAAGATATGTGCGCAGCCTTTGGGCGACATCTGCATGGCCAAAGGTGTTTCCCTAGGGAAGCAACTGTTGGTGGGCAGTTGCTTCTACTGGGTAAATACTACTGGACAAACACATGGATCTTCTCCAAAGACTGCTTTGGGAGAAGATATGTGCGCAGCCCTTGGCCGACAGCTGCGTGGGTAAGGGTGTTTACCTACAGAAGCAAGTGTTGGTGGGACATTTGCTTCTACAGGGTAAATACTACTGGCCGAACACCTAAATCTTCTCTAACGGCTGCTTCTGGAGAAGATATGTGAGCAGCCCTTGGGCAACAGCTGCATGGCCAAGGATGTTTACCTACAGAAGCAACTGTTGATGGGAAAGTTGCTTCTACTGGGTAAATACAACTGGCCGAACACCTGAATCTTCTCCAAAGACTGCTTCTGGAGAAGATATATGTGCAGCCCTTGAGCGACAGCAGCGTGGCCAAGGGTGTTTCCTAGGGAAGCGACTGTCGGTGAGACAGTTGCTTCTACTGGGTAAATACTACTGGCCGAACATCTGGATCTTCTCCAAAGACTGCTTCTGGAGAAGATATGTGAGCAGCCCTTGGGCGACAGCTGCATGGTCAAAGGTGTTTACCTAGGGAAGCAACTGTTGATGGGACAGTTGCTTCTACTGGGTAAATACTACTGGCCGAACACCTAAATCTTCTCCAAAAAATGCTTCTGGAGAAGATATATGAGCAGCCCTTGGGCGACAGTTGCATGGTCAAAGGTGTTTACCTAGGGAAGCAACTGTTGGTGGGACAGTTGCTTCTACTGGGTAAATACTACTGGCCGAACATCTGGATCATCTCCTAAGACTGTTTCTGGAGAAGATATGTGAGCAGCCCTTGGGCGACAGTTGCATGGTCAAAGGTGTTTACCTAGGGAAGCAACTGTTGGTGGGACAGTTGCTTCTACTGGGTAAATACTACTGGCCGAACATCTGGATCTTCTCCAAAGACTGCTTCTGGAGAAGATATGTGAGCAGCCCCTTGGGCGACAGCTGCATGGTCAAAGGTGTTTACGTAGGGAAGCAACTGTTGGTGGGACAGTTGCTTCTACTGGGTAAATACTACTGGCCGAACATCTGGATCTTCTCCAAAGACTGCTTCTGGAGAAGATATGTGAGCAGCCCTTGGGCGACAGCTGCATGGTCAAGGTGTTTACCTAGGAAGCAACTGTTGGTGGGACAGTTGCTTCTACTGGGTAAATACTACTGGCCGAACATCTGGATCTTCTCCAAAGACTGCTTCTGGAGAAGATATGTGAGCAGCCCTTGGGCGACAGCTGCATGGTCAAAGGTGTTTACCTAGGGAAGCAATTGTTAGTGGGACAGTTGCTTCTACTAGGTGAATACTACTGGCCGAGCATCTGGATCTTCTCCAACGACTGCTTCTGGAGAAGATATGTGAGCAGCCCGTGGGCGACAGCTGCATGGTCAAAGGTGTTTACCTAGGGAAGCAACTGTTGGTGGGACAGTTGCTTCTACTGGGTAAATACTACTGGCTGAACATCTGGATCTTCTCAAAAGACTGCTTCTGGAGAAGATATGTGAGCAGCCCTTGGGCGACAGCTGCATGGTCAAAGGTGTTTACCTAGGGAAGCAACTGTTGGTGGGACAGTTGCTTCTACTGGGTAAATACTACTGACCGAACATCTGGATCTTCTCCAAAGACTGCTTCTGGAGAAGATACATGAGCAGCCCTTAGGCGACAGCTGCATGGTCAAAGGTGTTTACCTAGGGAAGCAACTGTTGGTGGGACAGTTGCTTCTACTGGGTAAATACTACTGGCCGAACATCTGCATCTTCTCCAAAGACTGCTTCTGGAGAAGATACGTGAGCAGCCCTTGGGCGAAAGCTGCATGTTCAATGGTGTTTACCTAGGGAAGCAACTGTTGGTGGGACAGTTGCTTCTACTGGGTAAATACTACTAGCCAAACACCTGAATCTTCTCCAAAGACTGTTTCTGGAGAAGATATGTGAGCAGCCCTTGGGCGAAAGCTGCATGGTCAAAGGTGTTTACCTAGGGAAGCAACTGTTGGTGGGACAGTTGCTTCTACTGGGTAAATACTACTAGCCGAACACCTGAATCTTCTCCAAAGACTGTTTCTGGAGAAGATATGTGCGCAGCCCTTGGGCAAAAGCTGCATGTTCAAAGGTGTTTACCTAGGGAAGCAACTGTTGGTGGGACAGTTGTTTCTACTGGGTAAATACTACTGGCCGAACACCTGAATCTTCTCCAAAGACTGCTTCTGGAGAAAATATGTGCGCAGCACTTTGCGACAGCTGTATGGCCAAAGGTGTTTACCTAGGAAGGCAACTGTTGGTGGGACAGTTGCTTCTACTGGGTAAATACTACTGGCCGAACACATGGATCTTCTCCAAAGACTGCTTCTGGAGAAGATATGTGAGTAGCCCTTGGGCGACAGCTGCATGGCCAAAGGTGTTTACCTAGGGAAGCAACTGTTGGTGGGACAGTTGCTTCTACTTGGTAATTACTATTGGCCAAACACCTGAATCTTCTCTAAAGACTGCTTTTGGAGAAGATATGTGCGCAGCCCTTTTGGCGACAGCTGCATGGCCAAAGGTGTTTACCTAGGGAAGCAACTGTTGGTGTGACAGTTGCTTCTACTGGGTGGATACTACTGGCTGAACACCTTGATCTTCTCCAAAGACTGCTTCTGGAGAAGATATGTGCGCAGCCCTTGGGCGACAGCTGCATGGCCAAAGGTGTTTACCTACAGAAGCAACTGTTGGTGGGACAGTTGCTTCTACTGGGTAAATATTACTGGCCGAACACCTGAATCTTCTCCAAAGACTGCTTCTGGAGAAGATGTGTGCGCGACCCTTTTGGCGACAGCTGCATGGCAAATATTTACCTAGGGAAGCAACTGTTGGTGGGACAGTTGCTTCTACTGGGTAAATACTACTGGTTGAACACCTGAATCTTCTCAGAAGACTGCTTCTGGAGAAGATGTGTGAGCAGCCCTTTTTGCGACAGCTGCATGACCAAGGGTTTTTACCTAGGGAAGCAATTGTTGGTGGGACAGTTGCTTCTACTGGGTAAATACTACTGGCCGAACACATGGATCTTCTCCAATGACTGCTTCTGGAGAAGATATGTGAGCAGCCCTTGGGCGACAGCTGCATGGTCAAAGGTGTTTACCTAGGGAAGCAACTGTTGGTGGGACAGTTGCTTCTACTGGGTAAATACTACTGGCCGAACACATGGATCTTCTCCAATGACTGCTTCTGGAGAAGATGTGTGCGCAGCCCTTTTGGCGACAGCTGAATGGCCAAGGGTATATACCTAGGGAAGCAACTGTTGGTGGGACAGTTGTTTCTACTGGGTAAATACTACTGGCTGAAAACCTGGATCTTCTCCAAAGAATGCTTCTGGAGAGGATGTTCGTGCAGCCCTTTTGGCGACAGCTGCATGGCCAAGGGTATTTACGTACAGAAGCAAATGTTAGTGGGACAGTTGCTTCTACTGGGTATATACTACTGGCCAAACACCTGAATCTTCTCCAGAGACTGCTTCTGGAGAAGATATGTGCACAGCCCTTGAGCGACAGCTGCATGGCCAAAGGTGTTTCTCTAGGGAAGCAACTGTTGGTGGGACAGTTGCTTCTACTGGGTAAATACAACTGGCCAAACATCTGAATCTTCTCCAAAGACTACTTCTGGAGAAGATGTGTGCGCAGCCCTTTTGGTGACAGCTGCATGGCCTAGGGTGTTTACCTAAGGAAGCAACTGCTACTGGGACAGTTGCTTCTACTGGGTATATACTGCTGGCCAAACACCTGAATCTTCTCCAAAGACTGCTTCTGGAGAAGATATATGCGCAGCCCTTTTGGGGACAGCTGTATGGCCAAAGATGTTTACTTACAGAAGCAACTGTTGATGGGACAGTTGCTTCTAATGGGTAAATACTACTGGCCGAACACATGGATCTTCTCCAAAGACTGCTTCTGCAGAAGATGTGTGAGCAGCCCTTGGGCGACATCTGCATGGCCAATGGTGTTTCCCTAGGGAAGCAACTGTTGGTGGGACAGTTGCTTCTACTGGCAAATACTACTGGCCGAACACTTGGATCTTCTCCAAAGACTGCTTCTGGAGAAGATACTCGTAAGTGAGCAGCCATTTGGAGACAGCTGCATGTTCAAAGGTGTTTACCTAGGGAAGCAACTGTTCGTGGGACAGTTGCTTCTATTGGGTAAATACTACTGGCCAAGCATTTGAATCTTCTCTAAAGACTGCTTCTGGAGAAGATGTGTGTGCAGCCCTTTTGGCGACAGGTGCATGGCCAAGGGTGTTTACCGAACACCTAGATCTTCTCCAAAGACTGCTTCTGGAGAATATATGTGCGCAGCCTTTGGGCGGCAGCTGCATGGCCAAAGGTGCTTACCTAGGGAAGCAACTGTTAGTGGGACAGTTGCTTTTACTGGGTAAATACTACTGGCCAAACTCCTGGATCTTCTCCAAAGACTGCTTCTGGAGAAGATAAGTGAGCAGCCTTTGGGCGACAGCTGCATGGCCAAAGGTGTTTAACTACAGAAGCAGCTGTTGATGGGATAGTTGCTTCTACTGGGTAAATACTACTGACCGAACACCTGAATCTTCTCAAAAGGCTGCTTCTGGAGAAGGTATGTGAGCAGCCTTTGGGCGACAGCTGCATGGCCAAGGGTGTTTACCTACAGAAGCAACTGTTGGTGGGACAGTTGCTTCTACTAGGTAAATACTACTGGCCGAACACCTAAATCTTCTCAAAAGGCTGCTTCTGGAGAAGGTATGTGAGCAGCCCTTGGGTAACAGCTGCATGGCCAAAGGTGTTTACCTAGGGAAGCAACTGTTGGTAGGACAGTTGCTTCTACTGGGTAAATACTACTGGCCGAACACCTAAATCTTCTCCAAAGACTGCTTCTGGAGAAGATATGTGCACAGCGCTTGGGCGACAGCTGCAAGGAGAAAGGTGTTTCTCTAGGGAAGCAACTGTTGGTGGGACAGTTGCTTCTACTGGGTAAATACTACTGACCAAACACCTGAATCTTCTCCAAAGACTGCTTCTGGAGAAGATATGTGCACAGCCCTTGGGCGACAGCTGCATGGAGAAAGGTGTTTCTCTAGGGAAGCAACTGTTGGTGGGACAGTTGCTTCTACTGGGTAAATACTACTGGCCAAACACCTGAATCTTCTCCAAAGACTGCTTCTGGAGAAGATATGTGCACAGCCCTTGGGCGACAGCTGCATGGCCAAAGGTATTTACGTAGGGAAGCAACTGTTGGTGGGACAGTTGCTCTTACTGGGTAAATACTACTGGCCAAACATCTGAATCTTCTCCAAAGACTGCTTCTAGAGAAGATATGTGTCCCACCAACAGTTGCTTCCCTAGGTAAACACCTTTGTCCATGCAGCTGTCGCCCAAGGGCTGTGCACATATCTTCTCCAGAAGCAGTCTTTGGAGAAGATCCAGATGTTCGGCCAGTAGTATTTACCCAGTAGAAGCAACTGTCCCACCAACAGTTGCTTCCCTAGGTAAACACCTTTGACCATGCAGCTGTCGCCCAAGGGCTGCTCACATATCTTCTCCAGAAACAGTCTTTGGTGAAGATCCAGATGTTCGGCCAGTAGTATTTACCCAGTAGAAGCAACTGTCCCACCAACAGTTGTTTCCCTAGGTAAACACCTTTGACCATGCAGCTGTCGCCCAAGGGCTGCTCACGTATCTTCTCCCTAAGCTGTCTTTGGAGAAGATCTAGATGTTCGGCCAGTAGTATTTATCCAGTAGAAGCAACTGTCCCACCAACAGTTGCTTCCCAAGGTAAACACCTTTGACCATGCAGCTGTCGCCCAAGGGCTGCTCACATATCTTCTCCAGAAACAGTCTTTGGAGAAGATCCAGATGTTCGGCCAGTAGTATTTACCCAGTAGAAGCAACTGTCCCACCAACAGTTGCTTCCCTAGAGAAACACCTTTGACCATGCAGTTGTCGCCCAAGGGCTGCTCACGTATTTCTCCAGAAGCAGTCTTTGGAGAAGATCCAGATGTTCGGCCAGTAGTATTTACCCAGTAGAAGCAACTGTCCCACCAACAGTTGCTTCCCTAAATAAACACCTTTGACCATGCAGCTGTCGCCTAAAGGTTGCTCACATATCTTCTCCAGAAGCAGTCTTGGAGAAGATCCAGATGTTCGGCCAGTAGTATTTACTCCATTAGAAGCAACTGTCCCACCAACAGTTGCTTCCCCTAGGTAAACACCTTGACCATGCAGCTGTCGCCCAAGGGGCTGCTCACATATCTTCTCCAGAAGCAGTCTTTGGAGAAGATCCAGATGCTCGGCTAGTAGTATTCACCCAGTAGAAGCAACTGTCCCACCAACAGTTGCTTCCCTAGGTAAACACCTTTGACCATGCAGCTGTCGCCTAAGGGCTGCTCACATATCTTCTCCAGAAGCAGTCTTTGGAGAAGATTCAGATGCTCGGCCAGTAGTATTCACCTAGTAGAAGCAACTGTCCCACCAACAGTTGCTTCCCTAGGTAAACACCTTTGACTATGCAGCTGTCGCCCAAGGGCTGCTCACATATCTTCTCCAGAAGCAGTCTTTGGAGAAGATCCAGATGTTCGGCCAGTAGTATTTACCCAGTAGAAGCAACTGTCCCACCAACAGTTGTTTCCCTAGGTAAACACCTTTGACCATGCAGCTGTCGCCCAAGGGCTGCTCACATATCTTCTCCAGAAACAGTCTTTGGCGAAGATCCAAATGTTCGGCCAGTAGTATTTACCCAGTAGAAGCAACTGTCCCACCAACAGTTGCTTCCCTAGGTAAACACCTGTGACCATGCAGCTGTCGCCCAAGGGCTGCTCACATATCTTCTCCAGAAGCAGTCTTTTGAGAAGATCCAGATGTTCGGCCAGTAGTATTTACTCAGTAGAAGCAACTGTCCCACCAACAGTTGCTTCCCTACGTAAACACCTTTGACCATGCAGCTGTCGCCCAAAGGGCTGCTCATATCTTCTCCAGAAGCAGTCTTTGGAGAAGATCCAAATGTTCGGCCAGTAGTATTTACCCAGTAGAAGTAACTGTCCCACCAACAATTGCTTCCCTAGGTAAACACCTTTGACCATGCAACTGTCGCCCAAGGGCTGTTTACCTAGGGAAGCAATTGTTGGTGGGACAGTTGCTTCTACTGGGTAAATACTACTGGCCGAACATCTGGATCTTCTCCAAAGACTGCTTCTGGAGAAGACGTGTGAGCAACCCTTGGGCGACAGCTGCATGGTCAAAGGTGTTTACCTAGGGAAGCAACTGTTGGTGGGACAGTTGCTTCTACTGGGTAAATACTACTGGCCGAACATCTGCATCTTCTCCAAAGACTGCTTCTGGAGAAGATACGTGAGCAGCCCTTGGGAAACAGCTGCATGGTCAAAGGTGTTTACCTAGGGAAGCAACTGTTGGTGGGACAGTTGCTTCCCTAGGTAAACACCTTTGACCATGCAGCTGTCGCCCAAGGGCTGCTCACATATCTTCTCCAGAAACAGGCTTTGGCGAAGATCCAGATGTTCGGCCAGTAGTATTTACCCAGTAGAAGCAACTGTCCCACCAACAGTTGCTTCCCTAGGTAAACACCTTTGACCATGCAGCTGTCGCCCAAGGGCTGGCTGCTCACGTATCTTCTCCAGAAGCAGTCTTTGGAGAAGATCCAGATGTTCGGCCAGTAGTATTTACCCAGTAGAAGCAACTGTCCCACCAACAATTGCTTCCTAGGTAAACACCTTTGACCATGCAACTGTCGCCCAAGGGCTGCTCACATATCTTCTCCAGAAACAGTCTTTGGCGAAGATCCAAATGTTCGGCCAGTAGTATTTATCGCAGAAGCAACTGTCCCACCAACAGTTGCTTCCCTAGGTAAACACCTTTGACCATGCAGCTGTCGCCCAAGGGCTGCTCACATATATTCTCCAGAAACAGTCTTTGGCGAAGATCCAAATGTTCGGCCAGTAGTATTTACCCAGTAGAAGCAACTGTCCCACCAACAGTTGCTTCCCTAGGTAAACACCTTTGACCATGCAGCTGTCGCCCAAGGGCTGCTCACATATCTTCTCCAGAAGCATTTTTTGGAGAAGATTTAGGTGTTCGGCCAGTAGTATTTACCCAGTAGAAGCAACTGTCCCACCAACAGTTGCTTCCCTACGTAAACACCTTTGACCATGCAGCTGTCGCCCAAGGGCTGCTCACATATCTTCTCCAGAAACAGTCTTTGGAGAAGATCCAGATGTTCGGCCAGTAGTATTTACCCAGTAGAAGCAACTGTCCCACCAACAGTTGCTTCCCTAGGTAAACACCTTTGACCATGCAGCTGTCGCCCAAGGGCTGCTCACATATCTTCTCCAGAAGCAGTCTTTGGAGAAGATCCAGATGTTCGGCCAGTAGTATTTACCCAGTAGAAGCAACTGTCCCACCAACAGTTGCTTCCCTACGTAAACACCTTTGACCATGCAGCTGTCGCCCAAGGGCTGCTCACGTATCTTCTCCAGAAGCAGTCTTTGGAGAAGATCCAAATGTTCGGCCAGTAGTATTTACCCAGTAGAAGTAACTGTCCCACCAACAATTGCTTCCCTAGGTAAACACCTTTGACCATGCAACTGTCGCCAAGGGCTGTTACCTAGGGGAAGCAACTGTTGGTGGGACAGTTGCTTCTACTGGAAGTAAATACTACTGGCCGAACACCTAAATCTTCTCCAAAAATGCTTCTGGAGAAGATATGACCATGAGCAGCCCTTGGGCGACAGCTGCATGGTCAAGGTGTTTACCTAGGGAAGCAACTGTTGGTGGGACAGTTGCTTCTACTGGGTAAATACTACTGTCCCACCAACAGTTGCTTCTGACTACTTCCGAACATTTGGATCTTCGCGCCAAAAGACTGTTTCTGGAGAAGATATGTGAGCAGCCCTTGGGCGACAGCTGCATGGTCAAAGGTGTTTACCTAGGGGAAGCAACTGTTGGTGGGACAGTTGCTTCTACTGGAGTAAATACTACTGGCCGAACATTTGGATCTTCGCCAAAGACTGTTTCTGGGAAGATATGTGAGGCAGCCCTTGGGCGACAGTTGCATGGTCAAGGTGTTTACCTAGGGAAGCAATTGTTGGTGGGACAGTTGCTTCTACTGCAGGTAAATACTACTGGCAGTCGAACATCTGGATCTTCTCCAAAGACTGCTTCTGGAGAAGATGCACGTGAGCAGCCAGCAGGCGACAGCCTCATGGTCAAAGGTGTTTACCTAGGAAGCAGCTGTTGGTGGGACAGTTGCTTCAACTGTTGGTGGGGCTGTTTACCTAAGTAAATACTACTGGCCGAACATCTGCATCTTCTCCAAGACTGCTTCTGGAAGATACGTGAGGCACCCTTGGGAAACAGCTGCATGGTCAAAGGTGTTTACCTGGGAAGCAACTGTTGGTGGGACAGTTGCTTCCCTAGGTAAACACCTTTGACCATGCAGCTGTTTCCCAAGGGCTGCTCACGTATCTTCTCCAGAAGCAGTCTTTGGAGAAGATGCAGATGTTCGGCCAGTAGTATTTACCCAATAGAAGCAATTGTCCCACCAACAGTTGCTTCCCTAGGTAAACACCTTTGACCATGCAGCTGTCGCCCAAGGGCTGCTCACATATCTTCTCCAGAAACAGGCTTTGGCGAAGATCCAGATGTTCGGCCAGTAGTATTTACCCAGTAGAAGCAACTGTCCCACCAACAGTTGCTTCCCTAGGTAAACACCTTTGACCATGCAGCTGTCGCCCAGTTGGTTGCTCACGTATCTTCTCCAGAAGCAGTCTTTGGAGAAGATCCAGATGTTCGGCCAGTAGTATTTACCCAGTAGAAGCAACTGTCCCACCAACAATTGCTTCCCTAGGTAAACACCTTTGACCATGCAACTGTCGCCCAAGGGCTGCTCACATATCTTCTCCAGAAACAGTCTTTGGCGAAGATCCAAATGTTCGGCCAGTAGTATTTACCCAGTAGAAGCAACTGTCCCACCAACAGTTGCTTCCTAGGTAAAACACCTTTGACCATGCAGCTGTCGCCCAAGGGCTGCTCACATATCTTCTCCAGAAACAGTCTTTGGCGAAGATCCAAATGTTCGGCCAGTAGTATTTACCCAGTAGAAGCAACTGTCCCACCAACAGTTGCTTCCCTAGGTAAACACCTTTGACCATGCAGCTGTCGCCCAAGGGCTGCTCACATATCTTCTCCAGAAGCATTTTTTGGAGAAGATTTAGGTGTTCGGCCAGTAGTATTTACCCAGTAGAAGCAACTGTCCCACCAACAGTTGCTTCCCTAGGTAAACACCTTTGACCATGCAGCTGTTTCCCAAGGGCTGCTCACGTATCTTCTCCAGAAGCAGTCTTTGGAGAAGATGCAGATGTTCGGCCAGTAGTATTTACCCAGTAGAAGCAACTGTCCCACCAACAGTTGCTTCCCTAGGTAAACACCTTTGACCATGCAGCTGTCGCCCAAGGGCTGCTCACATATCTTCTCCAGAAACAGGCTTTGGCGAAGATCCAGATGTTCGGCCAGTAGTATTTACCCAGTAGAAGCAACTGTCCCACCAACAGTTGCTTCCCTAGGTAAACACCTTTGACCATGCAGCTGTCGCCCAAGGGCTGCTCACGTATCTTCTCCAGAAGCAGTCTTTGGAGAAGATCCAGATGTTCGGCCAGTAGTATTTACCCAGTAGAAGCAACTGTCCCACCAACAATTGCTTCCCTAGGTAAACACCTTTGACCATGCAACTGTCGCCCAAGGGCTGCTCACATATCTTCTCCAGAAACAGTCTTTGGCGAAGATCCAAATGTTCGGCCAGCAGTATTTACCCAGTAGAAGCAACTGTCCCACCAACAGTTGCTTCCCTAGGTAAACACCTTTGACCATGCAGCTGTCGCCCAAGGGCTGCTCACATATCTTCTCCAGAAGCATTTTTGGAGAAGATTTAGGTGTTCGGCCAGTAGTATTTACCCAGTAGAAGCAACTGTCCCACCAACAGTTGCTTCCTAGGTAAACACCTTGACCATGCAGCTGTCGCCCAAGGGCTGCTCACATGTCTTCTCCAGAAGCATTTTTGGAGAAGATTTAGGTGTTCGGCCAGTAGTATTTACCCAGTAGAAGCAACTGTCCCACCAACAGTTGCTTCCTAGGTAAACACCTTGACCATGCAGCTGTCGCCCAAGGGCTGCTCACATATCTTCTCCAGAAACAGTCTTTGGAGAAGATCCAGATGTTCGGCCAGTAGTATTTACCCAGTAGAAGCAACTGTCCCACCAACAGTTGCTTCCCTAGGTAAACACCTTTGACCATGCAGCTGTCGCCCAAGGGCTGCTCACATATCTTCTCCAGAAACAGGCTTTGGCGAAGATCCAGATGTTCGGCCAGTAGTATTTACCCAGTAGAAGCAACTGTCCCACCAACAGTTGCTTCCCTAGGTAAACACCTTTGACCATGCAGCTGTCGCCCAAGGGCTGCTCACATATCTTCTCCAGAAGCATTTTTTGGAGAAGATTTAGGTGTTCGGCCAGTAGTATTTACCCAGTAGAAGCAACTGTCCCACCAACAGTTGCTTCCCTAGGTAAACACCCTGCAGGTGGTGGTGGAGGGCCTTGGGTTTTTAATAGTGGTTCTGCAGGTCTCATCAGGACATTATTAATATCTTGGTGGTGGCCAACCATTTTGTGGCGGGCCTGAGCTTCTCACTGGTTGCTCTCCATTTAGTGGAGGTCCTTGGCTTCTGAAAGGTGGTCTTGCAGGTGGTGGAGGGCCTGGGTATCCCATCGGCGGTCCTTGACGTGTTGGAGGGCCTTGGTATCCCATCGGTGGTCCTCGAGGTGGTGGTCCTTGAGGTGGTGGAGGTCCTTGGCCTCTAATTGGCGGTTCTCCGGGTGGTGGAGGTCCTTGGCCTCCCATTGGTGGCCCTCCGGGTGGTGGAGGTTCTTGGCCTCTAATTGGCGGTTCTCCGGGTGGTGGAGGTCCTTGGCCTCCCATTGGTGGCCCTCCGGGTGGTGGAGGTCCTTGGCCTCCCATTGGTGGCCCTCCGGGTGGTGGAGGTCCTTGGCCTCCCATTGGTGGCCCTCCAAATGGAGGACCTGGAGGACGCATGCCCTGAGGGCCAGGCCACCAGCCTTCAGATGGTCCAAATTGCATGTAAGGGTTGAACGAAGGGCCACCTACTAAGTTTCCATAGTTATCATATCGGGGAAATGGGTCATATGCCCCGTATGGACCCATATAATCGCCATAGGGAGAGGCTATTGCAGCGCCTCCCGCCTCTTTCTTGTCTTTCATTTCCTTTCTTTTTCCGAGGACGAATCCGCAGATGGTACGTATCAATTTTTCCTGCATGGCGAAGGGGTTCATCATCCCGCCCATGGTGAAAATGCTGCACTTCATGATTCGCATAACTCCCTCCACAATCTCCTCCGCTGCAGACAAGTCTTTCTTTAAATTTCCGTTCTCCTTCTGTAGTTGATGAATTTCTCTCCTAAGGTCAGCTATTAACTTGGAGTTTTCTTGACTAGAGCGGCTACAAGAGAATGAAGTTGACGTTTGTTTCTTATGATGTTCGTCTTGGCGTAATTTTCCCTCGAGTGCCTGCAGTTTCTTTTCATATCTTGTTGCGAGGTCCTTGATCCTCTGGTTATGTGTTTCCATGGGAATGAATTCGTCCACTTGTAGAGTAGATTCCTTATAAAATTTGTTTATCCATTTTCCAACGTTCAAATGTGACATCACAGTCACCATAAGAGCTCCTAATAAAGCAACGATATTCGGGTGCAACAGCCCAAAATCAAATTTACACAAACCATTCATAATTGCTGTGTACATTTTGCTTACTAAGAGACACACAGCTTAGCTTTAGTTTTAAAAAAAGCAGGGTGAGTCTTCAGAGTCCTCAGGTGTCTCAAAAAAGAAGCGTAGGTCTTCAGAGTCCTCGGGTGTCTACAGTTTTCCTTATTATTCGTCTTCAGAATATTGTCTCCGGAATCCCGGGGAGTCCTCAGTGGCAAAAGTTCAGGAACAGTGAAGCCCTCTGGCTCCCGTGAAGAAAGTTCAGGAACTGTGAAGCCTTCTGGCTTCCTTGAAGAGCTTCAAATCGTTCCGGTTTTCTCCGTCGCTCTTTCGAGGCCCGTAACCGCAACAGTCGTGGAGCTTCAAGGGGATTCAAATCTACTCCAATTTTTCTAGGAGAACTAGGCACAGCGTGAAAGATCCCGTTCACGGTAACGCGCTGCTGTCTACCTGTACGGAAATCTTGAAGTAATCCTAAAATTATATCCACCCACTCCTTGATTTCAATCTAGTTGTTATCTTCTCCTTCTTTGTCATCAGCCTTTGCCCACCTCTATATGGGGTCGCTGTTCCGTGTAAGCCTTCTCCATCTTCTATCTTGCGTATTCCATCTGAATTTTGGCCTTCCCCTCCCCCTCCCCCTTCGAACCACCTCCATGTCCATGACGCTGGCATTGTCGCTTCTAGAAAGTCGAATCTTTAATAGGAACAGTCTTTGGCCAGCAGAAACTGCAGCATTTTCAGTTATAATTTTATTTATGTCCATCACCTACGTTTCTGGATGCAAATCCCATCTTCAGGGCTAAAAACAGAGATGAAAAGTCCAGACGCCAAGAATCAGACTAAAATGGAGCGCGGTAGCAAAGTATACTTTAAAAAATATATATCTGTAAATAATAATTATCAGTACAGCAATGAGCTTTAAATTGTAGATGAAAGCATAATGGAAAATAATTAAACACGAAACTAACAGCAAAGAGCAAAGCTAATAAGCATAATGAGGGACAAAAAGGAAACCGGAACATTAACACAAAAACCGTAAGTTAACATCTGAGGAAATTACGTTATTACTAAAGAACAGAAAAGAAAGTATTTAATATTAATCACAACAAGCAAAATCTTCTGTAAAAGACTGAATAAATCATTAGGTAAATAATAATTTATTCAGTATTTTTTGTCATTATCTATTAGAAATATGCCTTAAAAAAATATGTGCGTGTGTGAGTGCGTGCGTGCGTGCGTGTATGTGTGTGCGTGTGTGTGTGCTGTACTGTACTGTATGTATTATTCTCTCTCTCTCTCTCTCTCTCTCTCTCTCTCTCTCTCTCTCTCTCTCTCTATATATATATATATATATATATATATATATATATATATATATATATATATATATATATATATATATATGTACACTGAAACACCGCGCCGGACAAATATGTTGGTTATTTCAATAGGCGCTACAAACTTACCTTGTATTTCCATAACTGCCGACCATTGCAAAGGTACTCGTACAACTGCAGCTGTTGCAATTGCATACCCTTCTGGTAAAAAAGTGACGAATAGATTCTGTATATACATATATATATATATATATATATATATATATATATATATATATATATATATATATATATATATATATATATATATATATATATATATATATATATATATATATATATATATATATATATATATATATATACATACATACATACATACATACATACATACATACATACATACATACATACATAAATATACAGAATCTGTTCGTCACTTTTTACAAGAAGGGTATGCAATTGTATCAGGCGCAGTGCCTCGGTACCGCTCGAAGTCTTCACTTTTTGGAGACGTTAAAGGAAAGCGTTAGAGTAAAATTGTTAAACTGTTTATTCTGAAATATATAGGGTAAGGTAAGGTTTGTGGCGCCAGTTGAAATAACCAAACATATTTGTCCTGCGCGGAGTTTCATTGGAATTCGGGAAGTGCAAGTGATTCGTTTGAATATCAAAATAAAAGACTGGAAAGAGTCTGAAGCTTCATTTCAAATGTATACGATTGCCAACCGAGATATTACATATCTGTGTCATATACAAATGTGAACTTCATTCTTCTTAAAGGGATATGAATTTTTGTACGTACATACCCACATGTGAAGCACATAATGCTCAGTTTTCTGTATTTACTGCCCATAGAATTCTTTTCCATACATACGCACTACAACTTGAATTAGAATTTTAATGATTTTTAAGTGCCTGAATGGTATGTAGTCATAATAACTTAATTTTGACATCTAACCATAGATGTTCCTCGTAGAGGGGTAGTGCCGTCATTGCACCTCATTTGGTGCACTGTAGGCATTACTTAAGTCTTTGCAGCGTGCTATCGGCCCCTAGCTGCAACCCCTTTCATTCCCTTTACTGCACCTCCGTCCATATTCTTTCTTCCATCTGACTTTCCACCCTGTGGAACTGCGAGGTCATCCTCCTGTTGTATCTTTCAAACCTTCTTACTGCCAGTTTCCTTTTCAGCGCTGAATGACCTCATAGGTCCCAGCGCTTGGCCTCTGGCCTAAATTCTATATTCAGTTCAGTTCATAGATGTTGCTCATGAATGTGCTCCTTAAGATTCCGCTGTAAGGTAAATCTTTGAGCAAACTTATCCTGCAGGTCTTTACATATTATATGTATGGTAAAGTAACTTAGAAATATTCCTTAATATATAAGAGCTTGGGTACTGATGATCCAGTGGTTAGGTCGTTCCCCTCACAAGCGAAAGGTCCCGGACTCTGTTGAGCTTGACCTGGTGGTTAGTTGATTGTGGTATGTGACAACGAGGGTGGAGAAGGACGCATGCAGAGAACCGGAAGTCTTCTATGAGAAAAAAATGTGTGGCGACAAAAAGCGTATTTTGTCATGTAAAACATAGTCTTTCTTTGTTATCATGATTCATTAATAAGGTGACGAAATCCACAGTGATGTAGTTGTAAATATATATATTGGAAATTAAATAAAAACTTTGCATATATATTTCCTATATATATTTACACTTACACCACTGTGGATTTCTTCACCATTATTATTATTATTATTATTATTATTATTATTATTATTATTATTATTATTCTGAGGTAAATTGATTTCTTGCCTTCTTATATTGCAGACTCTTGTGCATGGGGCTGATTTTCGCAGTCGCTCAATGGACAGAGGTGTTTGGCATCTCGAATTGGCAACACGGGGAAAAGGTAAGACAGATTATGCGTGAATAGAGGCGGACTTGATGAGTATACTTGAAATATGTATAATCTGTTAGATAGATGTGCTAACTTAACACTGGAAACTGTGAATTTCTATCTCTGTTTCCCTGTTTCTGTGTACTAATAGATGAAAGGAAAACGCGTTAAAATACGTTATTAGTTAATTGCTTACTATCTTCACGAAATAGTAAAACCTTTTCACGATAAGAGTGCAGCTATACAACTCTTCAGTCTTTCCTTAATTATCAAGAATAATCGTTAGCTTTGAGCGAGTAGATGCTCTTTCCAGTACGATAAGTAAGAAGCGGCGTTCATTTCAATAAACATTCATCGGCTTTCCAGAGCATCTCTCCCCATAGGGTGGGGGGTAGTGCCGTCATTGCACCTCATGCGGTGTGCGGTAGGCATTACTTAAGGTTCTTCGCAGCGTTCCTCACGCCCCTAGTTGCAACCCATTTCGTTCCTTTTACTGCACCTCCGTTCATATTGTCTTTCTTCCCTCTTACTTTCCACCTTCTCCTAACAGTTGTTTCAGAGTGCAACTGCCAGGTTTTCCTCCTGTTACGCCTTTGTAACTTTCTTACTTTCAATTTCACTTTCAGCGCTGAATGTTCTCGCAGGTCCCAGCACTTGGCCTTTGGCCAAAATTCTATATTCTATTCTATTCTCGATAAGCAAGAAACAGCGCTCATTTCAATCAACATTCATGGGCTTTCCCCAAAAACCGGTCATTTAGTCCGCAGAGGGAATCAACATCAGCCTGACCGAGCACTTTTCTTCTTCTCTCAGTTTTCTTCGAAACGGGAGGAAGACTTGAGGCCGGAGGACCGCTCCCTCGAGTTAGTAACGGCGGTGAATTCCATCTGGGCTTCCTGGTGCGAGAGATTTATCAAACGTACATGGATGGTTGTCACACCCTGCTTGTGAAGGAAGGAGACAACAGCATTGTTTATTCTGTTTTAAGGTAAAGGTAACAGAACATTTTATGAAATTATATTTTCTCGAATAATAACGTCAGAGTGAAGTGAAGCAGCTGATAGCATACTATTTTATTAAATGGAATCATGAAGCTAAAGAGCAACTGACACATAATATGATCTGTTTATGTAATAAAAGGTATCTCTGATGTCGAATATTTTGCCATATAGTAGATACTGACTGAAGACATTTGCAACGTTGCGGATTGAGCGTCCACCGATGGCCCGGTCATGCGTTGGTGACTCTAACTAGAATGATGTTTGTGGTGTTTGTGAGACGTCACAAACATCATTCTAGTTAGAGTGATGTTTGTGAGACGTCACAAACATCACTCTAACTAGATTGATGTTTGTGACGTCTCCCGGGATATACATTTGTACTTTCATTAAAAATGATAATTTATCTACAATGAAGTTAAAGAATCGCACCAATGATATGAATACTGGCAACACCATAATTTATAAAAAAAAATATCAATACGTTTAGGAATTTAAAGCTCCTCTTGGCTGTGTGTTTGAAATTGATAAAGCTCTCCTTTTACTGTACCTCCGTTTATATTTTCTTGCTTCCATCTGCCTTACTACCTTCTCTAACAATTGTTTCATAGTAGAACCGCGAGGTTTTCCTTCTGCTGCACCTTTCAAACTTTCTTACTGTCAATTTCCCTTTCAGGGCTGAATGACCTCAGAGGTCCCAATGCTTGGCCTTTGGCCTAAATTCTATATTGTATTTTATTCTATTCTACTGATAAATATCACTTTCTTCTCTAGATCACTCCGAGATGCTTACATACCCGAAGCAATTCTGGACCTACGGCTGGTCAGCCTTGACCCCACGAACGAACTCTTGCTCGATCTCAAGCGAGGTGAAAAGGAGGCCCTGTGTCGTGTTTTCGTTATCGATATGACCAGCAACTCCAACATTTCACAGGTTATACGGTACGGTCGACGGACTTAAATTCTGTACTGATATGATATTCTTCTCGTGAGACAAAAGTTTTTCAGATGTATGTTCCAGAGGTCCTTCATTCCTCACACTGAGGATGTCGTGCAATTGGAACTTCAAAAGTTCCTGCGAAGATGCAGTGCATTTCTACCCAGATAGTTCTCCTTGCATTTTAATAATTTACTTGCATTTTTATCTATTTATTTATTAATTTGTTGATTAATTTTTCTTTTCCAAAAACTCACCTCTTCTTTCTGTATTTCGCTTTACCTCCTGTTACTTCTTTCTAATGATCGCCATATTCTTTGGAAGTTTGAATTTTTAGTCAGTGGCCATTGTGGGCTTGTCCCATATGAATAGGGTTCAGGTTCTGAATAATAATAATAATGATAATAATAATAATAATAATTTTATTATTACGTTAAAAAACAGATCTTTTTCACATGTATCGGTTGCAGCATATATTTAGCAATGAAACTAAGCAGGCTTCTGTAGAAATAACTTCGATTATATCAAGCTTATTTCATCATGACAGAGTAGAGCTTTTTCAGAACGTACAGCTTTTCAGAATGTATTTCAGTACGTATAGCTTTTCCAGAACGTATCAGTTGCAGTAAATGCCTAAATGTAATGCTAATATAGAGTAGGATTCATGTAGAAATAATTTTGATCATGTGAAGTTCAGCTTCATTCCGTGCGCAAATTTCTGAGATGTATGCTAGTATTGCACCAGCCCGATTTTTTGCCATGCCCCTAGGTTAGGTTGGGTTAGGCTAGGTTACATTAGTAGCTCCATTGTAGTTTGAGTGTGGGAAACATAATGAGACTACTTTCAAGAAAATTCTGTAGTTGGTTCTTAAGATATGGTGTCCCACTTTTTTCTGGGAAAGGTCCCGGTACTCGCTCACATCTCGGGAAAATGCATCCGGGGTTTTAGAGATTACCATACCAAGGAGATTATAGAAAAGGCTACTTTCGTTAGTGTGTTCTGTTCAGTGAGTTTCGTAATTCATGGAACTGACACTGAAGTTAATTCAAAAGTGCCACTAGTAGACAAGGCTGTGACTTTTGCTCAGATAAGCAACTTAACCAGTTGCATCATATTCTGGTTCAGCTACTAAAAAATGTTTTATGAATTTATAATTTTTCATGTAGTGATGCAGATGAGAGAGAGAGAGAGAGAGAGAGAGAGAGAGAGAGAGAGAGAGAGAGAGAGAATATCTTAATTTAGGTATTCATTCCTTTTTTCTTCACTGAATTTTATTCTTTTGTAAATTATCTTGAAATTTAATTTTTTTTAAGCCATGTTCTTTATTCTGGAATTAGGAAGAGTCTAGATGTGCAATGAAGGAAATGTTTGTGGAATTTTTTATCATTTGTTATATCTATTAGATTTTATAAAAGGAAGCAACCAGTTAATTTTTATAGTTTCATCTGCGCTTACTTTTTCTTTACCATTGCACACGTTTTATCCACACAAATGTGCGTTTGTATATATATAATGTATGTATATATGATATAAATATAATATAATATATATATATATATATATATATATATATATATATATATATATATATATATATAAAACGAATATCTTACTAATGATCTAAGTCATATTTTAAAACTTGCATATCTTTTTAACAACAAAGGGTGGCCAGTTTATATATTCCCCGATTAATATTTAGAACAATTTGTGCTTCTCTTTGAATTATAAAAGATTCTTTAACATTCAAGTCAGATCATTACATGGTAAGATTACTTTTGAATTGCCTCAATCCTTGATAAAATCATCTGGGATTTATCAACGAATGTACAATAAAAACACTCTAGCAGTTAAGGCAGAAGTATATTGACAAAGTCCATCTAGGTGCTATTTATTAGTTTTAGTGGCGTGTAATCGTTGTCCTAAAATATTTTGGGTATTTTAGCTCTTTCAGTCTCCTCTTTACAGTCGTTTCTGTACTATAGGGCTGCCTATGTATCACTGGTTTCATCAGTGTTTACGACTTGTCGGGCACGCAAGATACAGTTGATTCAGTGTGGCCAAGAAAGCAAGGTAAACAATCCCAATTTTCGAGTTTTAAATTAGAATATTTTTGAAACAGTAACAAGTATAAGTTGCTATTGGTTGATTTTTCATGTTCCAGATTCTTGGAGAGCATTCGTCTGTTTCTGATTCCGCATACTCATCTCTTGTTCATTGGCCCCAGAGAATTCGTCCAGGAGACCCTGAAGAACAAGGCCCTTTGGAACACCGTGCAAGCATTTTACCTGGCTTTGCAGGAAGACGACGAGAGCGCCAGTGATAATCCCACCAAGAAGCAAAGCTTGGTCGTAGGCAAACGCGGCCCTTTGTCTCTGACACCTGAAGATAATGGTAAAGTGAATATTGAGTGTTCTTTTTCGACCTGTGGATTTCTTTTCTTATGCTGAGTGTTTACGGCAATTTACTTTAGATGAGAAATTCTGGCCGTTTTCATATTGTTCAGCTTATGTTTGTACAGAAGAGCAACTGCTTGTCGTCCTTGTCTTGGAGAGAGAGAGAGAGAGAGAGAGAGAGAGAGAGAGAGAGAGAGAGAGAGAGAGAGAGAGAGAGAGAGAGAGAAGAGAAGCAGCTCGTAAATACAGTTTATTTTGGCTAATTTTCTTTTTTGCTTTTTCCCTGCATACTTCTTGATACCACCCATTTTGCTGTGTCGTAGTAACATGGTTAATCGACTTGATCCTTTGTTATTTTTTACATAGTGAACTGTCTAAGCCTGGATTGTGCTGTAGCAAGAGCCAGAGGAGCTCCCTGTGATTTTCTGATCAGGGTTAAAATTTTTCAGCCTCCTAAAATTGTTCTCATCACTTAAAAACTACTGAGGCTAGAGGGCTACGAATTGGCATGTTGATCATCCACCCTTCAGTTATTAAACATACCAAATTGCAGCCCTCTAGCCTCAATAGTTTTTTTTTTATATAAGGTTAAAGTTAGCCACAATCATGCATCTGGCAACGATATAGACAAGCCCACCACCGGCCCTAGTTAAAGTTTGATGGGCCGCGGCTCATACAGCATTATACATAGACCACCGAAAGATAGATCTATTTTCGGTGGCCTTGATACGCTGTAGAGAAAACTCGATTGCTCCGAAGAAACTTCTGCGCATTTTTTACTTGTTTAGATATCTCTCTTGCATTGAATGCCAAATGTAAAGTAGAGAATAGTTTGGGTTAGGAACTGCGTGGAATTGTTGTTTGCAGTAAGATATCTAGAAGATATTCAGCTGCAGGCTATAGTGTAGGTTCTTTGTTACTTATTTAAGGGGCTGTGTTACTTATCAGAAAGGACATGCCCCCAAAGTGTCTGTTAAGTTTGCCCATCAGAAAGAAAACGCCCCCCAAAGTGTCTGTTAAGTTTGCTCATCAGAAAGCACATGCTCTCAAGTGTCTGTTAAGTTTACTTATCAGAAAGGACATGCCCTCAAAGTGTCTGTTAAGTTTACTTATCAGAAAGTACATGCCCTCAAAGTGTCTGTTAAGTTTACTTATCAGAAAGGACTTGCCCCCAAAGTGTCTGTTAAGTTTACTTATCAGAAAGTACATGCCCTCAAAGTGTCTGTTAAGTTTACTTATCAGAAAGGACTTGCCCCCAAAGTGTCTGTTAAGTTTACTTATCAGAAAGTACATGCCCTCAAAGTGTCTGTTAAGTTTACTTATCAGAAAGTACATGCCCTCAAAGTGTCTGTTAAGTTTACTTATCAGAAAGGACTTGCCCCCAAAGTGTCTGTTAAGTTTACTTATCAGAAAAGACATGCCCCCAAAGTGTCTGTTAAGTTTACTTGTCAGAAAGGACTTGCCTCCAAAGTGTCTGTTAAGTTTACTTATCAGAAAGGACATGCCCTCAAAGTGTCTGTTAAGTTTACTTATCAGAAAGGAATTGCCCCCAAAGTGTCTGTTAAGTTTACTTATCAGAAAGGACATGCCCTCAAAGAGTCTGTTAAGTTTACTTATCAGAAAGGACTTGCCCCCAAAGTGTCTGTTAAGTTTATTTATCAGAAAGGACATGCACTCAAAGTGTCTGTGAAGTTTACTTATCAGAAAGGACTTGCCCCCAAAGTGTCTGTTAAGTTTACTTATCAGAAAGGCCATGCCCTCAAAGTGTCTGTTAGGTTTACTTATCAGAAAGGACTTGCCCCCAAAGTGTCTGTTAAGTGTACTTATCAGAAAGGACATGCCCTCAAAGTGTCTGTGAAGTTTACTTATCAGAAAGCACATGCCCTCAAAGTGTCTGTTTTAAGTTTACTTATCAGAAAGGACATGCCCCAAAGTGTCTGTTAAGTTTACTTATCAGAAAGTACATGCGCCCCCAAAGTGTCTGTTAAGTTTACTTATCAGAAAGTACATGCCTTCAAAGTCTCTGTTAAGTTTACTTATCAGAAAGGACGTGCCCCCAAAGTGTCTAAGTTTAGTTATCGGAAAGGACGTGCCCCCAAAGTGTTTGTTAAGTTTGCTTATCAGAAAGGACGTGCCCCCAAAGTGTCTGTTAAGTTTACTTATCAGAAAGGACATGCCCCCAAAGTATCTGTTAAGTTTACTTATCAGAAAGGACATGCCCCCAAAGTGACTGTTAAGTGTTTACTTATCAGAAAGGACATGTCTCTAAAGTGTCTGTTAAGTTTACTTATCAGAAAGGACATGCTCTCAAAGTGTCTGTTTAGTTAACTTATCAGAAAGGATTTGCCCCAAAGTGGCTGTTAAGTTTACTTATCAGAAAGGACTTGCCCCCAAAGTGTCTGTTAAGTTTACTTATCAGAAAGGACATGCCCTCAAAGTGTCTGTTAAGTTTTCTTATCAGAAAGGACTTGCCCCCAAAGTGTCTGTTAAGTTTACTTAACAGAAAGGACATGCCCTCAAAGTGTCTGTTAAGTTTACTTGTCAGAAAGGACTTGCCCCGAAAGTGTCTGTTAAGTTTACTTATCAGAAAGGACATGCCCTCAAAGTGTCTGTGAAGTTTACTTCTCAGAAAGGACTTGCCCCCAAAGTGTCTGTTAAGTGTACTTATCAGAAAGGACATGCCCTCAAAGTGTCTGTGAAGTTTACTTATCAGAAAGCACATGCCCTCAAAGTCTTTGTTTCAAGTTTACTTATCGGAAAGTACATGCCCCCAAAGTGTCTGTTAAGTTTACTTATCAGAAAATACATGCGCCCCCAAAGTGTCTGTGAAGTTTACTTATCAGAAAGTACATGCCCTCAGAGTGTCTGTTAAGTTTACTTATCAGAAAGGACGTGTCCCCAAAGTGTCTGTTAAGTTTAGTTATCGGAAAGGACGTGTCCCCAAAGTGTCTGTTAAGTACTTATCAGAAAGGACATGTCTCCAAAGTGTCTGTTAAGTTTACTCATCAGAGAGGACATGCCCCCAAAGTGTCTGTTAAATTTACTTATCAGAAAGTACATGCCCTCAATACGTTTACTTATCAGAAAGGACTTGCCCCCAAAGTGTCTGTTAAGTTTTCTTATCAGAAAGTACATGCCCTCAAAGTGTCTGTGAAGTTTACTTATCAGAAAGTACATGCCCCCAAAGTGTCTGTTAGTTAAGTTTACCTATCAGAAAGTACATGCCCCCAAAGTGTCTGCTAAGTTTACTTATCAGAAAGTACATGCCCCCAAAGTGTCTGTGAAGTTTACATATCAGAAAATACATGCCCCCAAAATGTCTGTTAAGTTTACTTATCAGAATGTACATGCCCCCAAAGTGTCTGTGAAGTTTACTTATCAGAAAGTACATGCCCCCAAAGTGTCTGTGAAGTTTACTTATCAGAAAGTACATGCCCCAAAGTGTCTGTGAAGTTTACTTATCAGAAAGTACATGCCCCAAAGTGTCTGTTAAGTTTACTTTTTAGAAAGTACATGCCCCAAAGTGTCTGTTAAGTTTACTTATCAGAAAGTACATGTCCCCAAAGTGTCTTTTAAGTTTACTTATCAGAAAGGACGTGCCCCAAAGTGTCTGTTAAGTTTACTTATCAGAAAGGACGTGCCCCCAAGGTGTCTGTTAAGTTTACTTATCAGAAAGTACATGCCCCCAAAGTGTCTGTTAAGTTTACTTATCAGAAAGTACATGCCCCCAAAGTGTCTGTTAAGTTTACTTATCAGAAAGCACATGCCCCCAAAGTGTCTGTTAAGTTTACTTATCGGAAAGGACATGCCCCCAAAGTGCCTGTTAAGTTTACTTATCAGAAAGGACATGCCCCCAAAGTGTCTGTTAAGTTTACTTATCAGAAAAGACATGCCCCCTAAGTGTCTGTTAAGTTTACTTATCAGAAAAGACATGCCCCCAAAGTGTCTGTTAAATTTACTTATCAGAAAAGACATGCCCCCAAAGTGTCTGTTAGATTTACTTATCAGGAAGTACATGCCCCCAAAGTGTCTGTTAAGTTTACTCATCCGAAAGGACGTGCCCCCAAAGCGTCTGTTAAGTTTACTTATCGGAAAGGACGTGCCCCCAAAGTGTCTGTTAAGTTTACTTATCAGAAAGGACATGCCCCCAAAGTGACTGTTAAGTGTTTACTTATCAGAAAGGACATGTCTCTAAAGTGTCTGTTAAGGTTTACTTATCAGAAAGGACATGCTCTCAAAGTGTCTGTTTAGTTAACTTATCAGAAAGGATTTGCCCCAAAGTGGCTGTTAAGTTTACTTATCAGAAAGGACTTGCCCCCAAAGTGTCTGTTAAGTTTACTTATCAGAAAGGACATGCCCTCAAAGTGTCTGTTAAGTTTACTTATCAGAAAGGACTTGCCCCGAAAGTGTCTGTTAAGTTTACTTATCGGAAAGGACATGCCCCCAAAGCGTCTGTTAAGTTTACTTATCAGAGAGGACTTGCCCCTAAAGTGTCTGTTAAGTTTACTTATCAGAAAGTACATGCCCCAAAGTGTCTGTTAAGTTTACTTATCAGAAAGGACATGCCCATAAAGTATCTGTTAAGTTGACTTATCAGAAAGGACATGCCCATAAAGTATCTGTTAAGTTGACTTATCAGAAAGGACATGCCCCCAAAGTGTCTGTTAAGTTTACTTATCAGAAAGGACATGCCCCCAAAGTGTCTGTTAAGTTGAGGTGCTAATGTAACAAAAGAAAACATAGGGATTGAAGCTATTAATGCCTTCTTAAGAACAGAGCCAAGAGTGAACTAGCGATTAGTAGTATTAAGCCAAATAAAAGACAATGTGATGTCATACGCCCTTTTCCATTTCAGAGATGATGAAGGAGATAACCGTCTATAAACGATGCTTCTTGTGCAACAGTGGAGAGGTGGGAATCTACCCCGTCCAGGAATGGAATCCCGCAAGGGGGCTGCTCAAATTGCATCGGTTATTTGATGGTAAGCATCTGAAGATAAATCCCTAAGTCCCATGCGTTCACTGAAAAAAGATCTTTAGTTTATCGTGATTAAAAATACCTTATTTATCGTGATGAAAAATCCTTAATTTATCTAAATGAAAAATTCGTATTTTATCGTGATTATCGGTCTACATCAAAATAGCTTTGAGGTTATCGACACAAGCTCAAAATACATCACTTATATTCGACCAGAAAGTATTTCTATAAATTTGAGACGTATAAAAGGATAAATTTTAAATTAAAAAGGGACAAAAAGAGATAGTTAGGTGTGATTTCCGCCTCTCTCTCTCTCTCTCCTCAGAACCTTTCAAGAACATGTTGGGCCACAGACTAAACATCGTGAACCTTGACTGGTACCCCTTCGTCGACTTCGTCAGGGATTCTAATGAAAGTTCCACTACTGTCACGCCCTTGGACTCGGTTGATGTGCGCATGCTCCTAGCCATCTCCAAGGCTTTAAATTTCACGTAGGTAGAAAACTTTTTGAGATATCTGCCTTGTTCGATGCTTATTTATTGAAAATTCGCTATATTAGTCCGTCCGTTTTTGGCAGTGTCGAGTATGCATTTTTTCAGTTGTTTGAGGTAACTACATCGACGGTGATTTCATCATCGACTTCTTGTTTCAGCAAGGTATCAAGTCTGACCCTCTCACCATTCAGAATATGGTGAGAGAGAGAGAGACTTAAAATTTCGTTGAAACAAGAAGCCGGTGACAAAATCACCGTCGATGCAGTTACCTCAAATAATTGAAAAAATGCACATTCGACACTCTGTCAAAGAAGGGACGAACTGATTATTGATAGCACTTATCTGTTTCAATATCAGTTGAATAATGCTTTGTTGGCTAACCATTCGCATAAATCTGCTATAATGAATGTGAGTGGATAGTTTTAAAAGATTCATCAGTTTTAGCTTTAGCCATTGTAAATTTTTAGAGAAACTCCACATTCATGCAGCCTTTTGGTCTGCAGTTTATGTAAACGAAATAAAAAAAATTCAGATAGCGAACTGAAATATGAAAGGCGTCAATATCATTTCGATAAGCACACCTAAAAATGCCAGATTTCTCATATGGCTGCATTAATGTCAAAGTATATTTGCTCAGCCAAAGGCTGTAAATAAAGATAAGTAACAAAGTTACTGAAAGGTACTTCACTTTAGTATTGATCTTAACCCCGGAAATCAACTAGTATTTGCCCCCGTAGGTGGGGTAGTGCCATTAGTGCACCTCATGCGGTGCACTGTAGACATAACTTAAGGTTCTTTGCAGCGTGCCTTCGACTCCTAGCTGCAACCCCTGTCGTTCCTTTTACTGTACCTCCATTGATATATTCTTCCATCTTGCTATCCATCCTCTCCTCACAATTATTTCATAGTGCAACTGCGAGGTATTCCTCTTGTTACACCTTTCAAACCTTTTACTGTCAGTTTCCATTTCAGCACTGAATGACCTCATAAGTCCCAGTGCTTGGCCTTTGGCGTAAATTCTACGTTCATTATTCAATTCAACTAATATTTGTGTCATATTTACTTCGGCGGACAACAGTTATCTCTCCCAAACAGATTAATACTTTGGCGGACAACAGTCATCTCTCCCAGACAGATTAACCTTATCTCCTTATCCACATCGATAACTCGCGCCACCCACCCCCTTCGTATGTCATGAATCATTGTTTGCACACTCCTTGTCACGCCTTTATGACGTCACGTTCATGTTTAATACCGAGGCGAATAACCTATGCGCGCGCGCATACGTGTGTAAAGGGACACAGCTGACGTTCTTCCTTAGAGAGGAAACGAAACACAGAGGAAGAGGTTAAATTTAAATAAAAGCAAAATCCTTGCAAGACCTGTTACGGTTACCATGGGTATAAATGTTGAAATACCAAGGAAAATTGTGAGAATTATAGATCTTGTTGTGAAGAAAGAACAGAGAAATCTCTAAAATAGGAAAGTCTTAATCTTTAATGTTAGCTGAGAATAAAATTCGGGCCACTGCTAATCGTGCTGCGTACATTCAGATCACCGCCATTCGTAATACTGTACGTATTTATTTAACGATTTGTTGCGGATCTCATGATAATATTTTGGTCTGCAGAACCTTGGTTGGTAATCGTTGGCTTAAGACATTTTAGAGAATGACAAAAAATTTGGACTTCTCCATAAGCAAGGGAATGTCTCCCAATTTGATCTGGAAATTATGTTCTAAGTGACGTGGTATTTAAATCTGACAAAGTGCATTTATCATTATATAAACCTTTTTAGGACTATGAATACACATTGATTGATAGCACCAACAGCACTAATGAATTTTGTTAACTGCAATACTGTATACTGTATACATTGAATACTAGCTGCTCAATTCCGGATGTTTTATAACAATTAGTTTTCATTGTATTCTTTTCCTGTTTTTGTTTTAAGTTTCATAATTACTCTATTCATTAACAAAACTGTGATATTCCACGCAAGCGTGGCGAAGAGGAATAATATGTGAAATGAAAACCCCATAACTTTGGTTCTTGAGGATGTTACCATTTTAAATGGGAAAGGTAGTCATTTATATTATATATATATATATATATATATATATATATATATATATATATATATATATATATATATATATATATATATATATATATATATAATTATAGATACATATATATATGGGAAGCCTCTGGAAGTCGCTTATCCTTCAGTTTATATGCCAGTTCCCAGGGATGAGGCAGCTAGCCGAGAGCCTTTTGCCACCATAGCTGCAGCCACAATATTCAAGTAACTACTAAGTACATTATTTTCACCTTAGGTCAAGAGAGGCATAGTGAGATTAATGGAGGGTGTCCTTATTGTTTTGTATAGAGTTCTCTCAATAATGTGATAAGTGTCTTAACCACTGCGCCGTGGGATGCATGATCACAAAACAAGGCTAGATGAGGTTAGGTTGTCAGGTAAGTTTAGGTCCTCCCCACCTGTAAGAAAACTCAATATAGAGACCTTGTACAGGCCTTTCACTATTGTCTTATTGTATTGTTTCCCCTCATAAGTATTCTATCGCATAACTCGATATTATCTTACTTCTTGCTCGCGAAACAGATTCCAGATTCGGGTGCCTTGGGACGAGCAGTGGGGGACATCAACCCAGTCTGGAAACTGGACAGGAATGATCGGAACTCTGCAGCACCATAAGGCCGACTTCGCCATGTCAGTCAGTTACTTGACGGGCCGTATGAAGGTGGTGGATTATTCCAGGATTTACGTTTCCGAGCCCATCGTCATGGTGATGGCCAAGGCACGGCCTCGGCCGCCTTACTTGGCACTTATTCAGCCTCTCAAAGGTAGTATAGAGGCCAGGGGCCGATTGACCCTTGGCGTTAGGGCTCGATTAGAGATGGTAAATGTTACACTAATCTCTTTAAATTATGCTGTGATTGATATATACGATTTTTAAATAATTCCTTGAAAATTTTGATATGTGAATCATTTTTTTTACATAATTCATAAAATACTTTGTAACGTTTAATTTTCGTCCTTCGAGATTCATTATTAATATCATCATTAATTTTCACTCTACAGAAGGTGAAGTACTTTGATATAGAATATATACAGTATAATATATATATATATATATATATATATATATATATATATATATATATATATATATATATATATATATATATATATATTTACATACTATCTATATATATATATATATGTGTGTGTGTTATATCTCGCGTGCACGCACACATATGCAACCATGCACGAAGGATACACGTGTGGAAAATTGCACTACCTCTCATGTTATACCACATCTCTTTTCGGGTTAGAATGAACGAAAATGACCGTACAAGGCAGTCTAAGAATACAAAAATAATAGCGGAGGGAGGAGTCGGTTAGTATGATAATATTATTATGAGTGGAAGCGGTCCCGGGGGAGAGGGGTTGCTTGTGCCTGTGCGTTTTTGGGAACGAATGGTTTACCGGTTCATAAATGGGCGATGGAAGTCTTACTTTCTTTGCAGGAGGATGTCATCCACTTAATCCATCTTCCATTAGCCTGAGAATAAATTCTTATTATACTTTATTAATGACTGCTGCTTTTATAATTTTTGTTTGTTTCTTTGTACTGTCAGGAGCCTTTGAAGAGAGGGATGAAAATTCCCAATGTTTCTTCTAACCAATTCTCTTGCGTACCAATAAACATTGGGGCGATTAACGGGCTGTTTATGCGACCTAGACTTTCTTGCTCACTTTGCATCGGGTTTTATATAACCATGCTAAGAGATGTTATAAACACAGTTCCCTCTTGTTTTGGTATAAGTTTGTAAGGGAAGTCCTGTGGTCTTTGCTTATAAAACGAAAAGAAACTTTTTCACTGAGATGCTCCTTGGCCTTTTTACACCCCCTGTGTATGGTAACACTGTATTGTTGTTAGGATGGGATGGTTGTTTGCGTTGTTGCCCTAAGTAGAAGGCATTAGCCTTTTTTTTAACGACCTTAAAGACGATATCAAGGCGTAACGGTTGAGATAGGCGTTGGCTACGAAACTCTTGTAACATATGTAAATTTCTCTCAGGACAACGTTTCAGGCCACCGCTATTTATACATTATCGTCGCGGTAGGTTAAAAAAAGTAAATGTATTAGGATGAGAACGTTAGCTTTCTATTTGATGTAAAATTGAAATAATTTAAATCCCTTATTGTTTGGTAACTTGTATACAGTCATCCGTTCAGATTAAAATTTGACGCCATGAACCAGCGATGACTTTAGACTTTTAAAAAGATTTAAAAAACGTCACATCTTTCATCCCTAGTAAGCATATCAGCGTTGCGGTTTTCCGCTTTGAAAGTTCACTTAGGGTACCGTTCACCGTTCAGCATATTTCTTCATGAACGAATCGGCAGCGCCCGGCGGGATCTTTACGTCAGACCATGAACTACATCGCTGCCTCCCTCGACACCCTGACACCCTGTCCAGGTGATACAGCACACAATTTGCCTTCACAAATACACTGCCTGAAGGGTGATACAAAACTGCTTCATTCAGGGCGAGAATATGGAATAATGTAAAGTTAAGTATATCTTAGTTTAACCAGACCACTGAGCTGATTAACAGCTCTCCTAGGGCTGGCCCGAAGGATTAGATTTATTTTACGTGGCTAAGAACCAATTGGTTACCTAGCAACAGGACCTACAGCTGACTGTGGAATCCGAACCACATTATGACGAGAAATGAATTTCTATCACCAGAAGTAAATTTCTCTAATTCTTCATTGGCCGGTCGGAGAATCGAACGCGGGCCCAGCAGAGTGATATCCGAGAACGATACCAACCCGTTCAATGAGAAACTATGGAATAATGTAAATATCAACCATAATACCCCCGTGTGGGACTGATGCCGTCAGTGCACCTCACGCAGCGCACTGTAGGCATTACCTAAGGATCTTTGCGGCGTCCCCTCGGCCCCTAGCTTCAACTCCTTTTATTCCTTTTACATACACCTCCACGCTTATTCTCTTTCTTCCATCTTGCTGTCCACCTTCTCCTCACAATTGTTTCATAGTGCAGTTGCGAGGTTTTCCTCCTGTTACACTTTTCAGACCTTTGTACTCTCAATTTCCCTTTCAGCGCTGAATGACCTCATAGGTCTCAGCACTTGTCCTTTGGCCTAATTTCTGTATTCCATTCCATGCAACCGTAATACAGTGTTAAGACCCTGTCAGTTGACCCTTTTCTCTACTGTCCCTTTGTATGTATAGCTTTTACCGTCAGACAGTTATCTTGTCTCAGTTGGTTGTGTAGTCCAGAGGTCCACATCGGGCCTCTCAACCTCTTCAACGCCTGACCACACGTAGGGTGAGGGCTTGTGCAGGCACATGCAATAGAGTGCAATTTTCTACGCTATATTTTTCTATATTGGTCAGTACAGTACTTCGTTACATATTTAAGTTAACTGGTATATGTAAATATATATATATGAAATTTTTTATCACACCGTGATTTATATACAATCATGAAGCTACAAATGTCGTTTAATATCAAATTCACGCTACCTCGAGAGTATCTCCGGTGGGGAATTATCACCGAAGGGGAATTTATATAAGTGATAAATGAACAGGTACCACTGGGACGCGAACCCTTGACATGGACCCATTCAACGACTCCAGTGGCGCGGTGGTAACGTCCACTGGAGTCGTTGAATGGGTCCATGTCAAGGGTTCGCGTCCCAGTGGTACCTGTTCATTTATCACTTATATAAATTCCCTTCGGTGATAATTCTCCATCGGAGATACTCTCGAGGTAGCGTGAATTTGATATTAAACGACATTTGTAGCTTCATGATTGTAAATATATATATATATATATATATATATATATATATATATATATATATATATATATATATATATATATATATATATATATATATATATATATATATATATATTATATATATATATATATATATATATATATATATATATATATATATATATATATATATATATATATATATATATATATATATATATATATATATATATATATATATATATATATATATATATATATATATATATATATATATATATATATATATATATATATATATATATATATATATACATATATATATATATATATATATATATATATATATATATATATATATATATATATATATATATATATATATATATATATATATATATATATATATATATATATATATATATATATATATATATATATACGTAATTCTAATAGCCACAATGCCCTCTTAACTTCTCGAATTCTTCGCTTTTTTTTTTTTTTTTGATATGCTTGTAACTACGAAGCCGTGACATCCAAACACAAGAAATTGAAGAGACTTGTGATTTGCTGGAGACGAACCCGGGTCACCTTAACGACAAGGAGGTCACGTTGCCGACCTGACCACGAGAAGGATAAAAGTCTATTACATCTCGTACATATACGAGTATATACCTGTCGTTTTCAGATATATTTATTAGAGCTGGAATAGACCCATCCTCACCATCGTAGCCAAGTGGGCAATCGTTTTTATTGCTTTTTAGGCTGAAATATATATGTAGAATCTACTGGTCACTTTTACCAGACACATATGTTATTCTAATAGCTACAATGCCCTCTTAACTTCTCGAATTCTTCGCGCTTTTTTGGATATGCTTGTAACTACGAAGCTGTGACATCCAAACACAAGAAATTGAAGAGACTTGTGATTTGCCGGTCGCGGGAGACTAACCCAGGTCACCTTAACCACAAGGAGGTCACGTTGCCGACCTGACCACGAGAAGGATAAAAGTCTATTACATCTCGTTCATATATATACCTGTCGTTTTCAGATATATTTATTAGAGCTGGAATAGACCCATCCTCACCATCGTAGCCAAGTGGGCAATCGTTTTTATTGCTTTTTAGACTGAAATATATATGTAGAATCTACTGGTCACTTTTACCAGACACATATGTAATTCTAATAGCCACAATGCCCTCTTAACTTCTCGAATTCTTCGCGCTTTTTTTTTGGATATGTGTCTGGTCGTCGAGGCTTAGTATACCATCATAGTTCACTGTGCGCACTTCACCACAATCCTTTAAGATACTACCAATGTTTTCACACACATTAAGGTCAGGGGAGCTACCTGGAAATTCACTTGACGAGAAGAAATCGATACCACTGTTTCGAAGCAGCTCCTGTGTCTGAAGAGCCTTGAAACATGGTGCCTTATCATGCAAAAATGTGACTTCTTCAACAGATAAGACATTTTCAGGATCTTTGAGGAAAGGAAATACTCCACCAGTAAGCACAGTTTCTCTGAAGTATTTGCCATTCCATGACTGTCCTTTTTCTTTGATGATCGACATTAACCGTATGGCTGTGAAACAGAGAAAAATTCCCAAACATTCAGGAAATTTCACAACTTGGCGATAGCATACATCATGGCTGATATCATCCAACTTTGCATCCCAAATGATGTCATTTTTATGATTTGGCTTCTTGACTGTGTAAATGAAGAGTTCATCTGATGCGGGAACATGGAGAAAGTCTGCTTCATCCCGATCTTTAAGAAATGAATCACAAAACCATGCACGGTCTTCTCTCTGTTGCTGAGTGATGTTGGGCTTGCTGATAACATGAAATGGCTTGATACCAGATTTTTTTCAACTCACGATATACAGCACTATAACTTCTCTTCTTTCCCCCTTTTTGCTTCTAGTTCAAGCGCCAATTTACGTAAAGACTTTCTTGGTCTACCCACTGCCTTAGCTATGACGTCTTTTGACTCCTGAGAAAGGACTTCAGGCCTTCCAAGATTCTCACTCTTTTCGCGATGACAGTCATATGGAGTTTTGTTCCAGTTTCTTTTAACAAAGTATTCATCTCTTTTAATGTATTTAGCTATCCAGGAACGTGAAATGAAGGATGCACCAGCATCCCTGGGCTCTCTGAAGGTTATAACCCGGATTCGGTCAATCCATCTGATTTCCTCCGAGTCGTTAGCCATGGCTGTATCTAACTCCGTCACTCAGTCTGGAAATACAAGAAATGTAAAATGAAAAATAGGTTAATAGAAACTTAAAATAATGTACTTGGAGATAGGCTATAGCAGAAAACTTCACAACTTTCCATTTGTTCTGTGGAGGGGGCCTCTAATTTCAAAACACCAGTATATATATATATATATATATATATATATATATATATATATATATATATATATATATATATATATATATATATATATATATATATATATATATATATATAAAATATTATAAAATCATACACTGTATTTAATGGCACAGGATCCCTATGGGCTGCCGTTCTGGTCTCGAGCATAACAGCTGGTTTTGTGTACTGGGGTCTGCATCTAGGCTGGAAGAAATTATCCGGAGGGAAAGCCAGGAGCTTCGAAACGTATATCTTCGACACCTGGAGCATTCTGTTTGAGGAACCGCCTCCCATGGTGCCTGAAAACATCTCAGGACAGGTGAGTTGCCTGTCCAAATTTGATGTCAGTTCCAAGAACTGACGACATTATTATTATTAATTATTGAACCAAGGAACCCCTGTAAAGAGGCTACAATGTCGAAAATTAAAAACCATAGTAGTGTTAAAAATATTTATGCACATAGTTAAAAATAATAAGGAGAGACTTTCACATTTAACTCTGTGCATAAATATTTTTAACGGTACTGTGGCCTTTAATTCTTATTATTATTATAATTCTTTTTTTTTTTTGTTCTGTCAGTCATCCCATTAGACTGGGTGGTTTTTATAGTGCGGGGTTCCGGGTTGCACCCTGCCTCCTTAGGAGTCCATCACTTTTCTCACTATGTGCGCTGTTTCTAGTAGCACACTCTTCTGCATGAGTCCTGGAGCTACTTCGGCATCTAGTTTTTTTCAGATTCCTTTTCAGGGATCTTGGGATCGTGCCCAGTGTTCCTATGATTGTGGGTATAATTTCTACTGGCATATCCCATATCCTTCTTATTTCGATTTTCAGGTCTTGATACTTATCAATTTTTTCTCTTCCTTTCTCATCTACTCTGGTGTCCCATGGTATTGCGACATCAATGAGTGATACTTTCTTCTTGATTTTGTCAATCAACGTCACGTCTGGTCTATTGGCACGTATCACCCTATCTGTTCTGATACCATAATCCCAGAGGATCTTTGCCTGATCGTTTTGTATCACTCCCTCAGGCTAGTGTTCGGACCGTTTATCACTGCAAGCTAGCTGGTGTTTCTTGCCCAGGCTCTAGTGGAGGGCTTTTGCTACTGAATCATGCCTCTTTTTGTACTTGTTCTGTGCAAGAGCCGGACATTCGCTTGCTATGTGGTTTATGGTCTCGAGTTAGAGGAATTTATTTCTGGTGATAGAAATTCATTTCTCGTTATAATGTGGTTCGGATTCCACAATAAGCTGTAGGTCCCGTTGCTAAGTAACCAATTGGTTCTTAGCCACGTAAAATAAGTCTAATCTTTTGGGCCAGCCCTAGGAGAGCTGTTAATCAGCTCAGTGGTCTGGTAAAACTAAGGTATACTTAACTTATCCTGATTATGGGTGAGATGTTATTTCCATCTATTGTTCTTAGAACATATCTGGTTCTTAGGGCCTGATCTTGTGCTGCTGTTAGCATTCCTTCTGTTTCTTTCTTGAGTTCTCCCCTCTGTAGCCATTGCCATGTTTCATCGCTAGCCAGTTCTTTAGTCTGCCTTACGTACTGTCCGTGCATTGGTTTGTCTGTTATGTTTTTCATTCTCCTGTCTCTGCATATTTCTGGGCCTCCGTCTACTTTTATGAGTCCTTCTTCCCATGCACTCTTTAGCCACTCGTCTTCACTGGTTTTCAGATATTGCCCCAGTGCTCTGCTCTCGATGTTGACGCAGTCCTCTATGCTTAGTAGCCCTCTCCCCACTTCCTTTCTTGTTAAGCATAGTCTGTCTGTATTTGCTCTTGGGTGTAGTGCTTTGTGTATTGTCATGTGCTTCCTAGTTTTCTTGGCTATGCTGCAGAGTTCAGCCTTTGTCCACTCCACTACTCCTGCGCTGTATCTGATTACTGGTATTGTTCTTGTGTTTATGGCTTTCGTCATGTTTCCAGCTTTGAGTTTTGACTTGAGTATCGCCTTAAGTCTCTGTGTATATTCTTTCCTGATCGTGTCCTTCATCTCTTGGTGTTTTATATGATCTTCTGTTATTCTCAGGTATTTATATCCTGTCTGACATATGTGATTGATGCTATTCCCTTCTGGTAGCTTTATCCCTTCAGTCCTTGTTACTCTGCCTTTTTGTATGTTGACCAAGGCGCATTTTTGTATTCTAAACTCCATGCTGATGTCCCCAGATACAATTCTTACACTCTGGATTAGGGTATCTATTTCCTTGATGCTCTTACCATACAGCTTGATGTCGTCCATGAACATCAGATGGTTAATTCTGTTGCTTCCTTTCTTGAATTGGTACCCAACATCCATCTTCTACAGTTACTTTTGTCATGAGAATCATAGCTACTATGAAGAGTAGTGGGGACAGTGAGTCCCCTTGAAAGGTCCCTCTCCTGATGCTAACCTTTGCTAGCCTTATCCCAGAGCTTGTAAGTACTGTATTCCAGCTGTGCATTGTATTTTTCAGACATTCTATTAGCCACGTGTGTTGTATCATGTCAAAGGCTTTCTTGTAGTCAATCCATGCCATGCTTAGGTTGGTTCTTCTCTTACTATTCCTCATTGCCATTTTGTCTATCAGGAGCTGGTCTTTTGTGCCCCTACACTTCCTTCTGCAGCCTTTCTGTTGGTGGGGAATGGTGTTTGTATCCTCTAGGTAGTTGTATAGCCTTTCGCTGATGATACCTGTTAGTAACTTCCACATTATTGGTAGGCAGGTGATAGTCCCTTCTCCTGTATTTTGTATTTCTCATTCAGTTCCTATCTAGTTTTCTCGCTTCTTAGCCTCTTTTCTGTCATCTCTTTCAGTTTACTCAAGTCAGATCTCATCGTCATGATTTGTTTTTCCAGGCGCCTTTTCCAAGGCGGTTGCTGTTTTAATTTCTGTTGGGTTGGTTGTGATGGTGGTGTTGGTGTTTGTATCCCCATGAGTTCTACATATGCTCCTGCGTGTGCCAGGTTATTTGTTTCTGTGATACTGGTGGGAATAGGTACTCATGTACAGCCGAGCAGACTGAGGAAATTATGGTAAAGATCCTTTCCCAAGGAATCAACGCCGAGGAGAGCGGTCACCCATCCAACGACTGACCAGCCCCAATGTTGCTTAACCAGTTCCTAGATGATCTAAACCTCTCTGCCACGGCGTCCATACTATTATTATTATTATTATTATTATTATTATTATTATTATTATTATTATTATTATTATTATTGCAGAACACATTTCGAAAAATCTTTATAAAGTTTTTAACAATAAACAACCATTGCATAAAAAATTTAGGAATTCCCAAAGCCTGCCATGATTCTGATGAGAGACATCCTATTATTTGAGTTACATAAGTGAGCTAAGCCGAACATCAAGTTCATAAAGAAATAGATTGCTTTTCCGTCCTTGTTTCTGAAAATTTAATGAAAGATTCCTGCTAGTCATTTTGAACGTTCTGTTTTGTTATACCACGTAGGGGGAAAGTACCGGCAGTGCACCTCATGCGGTGCACTGTAGGCATTACTTAAGCTTCTTTGCAACGCCCCTTCGGCCCTAAGCTGCAACCCCTTTCATTCCTTTTTACTGTACCTCCGTTCATATTCTCCGTTTCCATCTTACTTCCCACTTTCTCCTAACAATTGTTTCATACTGCAGCCTCGAGGTTTTCCTCCTGTTACACCTTTCAACCCCTTTTTTACTGCCAATTTCCCTTACAGCGCTGAATGACCTCACAAGCACCAGCGCGTGGCCTTTGGTCTGAATTCCATATTTTATTCTCTTCCTACAACGAGTTGTGGTATTCGGTTAAAGTAATGGCAAGGGTCTTGCAATACATTTGGAAGTACATCGGTGTGTAGACCAGCGTTTCCATAAGTGATGTTTTCCAGGTGTTTGTAAGCTGGTGGTGGATATACTGCACGCTCATTACCACGTTGTACAAATCCGCCCTCATTGCTCACCTTTCCGTCCCTGGGAAGTCGAGTGCCATCGACTCCTTCGAGGAACTGTTGCAGAAGGACGGTTGGACGTGGGGATTTGAGAATCCCCACGATGCGGCTTGGGAGTGGTTCAAAACGAACGAGAATCCCACAGTAAAGAGAATCTATGAAAAAATGGAGGTGAGTTTTGAACTCTCTCTCTCTCTCTCTCTCTCTCTCTCTCTCTCTCTCTCTCTCTCTCTCTCTCTCTCTCTCTCTCTCTGAACATATATGATAGAAGTTATCTTAAATTTAATTATGTCATCTGCATGACAATAGATACCAGAAGTTTCAATATACAAAATATAAATGGAAAATAAAGGTTGACATTATATTTCTAACAAACTCAACAGAAGAACTGAATATCAGATTAAAGACAGAAATTGGTGGATACTGGACGGTCTTTCCATTCACGACAATTTCAAAGGATAGGACTAACATTACAAAAAGAATTCTAAATCTCCTCACTTTGATATCTGGTCGTGTTTCCTTGAGTTTAGGCCAGTATTTTTTATAAGTGTGATTTAATTGTCGTAACTGAAAGTTCACCCCTGTTTGTAAGATTATCGCATATGCATTTCGTCAGCATTATGATGACAGCGTTAAACCTCTTCCAGATCCATTCCGTAGATGGGTAGTGCCATCAGTGCACCTCACGCGGTGCACTGTAGGCATTACTTAAGGTTCTTTGCAGCTTCCTTTCGGCCCCTAGCTGCAACCCCTTTCATTCTTTTTACTGTACTTCCATTCACATTCTTTCTTCCATTGTACTTTTCACCCTCTTCTAACAATTGTTTTATAGAGCAACTGCGAGGTCTTCCTCCTGTTACACCTTTGAAACATTTTACTCTCAGTTTCCCCTTCAGCTCTGTATGACCCCATAGGTCCCAGCGCTTGGCTTTCGGCCTAAATTAGATATTCCATTCTTCCAGATCCAAGGCTACGAGGAGCAGATGAAACGTGTGCTGACCAGCAACCACGTCCTCATCATTTGGAAGTATCGGATCATGTCCATCATAGCAACGTCCTACACAAACAAGTTCGGTTACGCTCCTACTTACTTCGGAAAGACGGAGTACTTCAACTATGGAGGTTATGGATGGGCATTCAGGTATGAGTTCGGACAGGACTGAGAAAAGTGTTGGACTCTTTCTCATTTTGGAGCCAAACGCCGCGCCAGAGTTGAATTTTACAACTGAATTTCGTTTGGCTAAAACTACTTTATCCCGTAGGGGGGTTAGTGCACCTCATGCGGTGCACTGTAAGCATTACTTAAGATTCTTTACAGCGTGCCTTCTGCCCCTAGCTGCAACCCTTTTCGTTCCTTTTACTGTACCTCCTTTCATATTCTCTTTGTTCCATTTTACTTTCCACCCTCTCCTAACAATTGATTCATTAGTTCAACTGCGAGGTTTTCCTCCTGTTACACCTTTCAAACCTTTCATTGTCAATTTCCGTTTCAGCGCTTAATGGCCTCATATGCCCCAGTGCTTGACCTTGGGCCTAAATTCTATTTTCAGTTCAATTCAATTGAAACTACTTTAGTTTCATTCACATAAAAAAAATATATTCTTGTTCATAACATGCATAATGTTCTGTAGTTTTACGGCGTCGATTGTCATAGTAGTTGCTCCGCCAGACTGCGTAAACACCTCAGTCATTCAGTAATGCCGTTTATTTGTATAATAAGTCCCGTTATTTATGTGCATGATTATAGGAAGAATTCTGGTTATTTCTACAAAACCGTTAAAAGGTGTTACACCACCAATGAGTGAATAAGCTTATATGACTCTTAATTTGCATGTACACACAATAGTGAATCCTTTTTAGGTTAATTAATGTTCTTGGAATTGTAATGTGTATATGCAGTCGTATTCAGTACATAAACAATATATTATATATCGTTTCTTTTTGTAGCAATTTGAATAATCTCTTTATCTGACTGAATTTGCTTTGCGACACACGCTGGGAAACTTTCATTGATATACTGCATTGCGTGAAGGCAAGTCTACTAGTAACAATGCTCTCATGAAATGCAGTCAATTCTTTGCACAAGTGTCTTTCATCATCAGAATTTTACAGTATAACTTGTCTGACTCATTTGCAAACATTTCCAAGTTTGTTTAAATTAAGTTTTTTTCTGTGGCGTTTTCCGCACCTTTTTTATTTTGCTAAATTACGAAAATCCATTCGAAAATTGTCTACCGGCAGCAAGGAATAATTTCTGTCGATGATTTCAAATTCCTCGTAGATTTGTGAGGAAAAAAATATAACTGGTCCGTGGCTTTGGCTTTCACAAACTTGAAAAATATCTGTCTGCAGGAAAAACGCTCCTTTTCGGCCTGCCATCGACCTGATGAAACAGCGACTGATAGAGGCTGGACTCATAAAGCAGTGGGTGCAGGAAATGCTCGGGAAACCGAAGGTAGAGCCTTGTCAAGGGGGCGACTGCCATAAGAAGGCTGAGAAGCCTTTCCTCGGTGATGTGGAGGTAAGAAGAAGAAGAGGAAGCGGAAGAAGAAGAAGAAGAAGGGGTCTGGTGCTTAAATTTGTGCATAGGTTCTCATAAACACACTAGTGTTGATGTTTGTGGTGCCTCATTGTTTGGGATAGGCTTTTGTTTTCCACGCGCAGGTGTCAAGTAATAATGGAGGTTAAACGCACGAATACAAGATGTAAAATCACGTGAAACTAAATGTATTATTTTGACTGAAAGACCGTGATAGAAAGACCGTGATAGTTCATTATTAATTTTTTTGGCAGTCAAAATAATAAAAAATTCATTAACATTTACTATTTGATATATACGATTTCATTGAAATGTGGGTTTTAGAGGTTATATTCGCCACAGAAAAACCGTTGGAGATTCCAGTTGTTTTTACAGAAAACCCTTGAAAACTTCACTGCTTTTGAAAATGTAGACGATGGAGCAATTGTCATCTCAGACACCGCTTCTAATTCATCATAAATGCTGTCTAATTGGCCCCTTCACATAACTTTGGCTTGACACCTTTGTGTATTCGAGCGGGTTTTTTTTTTTCGTAATTCTACTACTGCTTGTATTCGTCATTTTCTTTTTACTGCTATTTGCAAAATTACAATTAAAAGAAGACCATCAATTAGTCTTTGAAATACAAAGAGCTTTGTAAAGATATATTCTGAATAGTATTCAAGGAAAAATTTTGTTAACCGAGTATCAGTCTCACTCGAAACCTAGTCACCATTTTTTTTATTCTGAGAAATATATTATATTCTGAATAGTATTCAGGGAAACATTTGTTAACCGAGTATCTGTCTCACTCGAAACCTAGTCACCATTTTTTTTATTCTGAGAAATATATTATATTCTGAATAGTATTCAGGGAAACATTTGTTAACCGAGTATCTGTCTCACTCGAAACCTAGTCACCATTTGTTTTATTCTGAGAAATATAGTATATTCTGAATAGTATTCAGGGAAACATTTTGTTAACCGAGTATCTGTCTCACTCGAAACCTAGTCACCATTTTTTTTTTATTCTGAGAATTATATTCTTTTATCCTTCATTCTTCAGAACAAAGAGGACAGAGTTGTCTTAGGCCTACACCACCTCCAAAGCATTTTCTTCGTGCTTCTACTGGGATGTGTCGTTGCTACTCTGGCTTTCATCGGCGAACACGTCTACAGCGTGTACCAGGAAAAGAACCAATAAGCGCCGGGGGTTTAGTCTGAGTTAAGACAGAGTGAACGTGTCATACCTGAACACAAATACCTGTACGCACATTCAGCCATGTATGTTTGTAGGTAGGTAGGACTTTGCTCATTCTCCGGAGAGACATTTCGAGATGAAATGTACTGTAATTGATTAGACTGATATCATGAATATAGAACTGAACCATTCGAGGACTGAGTGTACTGATATACTTTTGTTCTTATGTAGTGCTATGAGATTAGTTTATTAACACGAACCGATGAAGTGAGCAGGTAATATAGAGCCGTGAGTTAAGTTTGGTTAAATTTTGATTGTCCATTTCTTACATGAATTTAAACCTTATGTTCAACTGTTGTTGTCTGGGCAATAAATGTTGTCGTGCATCACGCAGGTTTTCATTTTCCATTCGAAAATGGGGCCTTTGTGTGGTAGTCTGCAAAACAAGATACAGTGCTAACTGCGTCTAAAGCGTCATATGAAAAATCATCTGCACTGTATACATAAGTGACTGTTTTCACTCTAGTAGTTATGTAAATGAATGATATTTTTTATATATTTGTCAGTGAGTTAATAAATTGAAGTGATTAAGATGAAATAATAAACATAAAAAGTGATAAATAACAACGCAAAAGGAACACCATTTATTTCATCAAACGAAGAAGAAGAAGAAGAAGAAGAAGAAGAAGAAGTGGCAGTATATAGCATCCAAGGTCTTTTAAATATACTCAGAGTATATTTAAAAGACCTTGATAGCATCGTTCAAAACAACGATAATAAAACACGTTTGGAGGTTGAAGGCGATGAAAAAATATTTTGGCTATTTTCCATTAACACATGAAAGCGTCAACACAACTGAATGCATTCATCAAGAATTTCAAAAAGGAAAATTAACAGGCAGGTTTTCAAGAGGCTATAAATGACAGAGATTGAAATGCTACGCAGAATTGCTATATGAGTTTTGTCTGTGAACTTTAGCACCTGAAAAAAACTGAAAATCATAATTCCTGTATCATTTCGGCTTCTCTTTAGTATTTTGTCATTTGCAACATTTGATATTCTGAACAATTCAGGATTGAGTTATTGGGAGACATCTATATTCTGAGCTGCCGGAGGTGCATTTATTGGGAGATGTATAATTTACCGTCATTGTTTGATGAAAAAGGCAGATATCTTGGAAGGCCTGCTTTCAAGGGTTTGTTTCTCTGGCCCCTGTCCGCCACCACAATACTCACCAATAGTTCCATTTATATATGTTTATATTCATATGCATCAAATGGCGAACTTCCAAAGATCTTAAAAAGGAAAAATCTTTCATTTCTAGCTGTTAAAGTGCTGGTAACGATAATCATGCAACAACCCAAGGCTTTGTCGGCACCAAAGAAAAAAAAAATTTTTTTTAAGAATAGTATTTAAAAGAATGAGAGAATATTTGGGTGGAACGTCCCCCAAAAATAACTTACAGTGGAAAATGTAAGGATGGTGTACGTACTTTATGTACCTAGCAACTGATTACGTAGTTTGTGTACATCATCAAAATCAATTCTTGATGTTCAGTTGATGACCAGGCCTTTTTATTTTTAATCCGAATTTGCAATATTTTTACTCATATTTTTCCCCCAGTATTCGAAACTGAACTTCACATTGCGCAATAAAAAGAAAAATAACGTCTGTATCATGGCAGGAGTTTTAATGCCGCATATAAAGGTATCTGAAAATCCAATTTAAAATATTGCATTATGGCGGAACATTTATCGTACATGAACAACAATAATTTCAACATTATGGCGTCTGTTGAGCGTGTAAAAAATTTTGAAAAGAACTCTAACAAAACAGAATGATATAATTTAATGAGGACAAAAGGCAATGCTAGGTAAGTAGAAAAGGTGAATTTGAGAGCAAATTAAAAATACTTATTTTCTGAGAGAAATGAAGTTGAAATGAGAAACAAAAGGAAAAGAAAAGAAAAATCAGATTTCAGGCAACAAAAAGAGATAATAACCAGAAGAATATAAAGAAAATGAAGTCAAATGGAAAGTAGGAAGCACAAGAGGGAAGATAGACATTGAAGAAAAAAAAAAAAACCGGGAAAAGAAGCCGTTCAAACTATTTCTTTACAAACGTCATCGTGAACGTTGTGTTATAGATGCTGTAAAGGCATACGTAATATGACTAACTCTACAAGAACCATATAATTATGCCACGGTTGAAATATGTGTGGCGGACTCGAGAACTGCATGAGATGAGCAGGTATGGGAAAATTCGAAGAGGACGCACGTACTGCTTTTGAAATATACCGGCCGGAACCAGTGTTGTGAAAGATAAGCTGTTTGAAGTTTGTCATATGAAAGGGACTAGCATTGTAAACAATTAGGTGTTTGTCCCGAATGAAAGGTAGCTGATTAATTGCGCCGCCTTAAAGGTGAAAAACACATTTAGCTATTAAATCTGTAGACCCCAGGAACTAGAGCAGCTGAACTGTGGATCTTTTAACCATTAAAAGGTACGACACCGTGTCGTGTTTCCGACATTGTGGGCAACTTCGCAAGAGAGCACGAAACAAACAAAAGACTATCGTACAACTGAACAATTTTCCAATAAAGAGAAATTTTGCCTGCTTCTGATGCGAAGGTCGATGAAAGACAAAATGAAAGAAAATGAAAAAATATTTAGATAAATGTCAGGACTGATAAGAAAGACAGCATCGTGGAATGAAGTTGAGATGACAGCTCAAGGAAATTGAAAAAAGAAAGGTAAGATTATGAAAGTAAATGTTCCAGCCGATAAAAAAGACAGCGTCATGGAGCACTTATGATAGGAATCCCGGGCTTAAAGACCTAATAAAGGTCATCTGTCTATCTGTCTGTCTATCTATCTATCTGTCTATTTATAAGTGCCTTCTATCTATCTCTATCTTCTTTACCTATCTATGTAGGAGGAAGATAATGAAATAGACTTTATAAATATGATCTATCTATCTATCTGTGTATCTGTGTAGAAGGGGAAAGATATTGAGATAGACCTAATGCATGTCATCTATCTATCTATCCATCTATCCGGATATCCATCCATCTATCTATGTAGAAGGAGAAAGGTAAAGAGGTTGACCTAATAAATAACATCTATCTATCTCAATCTCCTTTATCTATCTGTGTAGGAGGAAGATAATGAAGTAAACCTGATAATTGTGATCTGTCTATCTATCTATCTGTCTATCTATCTAAAGTATAAAGAGGAAGACATTAAAGTAGATTACCGGGAAGAGAAGAAGGAAATAAAATATGAAAATAAACCGTAACAAAATCTATGCATTATGCAATACCTCATTAGTTACAATTTATCTGTATTGAATTCCTACGTCATCCATTTCAAGGTCCCCTGATTATTTCAACGAAAGCCCCTTGGTCACATCTGCCGCAAAGGACAAAGGTCAGCGAAGAGATTCAGGCTACAATGACTGCAATTTCTAAGTTTTTCTGCTGTTGGAAGATGGAGAAATGAATGGCTCAATATGGACAGTGCCCCGTAGGGGGGTATCGCCGGCAGTGCACCTCGTTCCGTGCACTGTAGGCATTACTTAAGGTTCTTTGCAGTTTTCCTTCGGCCACTAGCTGCAACCCCTTTCGTTTCTTTTACTTTACCTCCTCTCATATTCTCTTTCTTCCATCTTACTTTCCACCCGCTCCTAACAATTGATTCATAGTGCAACAGCGAGGTTTTCCTCCTGGTACACCTTTCAAACTTTTCACTGTCAATTTCCGTTTCACCGCTGAATGACCTCATAGGGCCCAGTGTTTGGCCTTTGGCCTAAACTCTATATTCCACTCCACTGAATACATGAAACAAGAAACGAAAGGGAAGGGAAGCATTTATGGAAACCAATGTGGTATTTTATAAAGTGATTATCAAACCTATTCATTCGTAGAAGAGAAGAGTGGGTGTTGAATATGACATATGCACAAATATGCATGCTATATATATATATATATATATATATATATATATATATATATATATATATATATATGTGTGTGTGTGTGTGTATTGTATATTGTGTATATGTATATATATATATATATATATATATATATATATATATATATATATATATATATATATATATATATATATATATATATATATATATATATATATATATATATGTGTGTGTGTGTGTGTGTGTGTGTGTGTGTGTGTGTGCTTTCTGAAATTATTATAACTCAGAATTTCCTATAGAGCGATTGCAATGATATGTCATTTAGGAAAAATTTGCTGGATTTAAAATAATTTTTGGGTATTCCATTGTAATTTGGCACTATTTCAAGACACGTAAAAATGAAGGAACCAGAAAGTAACATGGATATCTCAACTACTTTAAATGCAATTCTTTTAATATTCTCGTGTTGTATTACAACAGCGCTTAATTATTCACCAAAAATAGGAACAAGTATGAGCTGTGAAAGTAGCTTTGCAAAAGTTGCCTTTAGTGCTTTCCTGACGAATTATTGTTATTTTTGTGCTGTTCGTTTGCTGAAGGCATTCCTTTGGTTAGTGATAATGGTGTCATTGCAAAACGTCCTAAGTCACGTTGCTGTTATTCACTTCTGCCAGTTATAGCTTCATTGTGTCCCTCTTCGTGAGCTTGCAAGATACAGACGCCACTCTTATTCCTTGAACAGTAATTTTCAGCATGAAATTTCGGTTGATAAAGATGTGCCTGGTTCCCGTTGTCTCAAAGATTTATTAAGGCATTCACTGAGAGAGAGAGAGAGAGGGGGGGGGGGCGGGGGTGCCTTAGACTTGATATTAAGTGTCTCAAATATTCAAATCGCATCATAAGCCTTTTATTTTTCTAATAATACATAATCTAAAAGTCGAGGTACTTTTAAGTCTCTCTCTCTCTCTCTCTCTCTCTCTCTCTCTCTCTCTCTCTCTCTCTCTCAAAGAGAGAGATCTGGTTATCGCAACTATTCGAATTAAATCGCAGATGCTCTCTGTTGGTAAAAGCTTATTAGGAAACCGGATTCAAAATAGTACCATATTTTTTTTTTTACATGACTCGTTAAGGTAATGTAGCTCTTGATATCACTGGAAACCCGTTATTCAACCTGTCTTGCATTCCTAGCAATTGTTTCCACTAATTTCTCTTACAAAACTCACTTTTGAACTCTAAATCACACGAGTGTTCTTGATTATTTTCGTACTGTGGAGGTACGGGCGCTTAACCGCACTTCGACTTTCTCTCTCTGCTGTTTCTTGCGTCGTTGCTCGGAATTATCATATACTAATGAATACCCGGTGCAGCTGTTGTCTTGAGCAACAAGCACAAACTAATCGTAAGTCGTGCACTTGTGATAAATCCGTTAAGAACAGAATCATTCATTTGCGGCAATCCTACGCTTGCCGTGCGTAAGTGTGTAACCTTCAGATAGTCCCTACAGTCGACTATCCTCATGAAATGCTTCCACACCTTTCCTACCTCGGTCTAATTCTTCACCTCTGCCTCATCCTCTTGGGTCTTGGCTGTTTTCAACTTCTAGCGATTTTTAAAAAATCGCTTAAGCTTGTTTAATTATTGTAAACGTTAAATCGAGAACTATATATACAATCGAATCTCATTCAGCATCGCTGTCGACTTCCTGTTATCTACAGTTGTGTGACTTGACAAATTGTAGTCTCATAACACTTATCATCTCACTGGAATTTCGAACTGCTTGTTCCTGATTGTGTTTATGGTCTAAGTATATTTTGTCAACATCCCACCTGTCCATGTCTTTGACCCGCAACGCCAGAGGTTTCACAGTTAGACTTTCACCCCCTGTCTTGTTTTTGTCACCTGTTGGGTCATGCGACGATCTTTCGTGTTCTTCGACCTCACCTGCCACAGGAGGGGAATACCCCAGAGGTGAGTGTCATGCGCGGTCATTGGTGCTCTCAGCGCGAGAGGATTTAAGTCCACGGTTGAATATCCCTAGACTTAACATTGATATTATTATTATTATTTTTATTATTATTATTATTATTATTATTATTATTATTATTATTATTATTATTATTATTAAACAATGACCGTCTCGATGCCGTTGGGTTTATATTGCCGTTTGTTTGAAAGAGGGTCTTCTTCCTAGATATTATTATTGTTATATTATCATTATTGGGGCTTCATTGCCACAGAGTTTTGAGAAATACAGCATTTCTTGCAAGTTCCTAGTATTTATTATTATTATTATTATTATTATTATTATTATTATTATTATTATTATTATTATTATTATTATTATTATTGGTAGTAGTAGAGTAGCAGTCGTTTTAGAAGAGAAGGGGAATTTTCATAATTAACACTGAAGACAACCAAGACCAACAGCCCACGAGGAAGGCACCTTCCAAAGACCTTTGCCCAAGAGTCTCGATCTTAGCTTCTGAGGGCCTTACCTTATCAGGGAATAAACCCAGGAGCCAATGAGATGTTTCAGGTGCCAGCGCTTCGGGCACGACAGCAAGGCCTGCTCTTTCCAACTTATGCATGGGCTCCGCAGCAGCCACAAGCAACTGACGAGCAGATGCTCAGCAAAGTTCAAGGTTAAACAAACCGCAGTCCCAAACTCCTCTAATTGTCGTGGCTGTCATCCCTCATTGAATCTAAAATGCCTTGTAAGACTCTGAAGAATCTCTTCTGTGAGAGGACAACCCTGCCATCCTCGAGTGGCTGCTACCAACACCAGTCGGTGGTCTTGCTGCTACACAGTAACTTTCTGCAGTTTTCTTGGGGAGACCCACACAAGCTAGACAGCCTGTATCTATGCCGGTGCGTACACGACAAAAAGTTCCACTCACAACCACCACATCGCATTTGCAGCAAAACGAGGATCGATATCTCTCACCAGGAAATCACACAAGAACCCAAATTAAAAAAAAAAAAAAAAAAGAGAGACTTCTCAAAGCGAATAAACACCTAAAAAAACAAAATAATAAAAAAAAGCAAATATACACACCACCGAGCCCAACAGCCCCGGTGCCGCCCTTTATTTCTACCTAGCTCCCAGACTCAACAACCGTCTACTTTACGTACAAATTTTAATTTGATACGGCCTTTTTTTTTTTTTTTTTATTAAGGATTTTTAAATACTGCAGCAGGTGATGCAGGCGGACACCCGGATTGGTTGAAATGTATAATACATCTTACTTCTGAACCATGAGTGGATTTGCAGATTACTGAATATTGAAAAGCGTAGGAATTTCACTTACTTTGCGTTATTGAAAAGAAAAACTAAAATTATTATTTTGGGCAGAATTATTTGGAAATGCTGCTGGATGAACGTTATTGATGTCGGGTAAACATTTGATGGGCTGATTTTCTTATTGTTTTGATTTTAATATAGCATATCGTATTGACTTCTTCAGATTGTGGACTACTGCTGCTCTTGCATGGGGGCATTTGAGTGGTTTTCCGTGAATTCTCATCAAGTTCCTAGTTGGATAGCATTTCTTTTTGTGAACTGAGAAAAATTCACGTGGGAGCTGCCAAATACGCACACTCTATATACAGTATATATATATATATATATATATATATATATATATATATATATATATATATATATATATATATATATATATATATATATATATATATATTATGTATGTTATACATATATTTTTTGCGTTTCAAGATAAAATTGTTTATGGGTGCACATGGGAAAGACAAATTGGCGATGAAAGGTGTTTGTTAGATTGCGTTTGTGAAAATAACGTGATTGGAGGAATACCTGATTGGGGAGAATAAAGATATTCAACCCGACACCTAATCATTTCTTGACTCGATAAAAAGAAAAAAAAAATAAAAGGGGTTTCAACTGGGTGTCATTGTTTTTGAATATGGTCGCAAATTAAAACACGACAGCTTTGATAAGTAAATTAGCGCATCATGTAGAATGAATGGGACAGGATTAAAGATTCGATTTGAAAATTGTGTGAGTCAAAGGGGTCTAAAAGGTTCAAGGAAGATACTTAGGCCTATAGGGAGGAGACATACTGTAGAAGACGTGTTGGCAAGATAATGAAATACATTTAATGAAGACAATAAATATAAAAATAAGATTGTGAGGTTCTAGGCTGTGGGATAAAAAAAAATGTTACTGGAAAGGTGATATTCGTAGAAACCGGTAAAAGAATTTGAAATTGAACACCAGAATGAGCAAGTTTATAAGGGCAAATGGACTTGTGATTAAGTTTTTCATGTAGAGTGAAAATGCTGTTGGTGGGAGCAGCTGAAATGAAATAAGAAGGATTGAAAGGGCAAATAAGGGAGATGTGTGATGTATTGAAAAATAGACCGATGTTTAAAGGAAAGACGTGTTGTTACGGAAGGATTTAAAATGTTGGATGCCTTAGAAGGACAGTGAGTTTGGTTGGCTGTATCGAAGGATTAGGAACACGTAGGTCTTACACCTTAGAAGGTAGAAATAAGTAGTGCAGTTTATGAGAAGGGTCGATGACCTGTGAAGGTGTCAAGGAACAGCTGATTTTGCAGACGTAGTTTGCACAAAAAGTTTATGTTTCATTTATCAGTTATCCGACGACGACGACGATGATGATGATGATGGCACTGGTTTGTTTTTCATAATTTTCTTAGTCGAAGAGTTCATTGTTAGCATGAATGTGAATGACCCATGCCGTGCTGAAAGACAAAAAACTTGCTCCGGAAAACCTCAACCGTCGACGGTCGGAATGTTTAAGGTATTCATTCATTCATTAATTCCAAAACGCCTCAGGCAATAGCAATGCAGTTGCAGTGCTGTAGAAAATGGAAACCGGTTACTGCGAATAGGCTGGTTGAATCTCTCTCTGTCTCCCTCTCTCCATTTTTTTGTCATAGAAGTTTTTACGTAACATGCCTATGAATGCTGATTTTTTTTTATTCGCATTCCTTGGGGACGAAAAATAAGAACAATTACCATGTTTTATACAGGAGAAATTTCTTTTCTGGCACTTACCCAATAACGGGAACCTGTATCTCGGCAATCAGTTTAGATTCTTATTCGCGTTATTCAAGTTCATTTATGCTACGTGAACGACCTGGAGGCTTAGTGTTCACTCATGCTACCCCAGTTGGTTGGAATGGGCATTTTTTTTTCTTTTTTTCGATCCTCTTACGCATTGAGGGCATCGCTCTTAAGTTCTACGTCGCACTTTAACGTCGTCTGCCTATTGCGGTCGTCGACCGAATTCGTTTCGATACTGTTACTGGGAACTGAAAACATTCTCTTTTCAGCCACGTTATCATTTGTGTTCGATTTCAGTAATCGGCTCTGGCTTATTTCACTAAAAACGGCTAAAAATGGGAATGTGTACGGTGTGATCATAAATAAATCAATTAAAATGTAAAATAAATATTATTTTATTCTAAATATTTTAATGGTATGCTAAAAAATTTTAAATACTTTAAAATTGTTTACAAACTGACTGCAGCCGAACAGTTACTTCCTATCCACTAAGTTTTGTACGTTCTTTCGATCCAAGTCAGTTTACTGGTTTGCTGAACGCGACTTTGTGATCAAATGAGACACCAAATATTTATTCACTCTGTTGTTTCTCTAAGGAGAGAAATAATTTTCTGTTTTAATTACATTATTATTATTATTCTTTAAAATTGCCACCAAAATCTGTCTTTTATAGACTTTGAGCGAAGTGTAATTTTCGAAGAAGTGATGCCGACTATGGCTACGCGGCGAACAGCTGATTATGGCAGTCTTCCTACTGAACCACTGCAAGTTTAATGGCTGTAATTTATCGTTTCCGAATTTATTAGAGCTCATCCAACACATTGAGGAGATACATATAGGTACGGAGTTTATGTTGTTCAAGTTAGATGATCTGGAAGTGTGCAATAAGGCGTAAAAACGGTGACAATATGATGGCCCCTCCCTTCCCTTACCCACCCTCTTCAGCACCACCCCCTAGGTTTGTTTACATTTGTGACTTGGGTGTGGGTTACGCCCCTTTAACTACGCACAGTCTTTCCGATTTCGTCATTATGACCGCCCGTGTTTTGCATGTTACAGTGAGACGTGGAAATGTTTTCTTGGAATGAATGTTACAAGTAAAACTTTAAACTTATTGCGCAAGTACCATGAAGTATTAGGCTTAGGTCCTTGCTATAATGTAGCCTAAGTTTAGTTCAGTTTTGGATCAAGTTCAGACGCATAAAGTATGAATAACATGACTAGTACAGTCTTTTGCGTATTGTTTTTATTACTTGGGGATTGAATTCAGTTGTAGAGATATTCATAATTTTTCATTCTTCAAAGTAAATCATAATTTTTCATTCTTCAAAGTAAAATATTCAAGTCCAAAGTAGCCCAGGCCAAGTAGGTGTATGACTGGAACACCAAAGTGAAATGTCCAGACTAAGCCTAACCTGTGTCATGACAGTACACAAAGAATCTCTCAATTCGGTGTTATTGTCCTGAATTTATAATTTTTTACATTAAATTAATTATTACTTGTGTATATATATATCAGTATACAACACACACATATGTATATAATCCAACAATTAATGACTTAGGTAGGGTATATGCATTATTGTATAGTCTAATTCAGTTAACTGCTGACAATTGCATGTCATTACTTCCTGTGTTAGGCCTAAGTGAGTGATTGTACACTTGAATTATACTATAGCTTATGTCTCAGAACATTACGGTGAACCCCCTGTCAGTGAAGAAGACTATTTGGTAGGCTACGCTAACACATCGTAAAATACTCCAGCCACAGGTTTGGATATTTTACTGATATGTGTGGTCTTTGATGTATATAGCCAAAGTTTTCCTGTAGTTAGATTAGTTGAAGAATTAGGATAGCTTAGTATATTTCAGGTCTAAGTAAGACAAATGTGTTTCAAGGTTTCAAGAGTGTGCCATTGTTAATGGTGGATTAAGCAAGCTTTGTATCAATGAAAGTTCCTGGTCTATGAGCAGACTATACGTTTATGTAGGATATGGTACAACGGTTTTATGCACTTTGTGTAAAGTACCTTTTAAAACTGGTGATTTTTCAAGAATGATGTATGTAAAGTCAACTGGATAGTAATATTTTCATTGAAATTTTTAAGACATTTCTGTGCTACTGTATAGAGCATTAGCAGATGGCTTCTTTTCAACCACGTATATACTTTAGAGCTCATGATGGTTGCGCTGTGTTGAGATGCCATTTTCTAAGATGCTGCAACATGCATAGGCCTAATGACAGTTGTAGTAGCCTAGTATTTTATTGAAGCATGTAATCAAGCTTGTCTTAATAATAGGATGAAAACTGCTATTGTAGTCTTTAATCAGTAATGAGATCCAAATATAATTGGTCACATTTCCAGACCCAATTAGACTGACAGGCTAAAAAATTTGTCTGATAGAGCAGCTTGTCATCATGATTCTGTGGTTGATCTTGTGGCAGTATTACATTGTAACTATTCCATAATCTGCCCTTAATAGCCTCAAGTTAAATCAGGATAGCATCCCACTGCTGAAAAAATGAGAGGTTGTTGGGAGCTTGCCATCAGTTATCAAAACTATTGGTCAGTATTAATGTGGGCAGTATGATCGTTCCAAACAGTTTGCCAATAGCCTCATTCCGGGTACTTGAAATGTTTGAAAAATTGCTGTTGACATTCATGCTTTACTTGTTGACAACCAAGGTTCAGCTCTGTAGTAGAATTTTCCTTTTTATTTTCAAAGTAACTCTTGTAAATGACTAAATTGGACTTGGCAGCAGAATAAAAGGTGCTTAATTATTGAGAGTGGTTAAGATAACTAAACATCGGGGTCAACTTAAACATTGATTTGTTATCAGTATACTGAGGAAACGTTGATTTGTTATCAGTATAAAGAGGATTTATTATTTTCATGTTGAAAGTCCTGACCTTATATTAAAAAGGATCATTTTGCTCAGGAATATCAAACCCAATGCAGTTGATGCATTTTTCCAAGTTTTGCAGTACAATGACTCATGATATTCATTTACTGAAATCATAAGAAATCTGTTTCTTTAATCTATTGTAGGTGTTTATATTGATTTACTATGCATTAAGCATCAGCATTTGTTTATCGAAAAAACATGGGAATGCTGTTCTTCAGTTGTGAAATTCTGGTTTCAGTGTTTTTCAGTTCATCCAGAAAAGAATTGGCAAATTACAAAATCAGTTTTGTAAGCAATCTTTTCTACACAAATGCAAACATTTCATGGTGGGATGTCTCATGAAGTAGTTAATGGTACTTTGCCTCTTCACTCATTCCAAGAAGTCTCATTTCTCTGCCTCTCCCAACATCATCATCTTGTTTGAAGGACTCAGATGTTAAGGATTGTGCAGCTTTTTCTGGTTGATGCTATTCAGTTGTGTGTTCTAGCACAACAAAGATGTTAGTTGACAAGGATGTGTGTGCCACACAATCATCAGGCAGTTCACTACCCCTCTGGTAGTGCGGAGCTTGCACTTTTCATCAGCTTTTTCATCAGCTTAGCCACAGGCACTGCTTGAAGGAAACTACCTCACTCAGTACACTTGAGGTTCTTTGCAGCTTTCTTCAGCTCCTAGCTGCAACCTCTTTCATTCCTTTTACTGTACCATTGTTCATATTCCTTATCCACCCTCTGCTGCGAAAAGTGTCAGTTACAGTCTCCTTCACAGTGGAAAAGGTTTGGGAACAAGAAGAGGAAGACTAGAAAGCAATTGCCAGTACTGTTGGGAGGGAACATTCCCCTTTGATATTACCAAGTTTCTCTCTCTCTCTCGTCTTTATCTTCCAAAAAATACAAGTTACTTTAAAAATTTGTGACTTTTTTTGTCATGTACTATCTCAAAAATTTGTACTGCTCTGTATGTTTTACATTGGACCTTCAGCTTGCGTGCTACAGGTCAGCAACGCAAGGGTTGAGTTGCCAAGATTTCATACCCTGGGATTGCCAAGAAAACCTTCCATTTTAAAGTCTCTCTCTCCTGGTTTATTAATGCATCAGTTATACTCACAGAAGCAAAGTATCAGAATTATCTTTCTGCCTTCGTAGCCATTTGGTCTTTGCAGCATTAATTGGGCAATGGTTTGCACTGCACTTGTAACTCAAGATAAATTATTAAAACAGCTATTACTGTACAAAAACTTTCCTCCTCCTCACCAGTTGACTGCAGGAAACCTTCCACTACTTTGAATAGGAAAGAACGAGTCTTGGTGAAGAAAAATGTATAAAGCAGTAACTTTTATGTTTTAAACCAATTGTTTTGAAAGTAGAGTTTTTTAAATGATATAGATACAGACCTAAGTCATTCAAGTAATTACATTATCTTTGATTGCTATATAAATGTACAGTACTTGTTTGTTGTCATATTTAGCTGTACAATTGGCTGAATTCTAAGTTCTGATTGATAAGTGCTGTCATTTTATTTCTTTATTGTCCTGTCTAGTAACACTGATTATTTTTTTCATCAGACCCTGCTATTGAAGCCCTTCAAGAAAGCCAGCAACCATCATGCCTTCCTTTAAGTTCTGTTTTGAGGTTTTTCAGTCCAAGTCTTCCTCGTTCTACTCCACGGAAACACCTTCTTAGTAACAGAACACCAGTGGGTCCACCTGCTAAAATTGCCAAACTGTCAAACCATAAAACTGTTTCTCCTCCTCCTGTTACAACCACTACAAGTAATGGAGGAGGATCACTCCATCTGTCATCATTACTTGTTTCTTCTGCCAAGGTTAGAAAATGTCCTTGATATTTAACTTATGGTAATAGAATTTTGTTTTGATAATTTGTTGCTTGTAAATGCATTTTAATATAGCAGATTGATAATTTCTCATTGAAACAAGTATGTAAGTATAAGTGTTTTTAATTCATGTTAGGTAAAAATATGAATCTGTTCTCTGTCATACACTTGCATTGAAGTAATAGGTGCCTTTTTATTTTACTGAACTGTACCTCGGACACCACTTTAACTAAATCAGTCTTAAAACCCACTGTCAAAGAAAACAAAATCATGGGTTTTCTTATTGATCATCTGTAAAAAGTAGGCAAGCATATTGTCTAAAGTTGAGGCTTCATTGGTACTTTAAAAAACACTTTGATATGATGGAAAATGATGCCTACAATACAGCACAGTACTGCTGCTGGAACACTGTGGTCTGCTAAACAAGGGTAACTTAAATGCAGGGCCCTATCAAAAGGGACTAAAAGGAGTTTCAAGCAGACCCTTTACGTAACACCTCACAATTATTCAGAGTATGCTGAGCCGTAATGAAAAGGCACTACTTTAAATTCTTACAAATACACAAGCGCAAGCAATGAGGAATTAATAAAGTTCACTAAATGAGCAAAAATTCATAAACAGTCACTGTAAGCAGTAATAATAATAATCATAAGATCATAAACCTTAAGGTGGTATGAATTTAAATGTAAAATAAATCTCGAGATGCCGAGAGCATTACTTTGAAACAAAAGAAAAATGACTATGGAGTATTAAAAATTACTATTATTGCGAATCATTCTTTAAAACTGTTACTGAAGGAATCCTGTAGTAATGAAAACCAGTGCAGAGTGGAAAGATAAACAATCAGTTCCCAGAATGTGAAGGAATAATAGAAATTACTTGTTGAAATGGGGAAACAAGACTCTCAGCAGTGCTAGGTGGCAAGTGATGCCACCAGCATGGAAGATCAAAAACACTAAAAAGAATTCCTAGAAGTTCATACATCTATACAAACAGCCTTGAAAATGAAGAATAGGTATAAAGTAAATGAATGATTGAATGACAGTGATTGGAACATTACACTAAATCAAAATACTGCTAATCTGGTTTGCTTTGAACAAAAGCATACCTTCTGTAATGTGTTACAAATAAACTAAAGCATTGCTTGAGAATTCCCATTAGCCTGTGAATATGTCTTGATGCTTGAATATACAAAATTTTATGAAAATTCCCTTTTAATAGAGAGCAGTGGGTGCTCTCTTAGAGTTTGTACTCAGTTATTTGTATTTTAGTTACATTACTGTATTTACATGTTGCTTTGTTTTTGACATGCAGTATAAGTAAAAAAGTTAATTTAAATTTCATAATAGATAGACCCTTAACAGTTTCACATTCAGGGAGGGAGGAGGCACCACCATCTTGTTCTTTTGTTTCTGATTCGGATGCGCAGAAGATGTCATCTGTTTGGGCCTCATCAGGCCTACCTGGGGTTCCTTCTCTGGATGGCCTGTTGTCGCATTTATTATGCCACTTAGCGGGACGCCTTCAGTACTAACTGTGCATCTTCCTGAGTCGGCTATACCTGCAGCAATTCCATTGACTCTGTGTCAAGCTCGTGCTCCCGTGACGTCACTACCTACCCCAACTCCTCTCCCTGTGATGACAGTATCCATGACTTCATTTCCTCTGACTGCTCCTGTGACGTCACAACCAGCCACTGCTGTGACGTCATCTCCTGCAGTTGTCAATCCTTCGGACGCTTTTATACAGACTGTGGTGGACAGACTGGACTCTGTTTTCGGGTGAAGTACGGTGGTCCTTCTGTCAAGAAAAGGTGTAGGCCTCCATTTTCTTCATCATCGTCGTCTTCATCTCCTACTTGTGCTCGTGTGAGACGTTGGAGGATTGAAGATTTTGTCACTTCGTCGTCTGAGCAGCCAAGGACTGTTTCGTCAGCTTCTTCCCATGGACGTGTCTCTCCAATTCACGTACATGTACGTAGTTGCGACTGTGTTCCTGTGGATGATGTTCACCTCCCTGCAACCCCTCAGGAGTCAGCTTCAGTCTTTCGTTCTCCTCCTCGTTCCGTACAAGTTTGGCGGAATGATAAGGCTCCAATTAAGAGTTGAAGGTGGTGTATTCCCCTATTAGAATCCCAATTATTCCATGGCCTACAAGACATTCTCCTTCAAGGTTTAGGGTTTCCTCTCCAGACCATTCCTCTCCAGACCATGTCGTCCGCTGATGTGTTCTTAGCCACGTCCCTGTTGATGGGAATGAACGTTTAGCTGGCACCGTCCTTGGATCTGATTATGACTGTGGTTCCCCGGCTCCCAAGAGGCCAAGGCGTTATGTCTCTCGCTTGCCTGGAAGGACCCTCGTATGTCAATCGTCTTCCGAAGTCCATGGACATGACTCGTCAAGTCTTAACGTTTGTGCTTTGGTTTCTCATTATCCTGGAAGGGATCATGTGTGTTGTTTGTCTTCGCGTGTCCACGTACATGACTCATCGGAGCCGAGAGCTGATGCACGTCCGTCTTCCCACGTTCGTGGATGTGATGCATTAATGGTAAGGGATGGCCTACGTCTGTCTAGTGTTCAGGATCCCTGTCTTCCATCTACTGCAGGATATCAGCCTCTTGACATCGTGACAACAGTGCCACAAGTGTTCACAAGTCTTTACCCTAGTATCAACTTGGGCTCATGCTCAGGGGATTTGCATGTTGAGATATCTCGACAGTTGGTTGGTCTTAGCAAGATCCTGGGAGAGGCTGATCAGAACAGGGACAATCTTCTCCAGTTTTGTCACATCTTGGGTGTCATGATAAATCTGGAGAAGTCCAGTCTTCTTCACAGCCAGAGGATCCTGTACCTGGGTATGGTAATAAACACATCATTGAGGGTTTTCCTGTCGGACCAGAGGATAAAGAGGTCCAAAGCAGTACCTCACTCCTTCCTTTCGAAGGAGGAACAACGAGCTCACCAGTGGCAAGTAGTTCTGGGCCTCTTGTCTTCTCTGGCGAGGCTGATCCCTCATGGGTGTTTCCATATTCAGTCCCTGCAGTGGAGACTGAGGGAGTTTTGGTCCCCAGCAGGAGATTCCCCTCAGCTCCTGGTCCCTCTTTCAGTAGAGGTGAGAAATGACTTCTTGTGATGGTTGGATGACCAGAACCTGACGGTGGGAACTTCTCTTTATTCACCCCCTCCAGATCTTCTCCTGTTCTCGGACACATCCTCCGAAGGTTGGGGTACTCATCTGGAAGAACTCCTGACTTCTGGGGGCGTGGAGCCCCAGGACAAGCAACTCCACATCAATGTTTTGGAGTTGAAGGCTGCCTACCTGGGTCTTCAGGAGTTTCAGGAGAGGGTGGTAGGTCACTCCATTGTTTTGATGTCGGACAACACTACAGTGGTAGCGTATGTGAACAAACGGGGGCTGGTGTCACACCAACTCCACTCTCTGATGGTCGAATTACACCAGTGGGCGATCGACAACTAGGTGGAGCTCATGGCCAGGTACATTCCAGGCAAAAGGAATGTAGTGGCGAACAAACTAAGTCGTCAGGGACAAGTTCTAGGTACGGAATGGTCTTTGCTTCAGGACGTAGTAGACAGGCTGTTTTGTCTGTGGGGCAGACCCATGTTAGACCTCTTTGCCACAGAGTTCAACCGGAAGCTAGAGGTTTATTGTTCGGTGGTCCCAGATCTGTTTGCTGTAGCAGAGGAAACTCTTCAACATCCGTGGAACAACCTGGAAGGTTACGCCTTCCCTCCATTCTGCCTGATCCATCATGTCCTGAACAGAGTGATGAATTCCAAGAATCTCAGGATGACCCTAGTAGCTCCTTTGTGGCCTCAAGCAGAGTGGTCCTTGGACCTTCTGTCTCTGCTCTCAGCGGCACTGAGAGATTCCCCCCAGCCACATCCCCTGGGCACAATCTTCTCTGCCAACCTCATGTAGAGAGGTATCACCAATCGGTAGATTCCTTGCATATACGATTTTGAATTTTTTTTAACTGGTTTCCAGCTGGTGCTAGGAGATATATCCTAACATTAAGACCTAAGGTTTGTTAGCTATGAAAAATACAAATTAATTTAAAATTTGTCGTTTTACTGAATCTGGCACAGTTGATTTTATTCAGGTGCTATTAATTTAAAATTTGTCGTTTTACTGAATCTGGCACAGTTGATTTTATTCAGGTGCTGGATACATGAGATGCAGCTGTATTTGTTACTGTATGAGAAGAGTGTAAGGAAAGTACTTTAATGTCAAACTCATACATTTCTTTTGGGAAGTTATCTCCATTAACCAAAAAGCTAACTAGACTTACCATTCATCAATTAGACATCCAACTACAGTTACCTTTTATTACTTAGAGATCAATTGAAGTTATTGTTAATTAAAAAAAGCCTGAACTTTTTTTTATGAAGGGTATTAAGGGTGTCAGTATTATAAAATGAACCAATACAGTATTATTATATGTGAAATGTTACAATGCTGTATTATCTTGTGTAGGACCTCAACTTTATCGGATGATTTGGGAGTCATATCCTTTGATATTTGGCAGAATTTGATAATGATAAGCTACAATGGAACTTCTGAGATATCCCTGAGTGGGCAGCATGGTAATTCTGTATAATTTATAGCCTAAATGATATATGGAAAATGTATTTTTTCCTAAAAGATTGCTAGCTAAAGAATCTGTTAAGTTGAAGGGTACTGCTAGTATTGTACAGTATATCTAATTTTTATACTGGAGGATGTTACATTTACAAGATATTAAGTAATCCAATGTATTCTAGAATATGATGGGTAGCTCAAGTGTTGGAGGTTCAAGTGTTGGAGGCTCCAGCGTTGGCACTCCATCCTCCACACGAGAGAGCACTCCAGTCAGCGCAGTCAGTAACAGTCCTCCAGGTTAGTATGTCTTGGAGATCTGTATAAGAGTCTAATGTTACAAGACTAGCATAATAGATTGCAATGCTAATTGAGGCTTTTGAAATATTTATCAGATATAATGTACTTGAGGTAAGTTGAGGGGCTTAGAGAAAAGAGACAGTGTCATGGTATTATGTCATTCGTGACTTCATGGTCAAAGGAATAATTGATAGTTAAAGATAAAAAACTATTAAGATTTTTCTGTAATACAGAGGGTAATCGTTCCTCATAAACTAATGGAGTTTTATGTATTATACTCTTTTATGAATCATTTTTTGAATGGCATGAACATTGTAACCACTTGGTTGGAGCCCTTTTAAAACCTTTATTTGTGTAATTAATGAATAAGGCAGCCCCTTTGGGAATAGCTGACTGTTTACTTTGGTGGTCTTATTGTTTTACACTTTGTTATAGTCACTGATTGCTAATTGCTTTCACCTCTCTTGGAAAGCTTTCTCCCCCCACATCATAACTATTCTATATCTTAGTGCCTGTACGAAAGTACTACTTACTGTGTGCTTTGTGCAGCACACTGTATGCGGTACTTGGCATCTCCAGGTATGCTACTTTCTCCCACCATTTTACTTTAAAACATTTGTCTTTGGTTGTTTCTTGAGTAGCCATTTATTTTTTTAACTTTACCTTTTTCTCACTATCACTTCATTTAATAACATATTCTTTGAACAAGCCCTATTTGAGTTTATAAATGTGACTCAGTTTTGTTTAATTATTCTACAATATCAATATATCTTAGTAAATGAAATTCTTAATGAATTTTTTGTGATGAATGTTTTCTGTAATCAGGTCTTGGTTAGGAGACAATTAGTAAGTTTATATTCCTTTGGCCAAGAAAAACTTTTAATCTGTTATATTATCAGAAGCAAGATAACTTTTTGTGAGGATATCTGGCAAAAGGGCTTGTGTGTGTGCTTAGAACAAGTTTATTTACCCAGAGGGACATCAGGCACACGATGGAGAATGAAAATTTTGCAGCTTATGATTTGGATTGATATTAGTCTCGCCTTTTCCCTCCTTTCCTTGCAGATATCTCTCTCTCTCTCTCTCTCTCTCTCTCTCTCTCTCTCTCTCTCTCTCTCTCTCTCTCTCTCTCTCTCTCTCTCTCTCTCTCTCTCTCTCTTATTTATAGCCTTCTGATTAGACATCAATTTATTACCAGAAAACAAAGTGCTAGGCAAATGCTACTTTCAGTATGCTGTTCAGCTGGATGCCATCCCAGAAGATGGACGTAAAATGTTTAGAGGCAAGAGCAACTGAATTATTACTATCATTTAGATGCTGGATACCCAATGAGGCTAGAGCATCTAAATTTAAACTCAAGAAAAGCATCAATGAAGAGGTCAGCTGCCAGAAACATTTAAGTTATTCATAGATATAATTACTGTAGGTTTCAGGCATCTATTTACTGTACTTAAAGTAGTGACCAAACTATATCCAGCAAGTAGAAATTGGAACTTAAAGTTCAACACCAGACACTGTGGGGACATCTTGACATCTCAGACCATACTACCAGCTGAAATTTTTGACTCCCAGGCACTTGTGATTCACGGTCCAGTTCAGGATTTCCTTCCTCGCAACAGACTTCAAGACCATGACCTTTTCATGGCCAATCATTTTGTGATATCATTGCAAGACTTGCCGTGGTGATATTTTTTTATTCATGGGCAACTGATCTTTGGTAAAGAATAGGGTGCAACCAGGTCTTTGTACATTACATTAACTGAGCATTTTTTCATGACAGAGTTTTGAATTTAGTTTCATGCTTAAAGATTTTGTCTCAGTATTTTTTAGACATGAAGTGTAACTTTTGAAAAGAAACAGCATAAGTGGCCTTTTTTTTTGTATTTTATAAGATTCTAAATTGTTGTTCCAGGCATTGTTTTTGTATCTAGGCCCTTTTCATTGAGTTGTAAAGAGGTTGTATGTACACTAACTTTCCTCTTCATATTTTAAATAATGTTTATCATGTTACAGTGAGTGATTGTGAAGAAATGCTGTTAAGTGAAAATGAAGATAGCAATGATTCTTGGACTACACAAGATGAAATTCCTGCAGAGCTTATTATAAAACTGGCAAGCAAGTAAGTATTTGTATTTCTAAATCTATTAAAAAGAAAGGGAGAGTGAATAGACACTGATATGGTTCCAAGTATTATATAAAAATGAAGTCTTTTGCTGTTACAGAGAAACAGTAGAATTAAAGTTAGCTCTGAGTCAAGACAGTTATTGTTTAAACACTCCATAAAATATGTGTTGTGGAAATCAAAACACTCATTGAGAAATGATGCACTGATATAGTATGTTTTAGGACAGGTCTCAGTTGATGTATTTATACAGAAATTGCTCCACTGTAGAGAATTACTGGTACAACATTTCTACTGTGCCATTTATCTGGTGAAATAGTCCATAAAACTACTGTTTCAATAGGTTTATATTGTAATTTGAAGTGTATGTTACTTCAGATTATTTTTTGGGTTCTTTTTGCATTTATGTACAGTTTGGTGTAAAAGCTTTCATCTACATTATGCTATGAATTCCTAAAAGCATACAGCATAGAAGGGTGAATAAGAGAATGATTTGGACTTTGAAAACTTGTAAAGTGAATCATTGATGATCATAAGCTAATGAATGTGTCAGTTTGAAATATCAGTAAGTGTAGGTTAGCTAAGTCCATGAGTATCCTGTGAGATGATGGTTATTATTCAAGCACTGTGATATAATTGGCAGTGAGCAGTTGTGTAGCGTGGTCAGAAGAGGCATTGTTTTTCTCAAATTTCAGTTGTTGATTTTTTGGGTTTTATCATAAAGCAAATGGCATTATTAAGTACTTTAACTAAATCACTGAGTTAAAATTCTTTGCTGTCATAGTGGTTGCCTTAAAGGAAATAACATAATTTGGTAATTGATGATAGAGGTATATTGTGTCTAACTCAGAATCAGGAAATATCGTAACTGTTTGTGTCATTTATCTAGATGCATCTGCTTGCTTGTTTTTATTTGTATGCAACTATAGGTGAAAGATATTTTAAGAATTTAAGCTAAAATAATTATGGCCCAGTTTAGCCAGATTCCTAGTTTACCATGAAATCAGTGCAACTGACACCCAGCTGAGACAGATTTGCATGGTACCATTATAGTTCTCATGCTCTTAGATTCTTTGATTAGACCATCATGGGCTTTAAGAATTAAAATGGTATTTACACTAGTGTAATCTTGATAGGGTTTTATTGTCCCTTTGGTGAACATTCTATTTCAGATATGTATGTAAAGTGTAATTGTTTGGTTGAGATGTTATCTTTGTGGAAGACCTTATACCTTACTTTGTATTCATTATTCATCTCTTCTTTATTACTGAAATGTAAAATTTGTGTATGGTTATTGCAGAGGACACACTGGAGGAAATGGTGAAGAAAAGCCTTATGTTTGTCCTGTTGTTGGGTGTCGAAAGCGATACAAGAATGTAAATGGAATAAAGTATCATGCAAAAAATTCTCATAAAAAAGACAGCAAGTAAGCAAATAAATATTTTGTTGGATTTGTTGACTTTTGTAGTGCTATCATGAGAATATTTGCTTTTTAGAGACTAGTCCAATTCATTAACACAATAAAAAAAATGGTGTAGATCTCTCTTGTAAGGTAGGATGAACACATTAATTTTTTATACAAGTATATAGAAGTATTCATGCAACAACAAACTGTTATGTAAATACAGGTATGTGGTATTTGACTAGCTAGTCACTTCTTTAAAGCAGCTAAATTTAGAGATTTGTTTTTAGGCATTTCTTTCAGTAGAGCATTAGATATCTAAAAGTAGAGTGCAGTAACAGCCAACAGCTACAGATCCTAGTGTTGTCAAAAGCAACCAGGCATCCTGGAGATTTGTGAATGATGCTCCATATGTGAACTTGCATGATGAAGTAAATTGGCTCTTATTCTCAGTTTGTTACTTAGAGCATTGTCATTACCTTTAAGCACTTCTCAAATATCCTTTGTTTTTACCGTTTCACTTGATTTTCATTGATGGTTTTATGACTCATTACTTTCTTCTGTTGCTTGCTTTGTTGACCAGTGGTATTCAGTGAGCCAGCATTACATACACAAAGTTAGGTTTTGAGGTTCACAAGGCCATAAATTTTAGGACAGATGGAAGATTCTGATAACCTTCATTGGCTTCCTATCCATCTCTGGATTCATTAGAAGCAGACCTTATGACCCACTTCCCTCCTTTAAATGATTCCTGTACACTTCAGAATGAGGAAGGATATTCTAATTCATTAGCACCTAATTGTGCTGTTTCCATAAGTTCTTACATGATACATGGTATTTGGTTTTATCACATACTCTTAGTGCCTTGCTCAGGCAGCTCTTGTCCTTCCCAGTACATGTACTACTTGTCTGGCCATACTTTGCTTTTTCTAGGATGGCATTGTTTCTCTTCTCTCTAGCTTTTACTGGTGGTCTGATAAAAGGTTTTGCCTTTACTGTATAAGGTTTTTCTTCAGTGTTTGCCTAATTCACTGAAAGGGTCCACAATGTTCAGACTTTTGGTACTCTCCATTTGCTCAGGGAATGCACTCAGATGTACCTTCCCTTAAAATATGACATCTTGTAGTTTGATACTTTCTAGTTACAAGGAATATCTTCAGCAGTTACTGGAATCATTCCGAGTATACAGTAATGCTCTTGCAGTATTAGGAGATAAAAATAATGTAATCCCTTATACATATTAGTTAGCCCTGAATAATGTCCATGCACGTAATTCTGAATCTTTGAAAAGTAGCAGTCCAACCATAGATTTTTTCATTCCCAGTACAGTATTGAGGATGGCTTCGTACTGTGATATCTGTTGGCAAAATGGACTTAATGGTTGTCCTCTTATTCACTTAAGTTTTGGGCTATGTCAGTTACTTGATAAGGCAACTCACTTCTCATCTGGGTTAGAATGCCTTGTGATGCTTCTTTGTTATTATGCTTCTCTTGTCTTTGGATGCAATAATGTCTTGGTCATTTAAAGTTTTCTGAGGAAGAGGAAGAAGTTCAAGAGGAGATGAGGTATATGAAGAAATTATTGCACCCAAAAGACAAAATGAAATGCAAACATTTTATCAAACTGGGGAAAGACAAAATATCAAAAACAGACGTAATTGTTATAGCAAGTTCTGAAATAAAAATCCTTTTAAATTAACAGAACTGATAACCCACAAATTGCTGCTAAAAACAACCGGCTTCTGAGCGAGACAGACAGTGATCGTCTTGCTCAGAAGGTGATTAAGAGAGAGCTGAAGCATCACAGCATCCACTAGGGAGAAACCAGGTTTGGCTCTGCCCACCTCTTTCCCCATTGGCTATCTCCTGTTGCCACCAAAACCTTGTGCTAGTAATAACCAGACTCCAGCTAGGCGCTTGAGAAAATCCTGTTACGTTAAGACAAGAGTTTGTTATTTATGAAAAATACATGTTGATTTAAAATTTGTCATATTTCTTGGAAAAGTGCAACACCTCTTTGAAGAACATAAATCAATTGCCAAGTTTTATCAAGTTGAAAGGAATATTATCAGTTGATCAGGTAATTAGGAGTTGGCTGAGCATTGCACAGTGAAACCATTCTTTTTGTCATTTTTTGCTTCATGTACTTGGATGCATCCCACACTGTTAAGGCTATTTTATGATGAATGGGTTTGTGATAACAAATGATGGTTACTCGGAAACAGATGGGGAAATTGAGCAACTGAGTAAATTTAGGTCAGTTCAGGCCATGTCAAATGTTCATGCATATTATCTTGAGGGTGAACGTGCTACTTTCTTCCAAACTGGACAGCAGTGGGAGGAGAGGTTGGGGGGATTGCTTTTAAATTTATCAGCAGGAAACTTGAATAATACAATTATTCTTAAGTTTTTCATAATAATCGATATATGAAAATGGTTTTATCTGAACTGAAAGTTCAGATAAAACCATTGAGAAATACCAAGTAACAGGCAATTTTGGTGATGTACTTTTTTTTTTTTTTTTTTTTTTTTTTTACTTTCCTGCTTGATACATGCCAGTATTGTATTACCAACAGTAGGATTTCTTTCAATCTCTTGATTATCAGAGATTATCTGTTTATTGTAGTGTATGCAGTGCATTCTGTAAGAAGTTTAATATAGCAAAGAAATTTATATATTTTCCAGAGTGAGGAAACCATATCGCTGTTACTGTGGGAAGAGTTACATAACAAATCAAGGATTAAAGAATCATTGTCATCATTCCCATAAAAATGAGACTATGACAGTAGTGACAACAAACACAGGAGAAGTTTTACAAGTTCCCTCAACCCAGCTAACATCATCTGACATCATTAATGGACCGCTATCTCAAAAGAATCGATCGAGCAATGACAGTGAAGGATCCTCACAGGTAGGTGGCACAGTAGTGACCTCTTCAAGTTCTCCTCAGGTTGCTGTAACTGGTCAGGTTATCAAAGGAGGATCAGCAGTGGTACAAAAGGGATCAACAAACATACCAAGTATCAATTTGTCGGGATTAGTTGCAGCTGGTGGTGGTAAAATTGCATTTAAAGCATTATCAAATGGACAGTTGTTATTGTCACAACCACTGGAGGGAAAGTTAGCGTCTCTCATTAAAGCAGATACAGGTTTTGAAAATTCATCTGATGAGAACAGAAGTAATATTTTGACTCTAAAACAAGATGGGTACCAGCAACTTGAACTGAAAAAGCTAGCTTTTCCTATAACTTCCAAAACTTCTCAACATCTTGCTGTAACAACATCCACTCTTTCAGTGGCAGTCCCAGCAAATTCTTTTAATTCACTCAAAACTCCACAGAAAACTATGGCATCAACCTTTCTAGCACGGCCACTTAAAACTGAAATCTCTTCAAATTTGCCTAGTATTACTACAGGGTTAGAGTCCCTTGATAGCCAGTCAGATAACAGTAAACTGAATGGGCAAGGAGTTATTTTGGGTGTGACCATGGAAGAGGGAACTCTTATTGATGATGGTGATGAAACACTGTCTGAATTATCTGTGATTGATTAAAAATGTCAAAACTGGGTAGTAATAGCCTTATTTACATAGTCTCATTTTTAGAGTCATGTATAGAATTGAAAATATGAAAAATAATATTCCACTGTTATTGGTGAAGCTTCAAGTGATAGAAAATATTTTATCAAATATGATTTCGTTATACTTCTTTTGTGTAATTTTGTTTCTTGGAGTGGAAGTGGAGAAAGTGTATATTTATGTATTATTTGTACATATTCATTCATATATTTAAAAATGTATATATTCTTATGCTTCATGCATATACTGTACATACAGTACCATATTTTGTAAGTTTGGTATATGCATGTTTATTAAAATACTGCAGTATGTTGAATATGCTGTGAAGGGTGTTTTGAAGTACATTACAATATGTCCATTAAATATTGTTACCCGTGTAATGTTCCTTATGCTACAAATTTATTTAATCATCTTGAACTTTACTTCACAGTCACAAATGATATGTACATTTTTGGAGTAAGTTACAGCTGTACAAGTAGATGATAAATTTGCCTTTATAAACTGTAGATGTTAAATATTGTAGGTCTATTAAAAAGGGTGCCTTGAGATACATGTAGAAAAGAAAAAAGACCTGCATGGTGCATATTATAGTATTCATTACTTTCTACTTTGAGCTTTATAAAAGGAATGACTGAGGGGATGTTATCAGAGAATATTAGTTGTATACATGTGACTGCATCATCAGGATGCTAGTTTACCGGGTGAAGTATGTGCAGTTCTTTGTATCTTTCAAAAATCGTTATTTTCTCAAGTACAAGAATACAGTACATGTATTATTAAAATTGCAGGATAAAACTTTTCAGAATTTTAGGAACAATATAGTACCAGCCATGTGAAAATCTAGTTATCTGATACTTTCAGTACAGTACTGTGTATGATACTGGATTCTAATATGGTGTATGATACTGTATTCTATTATGTATCTTGAACATTTATTAGTACCTGTAGTAATAACTGAGGGAAATGGATGTGATTAATTAATGTAAACCTTAGCTTTGGCCAAAAGATGAAGTTAAGCAAATTCTTGTAGAAATTACATCTTTTACATTTTTTCAAGATAAAATATAATGCAGTCCACTTTAGGATATACACTATGGTTGAAAGAAATAGTAAATATGTGCATGATTGCCTGTTGGTGGAAATTAGATTTTGTTTTCAGTGGATAGGTTATTGGTATGTTAATGAGAAAAGAAATTTATTTTCAGATGGAGGCAGTATTCAGTTCATTGTTTATTGAAATGATTGGTATACTGTATCTATTGTTAATCTTTAAATTTAAAAGGTCACAAAGTTCAGACTTTTTTGTTATTGCCAGCAGACCAGATATATGGTGTCTTATATTGTATGAAATTAAGTATTATGCTTTATTTTGTTGCTATCTCTGTTATTCCTAGTAAATGTAACCCTACATCTTTGTAGGAATGAGGTAAGAAGAAGGATGTTAATAATTAAATTACAATAAAGGATTTTTGTTATGACTAAACAGATCAGGTTTAAAACAGTTTTTTGTCATTCAGGAAATGTCATTTAATGTGCACTCGTACAGTCTCCTCAAAGTTAATCCTGATAAAATCTTTATTCATATATAGTACTGTATACCAAATACTGTATGACTGGAATTTACTTATCTCAAAGCTAATTGGAAGCTAAGGGGATTTTGTATAGGTTAATAAGTTGGTTATGAACTGTGTATGAAAAAATTATATTTTAAACTTAAATTGACTCAAGACCATATGATTTATGCACATTTTATATGAAAAACAAACTCCTAAAGTGTGAAAATTAAAAAACTTTTATATTTGGAGGATGTAGACTATGTTAATTTTTTCAGTATGCGTTGTATATCATCCAACATAATTATATGCCTTAGCTTACAATACTGCGTAAACCACGAACAGACACTCATTTTGTGTTTGGGTACAATATTTGCTTCTGTAGTAACTTGGGTCAGTTTTAGACCAAAATCCATCAAAAGTGGGCTCCAGTAAAGGAAGCTGATATTTTGAGGGTGTTGAAACCCCCAAAATGCAGGTACAGTATTTTGACAGTTTCACATAAAAAGCTAGGAAACTCCTATAGTATATGCATATTTCGTGATATAATGATACTAACCAATAAAGCAGATTCCCTTTATCCTACATACAAAATATTTCTAAATGTTGACATTTTATTGTATTTTGGGTGTTCAGTGAATTAAAGTAAAAAGCAACTGACTCTGTGAACCATTGCCATCTGCTGGAAAGTACAGGAATCATAGGAGTTTTATGAATAGATGTTATCAGATAACTTATTATAATCTTGCTTTTTGTCCTCAGTATTGGAAGAATATTGGTTATCTACCAACACTTTTACTCAAAATATCATCAAACAAATGGAACTGTAAACATTAGATCAGTTAATTTATTGTGTTTCCAGGCCTATTTATTATATGTTGGCCTTATACCACTCTTGTATGTTGTAATATTACAATCAGACTTGAAAGTGAGAGCAACCAAAATTAGACCTAAAACTTTAAGATTTCCATGAAAATGACCATTTCCAAATTTGCAATTTAATGTTGCATCACAATGACAGGACAAACAGGACGTAAGCCAGTTTGAGATGTGATGGTTTGTGCTTATTTGGTAAGCATTACCCAAGGTGGGATAGTTTACCAATCCTTAAATTATGTGATCGTAACAGTTACTCAATAAGGAAGTACGAAATTTTATTACTGGGAAAAGTCTTAAAAAGCAGATAAGGCCTTAAACACGTGTAAAATGAGGAAGATGGGTTTTTCTTTTTTTTTCTAATTAAGTTTTGTTAATACTGTACCTGATGAGATAAATATCAGTCAGCCTATATTCTGTATTCACAAAGGCACTGGTGTAATCTTGTGCCCCGAACAAACATTATGCCAGATATCTAGCAACCAGAGAAAATGTTCTGCAATGACACCCATTATGTAATTTAATTTAGCATGCACAAAGGTATTCCTTTGTATTACTATAAATCTTAGGGCACATAAAACACTGATGTGGAAGCATATTTTGAGTGAAAAACAAACAACCACAAGAGTAGAAATTATATACTGTACTCTGTATAGATCTGGTAACATTTCGGTAAGGTGTTTTGACTGTCTAAATCAAAGCTCCCATGAATTGTGTGTTTATCAGCAGGTGGCAGTAGTGAATAGTATAATCCAAACAATGTAATGTGCAGGCCACAAAACATTTTGGAAGAGGCAGTAGGCAAACATCCGATACTGGCGAAATCGCATGTTTACTTCCTTTAATTTACTGCATTTATAAATAGAGCAAGTTGCATTTTTAAACCCAGCTTTGATAATTTATGGACAAAATTAATCTCCGAAATGCTTTTCATTTAGCAACTGGTGGCTGTGATGATGGGTAAAATGCAGTCAGCTGATGATTTTAAGAATTTAAACCTAATAAAAATACAAATGGCACCTGATCGTTATGTTCATAAATTATAATACAATAATAGTAAGACAATAATGCATTAAATATAATTGCATACAGTGCGTAAAACAACAGTTAACAGTTTTATCAAAATTGTAATTATTAATAAATCTGTATTATTTGACTTTTGCAAGTGAGTATTGTGTAACAGGCTAACCTTGAAGTGCTGGAAAACAATGAAAGGTCTCAGGAGAACCTGAATTCGACAGTGTGCTTATAAAGTGGTTCAAGTTCCGATGTAGCAAAGGTGTAAGCATTTCTTGGGGGATGCTTATGGAGCAGGCTAGAATTTTTAGAAGGAACTAAACCTAATGAATGACAGTTGTTATTCACAGCAATACTTAGGGATTTTGCTATGGATTATTTCTGTCGTCCAGATTTTCTGTGGTCCAGCAGTGGCCTGGTCCCAAGGGGGCCAGTTTATTGAGGTCAGACTGTATTGGTTATTTTTGACTTGAGTCCACTTCGCTAAACCCATGAAAAATAAGTCTACATATTGAAATGATATTTTGTCTGTTAAGATAAAGGGAAATGACTTTATTGATTACTGTAACAACAATTATTTTGTAAATACATCATATTGTAGGAATTTCTTAGCTTTTGTCAGAAACTCGAAGTACTAGTGTTTTGTGTGTTTCTAAAGGGCTAAACATTTGATTATGTCTCAGATTTAGAAATGAAACAGTACTGTTTACTGTGTTGATTGCTAGGCATATTATAGTAGGTCAGTACAGTACATTCAAGTAATTACAAGAGGTTGAAGCTTTCCAAACAGCTCGATTTTCACCAGTAAAATTTTCTTTATGTATGTTATATGTAGCTTTCTTCTTATATTGTCTTTTCTAATTTAATTGGAAAGTAAGGTGCATGTACCCTGATTTACAGAAATATACACTTAGTATACACATGAACATGAGATTAGCACTTACTGGCAAGACAAGTATTTCCAATGTGCAATATTCTAATTTAAACTCAAGTTGCATAGCCAGTGCTCAGGCCAACTAAATATAGTTGATCAGATGACGGGTTGACACCATTTACAGAACTACAATACATTCTATGAAATGCAGTACAGTACAAGTATATGTTTATATATGAAACTGCATACAATACATATGAGGCTATAGTTACAATGAATAATATCTTCCAAAAATACAGTACAGGTATTTCTTTACCTACAAACTCTCAAGTTACAAACTTTCAAAGATGAAAACTATCATGTGTGCATGATACATGGATACATGAATATTCAATGTATGTCCTTGCCAAGGTTAACTTTGTTCAACTTACCATAGAGTATATTTCAAAAAGTAAACTCTACTAATATAAGGAAAAACTAAGGTATAGGAGTAGAGCAGTAGAGTATTATATCATAGAGACAAAGTTGTGTTAATCATATCAAGCAAAGGAGTGTGTCATGCACTAATAAAAGCATAAGTCTTGGAGAAGTACAAGGAAAAGAGTAAAAATTGAGTGGTACTATGTTACATTTATCAAAGAGAATAAGCATGAGATACCAGTTACATATACATAACAACGGGGTAAGTAAATTGCTTTATTCTCCTTTTGATGTCATAGAACTGATGTCAGTTGCTTTAATGCAATCTATCCTTAGTCTTTTTTTTTTTTTTTCTCCAAGAAATATGTCCATGCCAGTTTAAATGCTAGTATGTATAAAGAAAAATTATTCAATAAAAGAAATAAGAAAGCCAATGCACAAGTCATGAAAACAAAAACATAAATGTCACAATGGAAGATAAGAAGACCCTTGGTTTTGATGACACTTGTGTTACCATTTTATCTTTGAGAGTGGGGTTACCGTTTCCAGAAAGTTCTGAGGATATGTAAAACTGCAATGTAAAAGAGTTATGAAAACAGTTTTTATTTTTCATCAAGAACACAAAGTTTGTGGAATTCTTTCATTACAATTTTACAGTTACATGTTGATGCTTGACTTAAGCCTGGTATATTATGCATGTAAAGTTTTAGTGGAAATTCATTTTAAAATGTTGGTTTATTGCATACAAAAATAGTACAAAATGATATTTTACAGCAATTATGTTGCAAAAATTTGAGCTAGATATATTTTGAGCTGGGAAATGAGAATACAATACTTTGTTTACTTCACAATATGTGAAACTAATTTTTTACCCTACTATCCCAGAAAGTCTGAAACTCAGAAGTCTGGTCTGAATTTATTTTACTTGACTCATCGTTTGTTATTTATGAACATTATGTGACACATTCAAGACATTTTTTAATACTGTACAGTACTGCCATTCCATGTAATTACACAAATATTAGGACCTAAAATGCCTGTATTTCATTGTTTATGTTAGTATATTTGTTTCATTTCCACGTTCTTATAATGTTTAAAATGCTGATTTTGATTAGACATTTCAAGTGTAATTTGTTTCCAGCATTTTTAATGTAAACTGTTGGTTTTTGATAGATTTTTCTATAGATATTGTAGAGAACATATGCATGTAGATATTATTGCTTTTTTGATGATCAGTAGGATTCTCTAATCCATTTTCTCCTTTTTGATAAATGAACACTTGAATACTGTATTGGAAAATCATTCATCATTCTGTCTGTCTTTGGTTACGTAGGCAAAAGATTATTAAGAGAAATGTGCTGAAAATAACTGAATTGAAATGTTTGAATGGATGTGTAAAATTAAACGTGGTTGTTAGTTGCTCATTTTGTAAGTTGTTTTAAAAATTGTGTATTCTTTGTCATTAGTGAGTTGCAAATGAAAGATTAATGTACTCTGAAGTGTATTGAGATGCTGCAGAGAAAGTACTAATGAATAATTTGTGTTTGGTCATTTGTTAGCAGGCCTTAGATTTTCATTGTATATTTAGTATTGTATTGTTGTAATATATTGTACAGTTAGTGTTTAGGGGTTAAATCTTTTACTGTATTGGTGTGGAACAAGCTAAAAAGAAAATCTGCAGAAGAATTATGTACAGATTGATGTACCCAAATTTTCATTATTAGAAATTTTGATTTCCCTAAATTTCAAGTCAAGGAGGAAAGACCTTTTAAATATTTCTAGTAGATATTTTTTCACTAATGCTCTTCAGGTATTTGTATCTGACCACATGACCCTTTCTTGTTTTTTTTTCTAGTCTCAAATTGTTCTGCTTGCATTTGTTAAGAAATGCAAATTAGTTTGTAAGCCATTACAGTTGTTAACTATCAAGTTGCACTTATTATTCATTGTTACTGTTCTAGTTAACATAATTAGGTGACAGTTTGTTGTAAGTATTCTCCCATGGGAGTCACAAAAATGTACCTGGAAGTTCAGAGATTTTCTCCATCCACAGTAACCTTGTAAGTAAACAAAGTTCATTCATTTTTCACATGACTGGTATTTAGCAAAAAATTAACCCTGATTTGTTATTCTTTATTTTATTATAAGTGAAATTGGTTTATTGCTGCACAGATCAACCTTGAAGTAAGGGACAATGGGAACTTGAGATTCCTGCAGAATGAAAAAGTAGAAATCACTTATATTTGGTAATTTTGCAGTTCATTAACTTAATCATTTGTTCCATGGTTTAGTAGTGAAGATACCTACTGTATTTATTAAGAAGCTGATGTCTCTGAAGCCTTGAACTGAAATTAATCATGTTGATATTGTTCTGTCGAAAAATATTGATTGTAAATACCATACTTGGCGTCTTCATCACTGCAGGTATTATTGCTGGTACCCTTTGGATTTAAAGTATGACAAACCACAGAACTAGTATATTCACTGTGATAATATCATCCTTGCTGCCTTTAGTGCTTGGCCTTCATGTTAAGTTCATATGTTTCTTGACAAGGAAGATGAAAGTACAGTAGATTCACAGAGAAGCATCTTTTCTTTCTTTCTTTCTCTATCTCTAAAATAATTTCTTTCTTTCTCTACAATCATTACTTCACATATTGTACCTTGCTTCTAGTAGGAGCTGTTGGGTAATTTTGAAAATTTATTCTTAACCTGTTCACACTATTGCTTTCAAGTAGCCTTGGTAATCAACTTTTTTTGTTCAGGAAACTGAAGATAATTGTTATTGTTGCACATTACTCTATCGCATTTTTATGTGATTATGTTTCCAATCATCAGGAAACCCAGAATACTTCTGTAGTTATTGGGCAGGTTGAAGCTCTCAAAGGCATCAAATGTTGCCTTGGTAAAGTTTAGAAAAAGTATTTCTTAATCTTTGAAAGCTGGACAATTTTCAACCAACAAAAATTAAATGTATTAGAAATAAATCTTGAGAAGCAACTTCTCAGAATCTTCAACATTTTCAGTTTATGTAATCGTTGAAATTGTCAAGAAATAAGATCTAATTTATTTAATAGGGACAAACTAGGAGATTGGTTAAATTGAATTAATTGATAATAATATAAATATGATAAACAAGCTATCTTGAGTGACACATTCCAGCTTTGCTTTATGGAATGATATTCCTGACCATAAATTTCAAGCAGCTCTCCCAGACTGATTTTTACTGTATTTTCTGAGATTTGTATACCTGGATAATACAGTAAATCATTGCATCAAAAATTGTACTGTAAGTCAATATGGTCTTGAGAGGTTTGTATATGAAGCCTATGATCAGTTTTCATACAGTTTGAAACTGCAAACTTAGTGTCAGATTGTTTGTTTTGTACTTGAGACAAAGGCTTGGTGGGCTATCAGAAACTGAGAAAGCATACTGTCCATGCAGATGTTTTGGGGATGTATGAAGCCTTTCAGATCATCATACTGTTCTATTTGACTTGATTGATACTGAAAGAATACATTATTCTTCTCTTTGTATTGTGGTACTGAATAACCTATGGTTCCAGTGCCAAGTCATTAGACAAGGCATTCATAAATCAATCAATCCACCATCAGTTTTCAGAATACTGTAATGGCATTCAGAGGGAGCTAATGTATTTTTGTTGTTGGATCAAGTTCCACCAGAAGGGACACCATTTAACAAGAGATCACTTTGAAGAAAGAATGGTAGTTCTGATATCCACTGCCCTTTGGAATGTTTATGGTTCTTCAGGCAGTATACTACTGTGTAGTTATGCGAACATGGAAAAGTGGAATTGTTCATGTCTGTCTTGAGACCATGCAAACATTGAAAAGTGGAGATGTTCATGTCTGTCTTAAGACCACCTAAATTTTAAGAGAGCCCCTTTATCATCCAACAGCTCCTCAGAACAAATAGCCTTCATGTTGTCTTGTGCATTATCAGAGTAAATAAAACCAACTACATCTGGATCAAACCCAGTCATTCCTGTCAGTGATTGATTAACATTTTTAACACCCATCATCTGTAACACATGACAGACTTAGAGAATAACATATCTAATAACTGAAAAGGTCATACCCATTAGTGGATTGTGAAATTTATCCTACCATGAAGAGCATTCCATTTAAGTCTTTTTATCTTGTACTTGACTCTGTCACACCTTGGATAGTTAAGAAATGGCTTACAACCCAGTTCCTGTATGCAGAGAATGTAGGGCAGCAACAACTATTGAATATATCGTATGTAAATTTCCTAGCAGTAACCAACAGCTAATGTCAAGGTTTGAAAATAAATCAGTTAAGGAGCATTATTTTTAAAGACCAGCAAATATCAGATAAAATGTAAATTATATTTTAAAAACCATTTGGCCCAGCACTGTTGGCTTTAGAAATTTAACCTGTTGCTGTGGTTAAACTGCTTAATAACCATATAAATAGTAATCATAACTAATTTGGTGGAATACAAACTCTAATAAGCTGTTTATGCTCTAATGGACATGACCTCAGAATTGATTAAACTACTGGCATGCAGAAGGAGAGCCACCCCACTCACTCATGTTTGTGCCATCTTTTATTTGCCTTGCTACAAATCAGATGAATTTGTGACTGAAGATGTAACCCTGCATTTTTTCCCGTTTCTGTTCATGCCATCTTATTTTATCACCATCGTCCTGCATAGTTACATGATTATCAGCATTGTAGTATCCCTTTTTCTCTGAGTACTTTAACAATTCTTCTTGTGTACTTTATTTTTAACATTGCTTATACAGTATCTACCACTCCTTGCCTGACAGTATGTAGTCTGTGCATATTTCACATTATTTTTCTGCTAATTGTCTTTTTATATTTTCTGCCTGGTGTAAATTAAGACCATTATTTCTTTTATTTTTTGTTTTACTCTGAATTTTGCATACACTGATGTATTGCTATATTTCCTTTTTGTAATTTAAGATTCATATGAGGCCTGTGCAATTTTTATTATGAATATTTTAGGAGAAAAATATTTTATACATTGTCTTGAGAATGAAATCCTTTGCTTCTTTGCCTTTGTCAGTTGTTTAGCATTCTATTCTGTTCTATGCACGCACAGGTAATTGTGCTTCAACTGCTATGCTTTGCATTCATATATGTAGTCGACACCATTTTATTTTTATCTTTTCCCGTAGTACAGTTTTCATCTTTTGAAAAATCTCAGAACATCTACCAAGTTACTTTCAAAAAGTTAGGTCTTTCTGCTTTTGCAATCTCCACAAACTTTTTTTAAACTAAATAAACACTTTTCCAGGTTTTGATTTTCATGCAGTTTGTGTTATCTAGAACCTGGTTTTCAAATAATTTCAGTGCTTCCTAATCCCCAGACTCTTACTTAATTAGAGGCATTCCCTTCCAAATTGCACATTTATTTTAATTCTTTTGCTGTTTGTTTATGGACAGATCTAAAAAAGTTGTCTGTCTCTGTCAGTCCAGCACATTGGATTCATCGAAGAGCAGAAGAATGGCGATCTAGGCCAAATGATGAGTGACATCGTCTCTCTCTGGACATTATTCCTTTGACTCCATCAGTTGATTACAGTAGTTGAGACTTACTTGCTTTCTCTGTCAAGTAAAGCATGTGTAAAATAAGGGTTTGTATGCTAGGAACTGGTAATTTTACTCCATCTCCTAATGCATAGAGATAACTTCTTATATGGGAAACAATCATACCAAGTTAATTGAAGACACATATCTTGGCTTTCAGAACTATATAGTACAGTGACTCATTGGCTTTTGGTAATTCATGGGTTTATGCTTTGCTGCAAACATTAAAACTTTAAGAAAAAAATTTACAGTTTCTCTCTTGAATTCAGAGACCTAAATCAAAAAATTTTATGAGATCTTATGTTCATTCATTGACATTACTGAAACTGTAGATGCTGTGCATTTATTCTTTAATAGGAGAATCTTTAATTTGGTAGAATTCAAGAGTTGTCCCCACGAAAAATAAAGGGATATATATAACCAGGTGAATGATTAAAGTGAATGAGGGTGTCATACATTTTGAACTGCGCCCGTATAATAATTAGCTGATGTACGCATGATTAGATGGATGCCCCTTGTTTCCATCTGATGGGCACTTTAGAAATTTCAAAGCTACAGGCAGCTTTTGATTTATACTCAATTACTTTATACTGTAATACTTTTATGTCAAATTAGCATGGCGCTTTTAAAGAACATGCATTTGTATCTTGCTTTGGTATGTTATTGTACCATACCATTATGTTGTATAAAACCACTGTGAAACAGATTTCCTGGTATCAAACCACTGTGAAACAGATTTCCTGACCTTTTTTGTATAGTTGAAAGATTATAAATAGCAAGTTCCATGTTTTCTGTTAACGATTATTTCATTATATGGGATGTGTATTGTTACTGTCGTATAGTATTTATTATTTTCACTACATGGATATAATTTGTATGAGGCATTATACTCAAGTCTAGTCAAGTTTGTTCATTAATGGCTTTAATTCTTGTATTTTCTTTAAGTAAATTTGTAAACATTAAGCCTTATGTAAATAAAAAGTTATGTCATCATTTTTTTTTATTTTTTGCCACCAGAAAAATTATGATTAGAAATATTATTAAAACTGGTATTCGTTTTGCTGTTCTCATGTACAGTTGTACCTCGGTCCCACTGAAGTCTTAATTTGTTCATAAGTAAAGTTGACTCATGGGTTTCTTAAGTTAGATATCAATATCTATTGAGAGAACAAAAGCTGTTTTGCTCTATAGAGATGTCCGGTGGAAGCAAAACATTGAAACTGAACCGAGGCATAATAATTAATAAACAAACTGGAAAGCTTATACAGTATTACATATGCAATAGGTATTTGCTTAGATACGGTAAATCTAATCAGAAAACTGTCACCACCCAGGAAGCTGATAGATAAACATTACTGTTGCCATATAAAGCATGGATTAATGAACTAAATCAGTTCATGATGAAGGTTCAACAATCAGAACTGGAACATAAAAATAGTCTCCAGATACTTCATTACAAGTTGAAAGAGGTGGACACCCAGTTTCTGCACCATGACCAGAAAGAACGCCACTCAGGTCCTTTTAACTTCGAATTGGTGGCAATGTTATGTCCTGTTGATACTTACTGCATGAGATGATTGGGTCTCCTGTATGAATGGAATTCAGGTTATAGTACTAACAGCGAACTTTTGGAATGAGTCGACTAAGGAAATTCTATTAGAAACTTTTTCTTTGTAACCAAATTTTTAAAAGAATTTTAAGTCATGATTATCGACTCTTCCAAAAAGAAAAAAAAATACAACCGGACTCTCAAAATTGTCCTCAAGACGCCGGGGAAACACTTAAACTGTAATCAGAGAGAACTCTGCTGTAATACTATAAAACTAAAGAGCTAAAATTTAACTGGTTAAAACTACGGATAAGTAGCAAGTTATTGCCACGAAATAGGACAAATTAAGATAACTAAAAAGAGAATAAAGCGAGAAATCTATGGTTGCGGGCAGAAAAAAATCATGGAAATTGCAAGATCACCACGTCATTAAAAGAAATTACGAAGAAAGAAAGAACTGCTCTAGGTGCAAACTACCAGGCACAAAGTTTTCCAGTTGCTGTGTGTGTGTGTGTGAGAGAGAGAGAGAGAGAGAGAGAGAGAGAGAGAGAGAGAGAGAGAGAGAAAGAGAGAGAAAACGGACAGACAAAATTTAGTAAGCGACCAAATTTTTACCCATAATCAGCTGAGAGAAAACTGTTCGGACTCTTAAATGAGACTTTTGGTAATGGTGTTCGAAACGTCCAAATGTAAACCATTTTAACAACGTACAGTCTGAATATAATGTAAGAGAACGTTTAAAAAATATATAACGCTTAAGTTATCATTAAAATCAGCTGAAATAACTGTCTCGGTATGGTTTGTAGTGTAAAGTTACAAATTTGGTGATGAAAACGAAGCAGGTTTCGAAACGAGCCCTTTCGTCATATGAACACTACGCAATCCTGCGCCGTTTGCCAAATCGCCATATTTACTCCGGTTGTCGTCCAATAGCCAGCACCAGTATCCACCGAAAAGAAACGAAAACATGGTCAAGTTGATGCAAGGACTTACTATTACCAGCTTGAAAAAGCACAGAGCTGTAAGTAGATTAATTTTATAGTGTCAGTAACGTATATTCAAGTGCAGGGGTTTTTATTATGTTGTAATAATAGACTGGATATTTAGGTTACGGCACTCCATTAGGCTAATCTGACGGTTTAGCTTATTTTTCCGACGAAAATTCTTTAATCATGCCGTCATTCATAGTTTACGTTATTAAGTGATTCGTTTAGGCTTTAGGTTTAATTTGACGTAGGGTTTGTTTAGCCTAGCGTAGCACCAAGGTTATCTTTTATCGGTCCTGGTCGTTTCGGCCGTAAGTCACTTGCGGCCGTAACATCCAAAACAATGTAAGACGTTATGTGTATGGTATTTACCGTTATTATTTTATGTTTTACGTACATCCCCAGGGGCTGGTACTAAACACGGCGTCCATTTTGCACGTAAACGCGCTTACGGCCGAAACGACCCGAATGCATCTTTTATCAGCCGTACCTAGCCGTTCAGGCAAGGGCAATAGAGGCTCACTTGTCGGCTCACGTAATTCCATTCAGCCGATTCCATATGTATTTGCCTGGTAATTTTCACATTTCACTTTGGTGAATATTGTTTCTAGTAGATATGGGTTACCGGCAACCAGGTTAAGTGACCGGAGGTTAGGCTTAAGTTATCCTATGGGGTTGTAGTACGCATGAAGAAAGGCCTGTCGCCTAAGCTGTTAATGTAATTTTTTTTACTGGAGAATATAGAAAACGGTATATATAATACAGCACAGGTGACATACCGTAATTTGAGAAATTTACTGAATGGGAAATTTACTATCTATTGTTTGTATTTACTTTCATACTGAACTTTCATACCTGAATACCCTAGCTGCTACTAGCGTAAACACAGCGCCCTGTGGAGCTGCTGCCATTTTTATGATCAGCAGTAGATCTAAGTAGTAGCTCCACACCAGTGATTTCCTTCTAACTTGACTTTTTCTATAGTTTTTTGGTCGCTAATTATGGATTTATCTTCAATTTTTGTTGCACGAATGTACTTAACATGTAATTAACCCCTGAATCCCATACGACAAGGGGTTTCCATACGCGATCTTCTCAAGATAGAGCACAGGTACGTCTGTTTGGAACGATTCATATCCCGCCCAGCAAGTGCAATAACTTGTTAACGTATGGGTAACACCACCCCCCCGGCCAGTATTAAACATGGCGAAGGGACGTTCCATCCCCCTGGTGCCAGTACTAAACACGACAAAATGCATTTAACTTCCTCCTGTTGGCGAATGGCTCCCTCTTGTTTTTCCCCCTCCAGAGAGCGCCTCCTCACCGTAAACATGTCCACTCCATTTCTGTTCTCTCCCCCACCCAAAACCCTGAATTCCTACAGTCCCCCTTTACTGTTGAGTAGAGTTAGGGGGCAAATAACAGTTGGCCGACAACAAACAAACTCACCACCAGTATCAGAAGCCCGAAAAGTGTAGAAAAAACCAGTTTCCAAGGTAAAAGCAGGCGCAGAGCTAGTAATTAGAATTACCGGATCAGCCCCTCAGGGATGAATGTAAAAACAAAGTAAATTTCTCATTTCGGTAGATTTCTCAGGTTATCTCATCTGTACTGCATTAAATACACCATTTTCTATATTGTTTAGCTAAATTGTTTTATTAAATAATATATTTCATGTGGCCATCTTTACTTTGCATTGTACATTTAAAATTAGGTAAATTTTTACTGAGCAAACCGTAATCATATTCTAAGTTGAAAATATGATTTTCCTTTGTTTTACATGCTGCAAATGTTTTCTGGTGTTCATTTCTGTAGGAAAATTATAGGGGACCACAGTGGGAAAGTCAAGTTATTGGGTGGGGGAAAAACAATTAAAATTTGTAATACAAAGATGTATTTAATCTAAGTCATTACCAGGTTGGAGGCTTTGCCCATTTCAGACTCCCCACCTAACCTAATCTGGAGTACTGTAAATTGGAACAATAGGGTCGTGACCTAGAAGTGAATGCAGATTGTGGAGTTGGCCACTGTAGGCCTGGTAGGTTTTTCAGAGGGAATATGACCTAACCAGATTTGCCTTTACCTAAACTAACCTTGGCTGCTCTAACCTGGCCTGGGGGCTTTGCCTTTTCTGGACCGCTTGAAGTAAGTTGTGACCCCACTTTGCATTCTACCTATGATCTAATGTTAGGAGCCCATGCAGAATGATAGGACTAGGTTTTGCTGACCAAAAAGTTTCAGAGAAAATTCCTAAAGTGATGTGTTTTTTGTGAGCATTTGGTTGAATGACTGATAAAAATGATACCAAGTTTTGGCCTTGGCCTTCCATGCTGCATTCTTGACCAGTGTAAGAATTAGAATGGCAGGTTAAGATCCATAAGCCTTAAAGTTTGCTTTTAAATCATATGGTTGGGCTTACAGAAATAGTAATCTTTGGGGGTGTTACCCTGTCATTCTGCATTCTTGACCAGTGTAAGAATTAGAATGGCAGGTCAAGATCCATAAGCCTTAAAGTTTGCTTTTAAATCATATGGTTGGGCTTACAGAAATAGTAATCTTTGGGGTGTTACCTGTCATTCTGCATTCTTGACCAGTGTAAGAATTAGAATGGCAGGTCAAGATCCATAAGCCTTAAAGTTTGCTTTTAAATCATATGGTTGGGCTTATAGAAATAGTAATCTTTGGGGGTGTTACCCTGTCATTCTGCATTCTTGACCAGTGTAAGAATTAGAATGGCAGGTCAAGATCCATAAGCCTTAAAGTTTGCTTTTAAATCATATGGTTGGGCTTATAGAAATAGTAATCTTTGGGGGTGTTACCCTGTCATTCTGCATTCTTGACCAGTGTAAGAATTAGAATGGCAGGTCAAGATCCATAAGCCTTAAAGTTTGCTTTAAAATCATATGGTTGGGCTTATAGAAATAGTAATCTTTTGGGGGTGTTACCCTGTCATTCTGCATTCTTGACCATAGAGAAAGAATACAGATTGACTGATCTAAGTGTCTGTCCAGACAGTGAGCTGGTTTTGGCTGTGAACAAATAAAACAACAAAACTGGACCAGTGGTACTGAACATAAAACACTTGCACTGGCCTGTGACATTAGTCAGTCATAATCGTCACTTTTGGTCATGTCAAAAACAAAAAGTGAACTACTTACCCTACTTGAAATTGTTGAGGTTTCATCCTATATTTTTTTTTTCCTCCACAGATAGTCTTGGTGTGGTTGCCCTAGATTTCTCCTCTATTTCTGGTTGTGAGCAATTAGTAAATAAACCCACACATCAATCTGGCAACTGTCTTGACCTTTTAAAAATGGATGTTACAGGGATTGCATCGTGGAGTAGGTTCACAAGTGGGTTCATCCGATCAAATTGATTGGTTAAGGTTAATGTGGGGATGGATCATGTTCTCCTGATGTGAGCTTTTCAAGTAAGGTATACTTGAAATCTAAGGCCAGTTGAGGTGGTATTCACCATGATCATCTTGAGTGCAGGTGGAGCAATATTTATTGAAGTCCAAATATTACTGAGTGTTTAAATGATCATCTTTAAGACTAGATCAAGTGGAGGAATCCTGTAAAATCCTCAGTTTCATCTGAAAGATAAGCCATGGTTCAATGCTGCACATAAACTTGCCTTGCCCACTATGAACACCAAGAAGCCTATCATTATGGAGGAACAATAGATCAAACTATGTGGCATAGTTTTATTGAGCTTAGAAGTCAAGCTCAGGTGGTTTATGAGAAACCCTGTGGTGATGACCAAAAGTGATGGTCTACCCTCAAGTCAATCAACACTCCTTGGAGATAATTCAAGGTTGCCTCCCCTTGTAGGAGCTGGTGGAACTACTTTATATTGCCATAAACAAAAGGCAGAACTTGTGGTGCAAGTCCATTAGCAAACTGTGGTAAGCCCAATATGTTGCCTCAGTTATGCTTTCCAGAGCCTAAGTTGTGTTTAACCCCTTCGCCACCGGGACGTACACATGTACGTCTTTTACGGTACAGTAATAAAAGACCGCGACGTACGCCTATACGTCTTTCATCCCTCCTCGAAAAGCAGAGCTGTTTTCTTCAGCTTGGATGGGTTTCAGGCGTAGTATTGTGTACGAGAGAGGTGCAGAAGCTCCACCCACTATTCATTCTAGCCAATGAGTGTCCGATGGTCGTCGTGACGTCATATTCATATGGGATAATATAAGGGGTATCGTGAAACATTGTCACGATCTTGTGAGTAAACCATTTGGATTCGAAGGCTAAACTTTTTCTCCTTTTGATTGCAGTTATTTTACAGGTTTTTTTTATTTTTCAGTATCATGATGTCGGATGATAGTATTTCAGATTCTGGGTAGGAATACCTGCCAGATCTGTCAGATGATTATAGTGATAGTTGTTATAGTTGCTTAGAGGATGACAGCGACACCGAGATTTTAGAAGACATTGAACCCATTGTCGATGAAGGTTGGCAGTTCATAACAGATCCATTTTGTGACAAGCGCCCAGACCCACCCCCCGATTTCACGGAGGGTGACAATGGGATCTCTGTTTGCGCACCCGACTTCACCTGCCCACGAGATGCATTTTGTCTCTTTTTTTTTGTGATGATGATATTGACAGACTGTGTGAATGGATGAATGCTCGGGCAGAGGAGTATTTTCGGTCAACAGGAAAGTGTACTATGTTTTTTGAAAACTTCTTTCATTTTTTTTTACACTAACATGTAATTTTTATTATCATTATTTTTTCTACTACAAGTTGTAGTAGTAGTGGTATTACTGTTGAATTTTCTTATTATTATTATTGTTATTATTATTATGATTGATTATTATTATTATTATTATTACCAATGCCATAAACATTCATTGATGTATACTACAGTAACTGTTTCCGTAAGAAAACTAGTATATACTGCTATTACTACTAGTACTATTTTACTAATACTTTACTACTTTTTCTGCTACTTTATTTCTACTACTCTACTACTATTTCTATTTCTGCAATTACTTTTTCCACTAAATATTCCTCTTTTTTCGATATATATATATATCTATATATATATCTATATATATATATATATATATATATATATATATATATATATTATATATATATATATATGTATATAGCCAATGTGGTGAAAAATATTCATTGGTATGTACAAAATGTTTTCACATAAGAATATAAACGAAAAATATGAATAACAGAAAGTTTAGTGGGAGCAAATGATGACTGATATACTCGCGGTCTCATGCGGTATGCAAGCGTTATCGGCAGTGCAACAGGCCAGTGGCGAAGGGGTTAATGGCCTTCAGGTCTAGAGGAGTGAATAAAATTGCTTCTGAGCAGGATCTTTCCCATCTTTTAAAAAAGACTGTGGATTTCATTGCTCCTGAGATTACTACCATTTTCAGAAGATTAGTTTTCTTGCTTTTTGGAGAGAGGAAAACATTGCTGCATTACATAAGGGACTAGTGCATCCTCACACCCCTCTGATTAGGCTATATCCTGATCTATTACCTGTTTCATCTAAGGTTCTAAAAAGCTGCTTGCTGAGCATATTTGTTGGTTTGATGAAGACAGTAAGCTGCTACCAGAGTTGCAGTATGGGCTTTGTAAAGGCCTTGGTATGTAGGCCTACTTGTGATGCACTCTGCTGTCTTTCAGAGTGCTCTTGATGAGGGGGCGCACACACATTTCGTCTAGATTTCAGTGTGGCCTTTGACCATGTGAATCATGAAGCACTTATCTACATGTGGGTTACTGGGAATTGGTGGACCTTCTATTAATATTTTAAATGAATTTTTAATAGGTATATCCCAGTGTCTTTGTTGATGGCCAATACAGTAGCTTTAATAATGTCATTTCAGATGTTCCTCAAGGTAGTGTTCATGGATCTCTGTTGTGTTATCTCTTTCAAACCTTGTAACTGTCAATTTCCCCTGCGGTGCTGAATGACCTGATAGGTCCCAGTGTTTGGCCTTTGGCCCAAATTCTATATTCCAATGTATACTAGTGATGTTGCAAGGCCCAGAGTACAAAATGATTGCATACACTGATGATACTACTCTTTTAGCTGTTGTCCCTTCTCTGCACCATAGGTCTAGGGTTGCAGAATCCTAGAATAGAGATCTGGCATTTTTTCAGGAGTGGAGTAGGCTTTGGGGCAATAAGCTTAACTCTTCAAAAACTGAAAGTATGATAGATAGTCAGTCCAGAATACTTGCCTTTGCATCCTGATTTACTGTACATTTAAAAGGTACTTTTATGTGGTTGCCTGAGGTGGCTAACTGTTGGCTTTAATTATTATATCTTGCTACATCTTGCTGCTACCAAAATTGGTGTGCTTCTTCCCCAATCACAACAACCCACAATGCCCCAGAGACAAGCAGAGCTTCAGCATGCACAATGTCCTACGCATGTACTATATGGTTTTAAATGTCAGTGACATTTAAGATATTAGGCACAACTTTTGATAAGAAGTAGACTTTTGAGAAGCGTATATATAATATAGTTTCTCAGTTTTTCAAGAAGTTGGTATCTTGCAGAAATATTTTCAAATGCTTTGTGGTGCAGCTATCATGTCTAGCCTAAGTGTTTTTACTTCTTCCTCTTTGTTTGGAGTACTGTTCTCCAGTGTGGTCTTCTGATGCTCACTTTCAAACTCTTGGATAGATTTGTGTCATCAGTCAAGTTTATTTTGCCAACTCTTAATGTTGGCTTGTGCATTAATGTAAAATGAGTTAATTATGTTTGTTGGATAAAATGTACTGCGGTGACAAACATCCTTAGCACACTTTTACATCTGACCAAGTTATTTTTGCTTTCAACACAAGGCAGGCTGCTGCTGCAAACAGTGTGTCCATTTCTATCATCAGCTTTACTAACTCAGTTTGCTAGGAGTTTTATCTTGACTCCAACTAAAATGGGGAATAGTTTGCTGAGTGCAATTGTTGAGTCTTCTGTTCTCCAAATATTCAAGTGAGGAGCAAATTCATTCTTGTTCTCTTCTGATATCTCCTGAATTTGTGGGGTATTGGTTTTATTTTCTTTTCCATATTTATTTATCACCTTTTCCTGTAATTTGTCTCTCTCTGCAAGCTGATTTCTCTTTTGAGCCCTTGTTTATAGTCAGTTGATTCTGTCCATAAGGGTTTTCAGCTGAAGATTCAAAGGAAGAAAAAAAAAAGTTGATGTTGGAAGTGCTGGATGTGGTTTGTATTGTGTTTGGTTGGGATGTTCACCCAGTATTGCTAGTTACTGAAGTAAATATTTTCCACTGTTATAACTTTAGGCCAAACAGTATTCTAAACTCCTTTTCCTTTTCTGTGATTTTATGTATGACAGCAAAGAATTTCAGTCCATTACTACAATATTTTGTTTTGAAAAAATTGAAAATTTCTGATTCTTTGAATACTTTCAGAATTTTTCAGGACAGCTTGTTTTTTTTTAAGAATATCACTGTAATGTTCTTAAATGATTAAGATTTCAGAGATTGGTATTATGACGGAGCCTGTGAATCATTTAAGGTTAGGAGATTCCCTCGCAAATAAATAGTGCTACAGTATATTGTCCACTGTTGAAATAAGTGTCATCTGATCTTATAAACAAAGAATTTGTAGCTTTTGTTCCTTACCTAGTAAATATCTCGGGCAGTGGTCACGTAGGTTACCCAGGATTGTACAGTACTGTTCCATATGTATTTTATAAGTTTTACTTTTGGTTCAGTGTCTTATTATATAATAGGTGGCATTGATGATTTCGAATATTATGTTGACAATTACCAAATGGAAAATTGAATTATCTCAATTTTTAAAATTTCAATTTTGGTTTGGTATTACTTGATACTCTAGTTATCTGGTACAGTATTTGAAATTATGGGTTAGTGCTTTAATTTAATAGTTTTGTCAATAAAGACTGCTTTATATAGTTTGTGTAAGTGAAATTTGATATTCTAATTACTGTATAGTAATAATTATTGTACAAGCAATAATTTTGTAAGTGATTTTAAGGTTGTACAACTATTTTTACTAAAGATTTAATTTTTAAGTATGTAACTTACCCAGTAGTTACACTGCTATTGTTTCAAAAAACCGAAAGGCAGCTAGAATTCAAAATTTGCGCCAACAAAAACAAAAAAACAATACGGCGGCTAGGAGATACCCCCTTTACCCACTGGTGGAGGAGTGAGGAACTACCTTAACACAAAACTTCAGTTGTTTCTGCCAGCTTGTGCTGTACACACCTGTTTGCAGCAGCTGCTAGAATTCAGGAATATTCTGTTATTGGAATTTGGTGATGCACTTAGTGTTTTGTCGTCAATATTTAGTTAGGACAAGCAGTTACATCATTTCTAGTTTGTGTTGTTTTACTATCCTCTTTTCTTTGCAGCATGTCAGACTTGAGCTCAGGTAAGAACAGGGCAATTAGAGTTTGCAGCAAAGAGTGCAAAAGTAGGTTATCTAAAGAGATTTATGATGCATATACTGTTTGTGCAGCTTGTAGAGGTCAGGACTGTAACCCAGATTTGACATGTGATGAATGTAGAGATTGGGACGAAGGGAAGTGGAAGATTTATTCAAGTAGGATGAAAAAGTTAGATTCTGATAGGAAGTGGAAAGCTGCAGTTAGAGCTTCCTCTAAGGAAGTAGATAATCAGGATCATGAACTTAACATTTCTCCCATTAACATCCCTCCTGTTAATCAACCGTCCCTTCACCTAGGGGACAGAAAGATGTCGGGAGTTTGGGGCAAAAGCCAACAGAAGTGGCATATCAACATGAAAGAATTGGTAGTTTTCATCTAGGGTTGACAGAATTTGCAGAACAGATCAGAGGGAAGGTGGTAGTAGTCCATTCGGACAATGTAACAGCTCTCTCATATATTCGGAAACAAGGAGGTACTCACTTGTTTCCCTTTGCGAGGCGACAAGAATTCTGCTATTGTGGCTGAAGCAAAATCAGATGCAAGTATTGACAAGGTTTGTTCAAGGGAAACTAAATATAAGGGCAGACTTGCTCAGTCGCAAGAAGCAAGTGATCTCGATGGAATGGACTTTGCACCCTTTGGTATGTCAACAAATATGGAAGTGTTGGGAGACTCCGCTGGTAGACCTATTTGCCACAGCCAAGAACAACAGACTTCCTATTTATTGTTCTCCAATTCCGGACCATCAGGCTTGGGCTACAGATGCCATGGTTCAGAATTGGGAGAATCTGGATGTTTATGCCTTCCCACCATTCAAGATAGTCAGGGAAGTGTTAAACTCAGGGCATACAAGAATGTCAGAATGACTCTGATCGCCCCATTTTGGCCATAAAGGGAATGGTTCCCGGATCTGCTGGAACTCCTGATAAATTATCCAAGGCTTCTACCTCAAAGGAAGGATCTAATCAGGCAGCCTCACGTAAGAAAGTTCCGTGAGGGTTTGTCAGGTCTAGCGCTAACTGCATTCAGATTATCAACCGTCTCCTCAGAGACAAGGGATTTTCTCAGCAAGCTTCAGAAGCTATCGCGGAATGTAGGAGGAGGTCTTCTTCGGACGTATACCAGGCCAAGTGGAATGTTTTTAGAGACTGGTGCATGGTGCAGGAGAGAGGGAGTCTCTTCTTCTAAGACATCTTTAGTGCAAGTGGCCAATTTTTTCTTGTACTTGAAGACAAAGCTATTACCTACCTCTACCATTAAGGGGTACAGGGCTGTGTTGGACTCGGTGTTTCAGCACCGTGGTCTAGATTTGTCAGGTGACAAAGATTAGTCAGATTTAATTAAGTCCTTCGACAAGGAGAGGATGGAAGGACCAAGATTAATAGGCTGGAACTTAGACGTGGTTCTGAAGTGGCTTAGGAGTAGATTCGAACCTCTCAGTACAGCAAAGATTCGAACCTCTCGGTACAGCATCTTTGAGGGAGGTGATGAGAAAGACGCTATTTTTAGTAGCCTTAGCTACAGCAAAGAGGGTAAGTGGAAGTGCATGCCTTGAGTAAAAAAGTAGGTTTTGCAAATGGAAACTGTCTGTTCCTTTAATATGGGTTTTATGGCCAAGAATGAAACCCCATCCAGGCCTTGGCCACTGTCGTTCGAGATTCGTAATATGACAGATCTAGTTGACAGAGAAGAGGAGACTCATGCCTTGTCAGAGCTCTCAAGTTCTATATTCAGGCGACCAAGTCTATTAGAGGTAACTCGGACCATCTCTGGTGCTCTGGTAAGGATCCTTCTCGACCCTTCTCAAAAAACATGTTGGCTTTCTTTATTCAGAGTGTAATTGTGGAGGCTCATGACAATTTGGATGATGCGGAGTGCAGTATTTTGAAAGTTAAAATGCATGAAGTACGAATGGTTGTGACCTCTCTGGCCTTCAGACGTAATTTGTCTCTTTCTTCTATTGTACAAGCGACCTTTTTGGAGGAGTAGGCCAGTGTTCGCCTCTCATTATCTACGAGGTATGGAGACAACATACGATAATTGCAGTAGCCTAGGTCCTTTTGTAGTGGCTGGCACGGTATTGGGTGAAGGTGATGAGGAAGTTCATCCTTCCTTAGTGTCCCCTTCTCCTTGACGCAGATTTTGGAGTTTGCTGGGGAGTCTGGGGGTACATTGTGCTGTGCGTTTAGGAGTACCTCTCAATCATTAGTTTTTTAGGGCCTAATTTTGGTGTAGTCTAGTGGTGATACCCATCGATTGGTTTTTATGGTTTTTGGTTGGTAAGGAACTTACAACTTTTCTTTTACCCAATAAAAGAAGGTTAACACAAACTTAATTATAATTCTATTTATTCATGGTCCCACCCCCTTTAGTGTGGGAATCAGCAGTGTAACTACTGGGTTAAGTATACCTTAGTTTTACCAGACCACTGAGCTGTTTAACAGCTCTGGGTAAGTTACATACTTAAAAATGACATTTTCATAATAAAATAAAGTTCTAAGTATACTTACCCAGTAGTTACATGATCAAAGCCCTCCCTCCTCTCTCGTGAATGTAGGGCATAAACGACTGAAGTTTTGTGTTAAGGTAGTTCCTCACTCCACCACCAGTGGGTAGAGTGGTTATCTCCTAGCTGCCATATTGTTTTTTGTTTTTGCTGGTGCAAATTTTGAATTCTAGCTGCCGTTCAGTTTTGTGAAACAATAGCAATGTAACTACTGGGTAAGCATACTTAAAACTTTATTTTATTATGAAAATGTCATTTTTGTTTCCAGCTGATCCCTCTGTACGTTTGTCTTGGTATTGGTGTTGGCATGTCTGCATTCTACACTTTACGACTTGCACTAAGAAACCCAGATGTTTCTTGGAACCGCAAAGGTAACCCTGAACCCAACCAAGAATGGGCTGATAAACAATACAAGGTAAGTTGAATTTGAATACAGTATATAGTTTGTTCCAACACAGATACAAACCCACAATTTCATGTGACAGGAGGTACCCTTAGGTGCGCATCCTCAGACACCCATGGTAGACTCGCTTTTGGAGAGTAGCACTAGCTATAAAAGAGTCCTGCAGGAGCAGCATCCTCCAATTTGTGAATAGTCGTTGTTGCGTTAAGACGTGCTTCTGTTACCCTGCGTATATTAACCCTTAAACGCCTACTGGACGTATCATACGTCGACTAAAATTGTCTGTTGGGTGCCAAGTGGACGTACCGTACGTCGACTACAAAAAATTTCAACCTTCGGTCAACTTAGACTTGACCAAAATGGTCGAAAAACGCAATTGTAAGCTAAAACTCTTACATTCTAGTAATATTCAATCATTTACCTTCATTTTGCAATAAATTGGAAGTCTCTAGCACAATATTTCGATTTATGGTGAATTTTTGAAAAAAACTTTTTCCTTACGTCCGCGCGGTAACTCGGCCGAAAATTTCAGAAATTCTTTCGTCATTTTGTCGTAATTTTTGCACTGTTTTATATTAGCCGTTACATAAAGTTTTATATATGAAAATGTGTGCAATTTCATGTAAAATACAACAAAATACAACACATGGTTGTAGCTTTTATCAGTTTGGAAATATTTTCATATAAATCTCGATAACTGCCAAAATTTCAACCTTCGGTCAACTTTGACTCGACCGAAATGGTAAAAAAACGCTATTGTAAGCTAAAACGCTTACATTCTAGTAATATTCAATCATTTACCTCCATTTTGCAACAAATTGGAAGTCTCTAGCACAATATTTCGATTTATGATGAATTTTTGAAAAAAACTTTTTCCTTATGTCTGCGCCAGAAATTCTTTCATCACGTTGTCGTGATGTTTGCACCGTTTTATATTAGTCGTTACATAACGTTTTATATATGGAAATGTGCGCAATTTCATGTAGAATACAACAGAAAATAACTCATGGTTGTAGCTTTTATCAGTTTTGAAATATTTTCATATAAATCACGATAACTGCCACAATTTCAACCTTCGGTCAACTTTAACTCAACCAAAATGGTAAAAAAATGCAATTATAAACTAAAACTCTTACATTCTAGTAATATTCAATCATGTACCTTCATTTTGCAACAAACTGGAAGTCTCTAGCACAATATTTCGATTTATGGTGAATTTCTGAAAAAAAAAACTTTCCTTACGTGTGCAGCTGCGGTAACTCGCCTAACATCTCAGAAATTCTTTTCATCACGTTGTAATGTTTGCATCGTTTTACATTAGTTGTTACATAAACTTTTATATATGAAAATGTGCGCAATTTCATGTAGAATACAACAGAAAATAATTCATGGTTGTAGCTTTTATCAGTTTTGAAATATTTTCACATAAATCAGATAACTGCCAAAATTTCAACCTTCGGTCAACTTTAACTCGACCGAAATGGTCGAAAAACGCAATTGTAAGCTAAAACTCTTACATTCTAGTAATATTCAATCATTTACCTTTATTTTGCAATAAATTGGAAGTCTCTAGCACAATATTTTGATTTATGGTGAATTTTTGAAAAAAAGATTTTCCTTACGTCCGCGCGGTAACTCGGCCGAACATCTCAAATTCTTTCGTCACGTCGTAATGTTTGCACCGATTTATATTAGTCATTACATAAACTTTTATATATGAAAATGTGCGCAATTTCTTGTAGAATACAACAGAAAATAACTCATGGTTGTAGCTTTTATCACTTTTGAAATATTTTCATATAAATCACGATAAATAGAAAAAATTTGACCTTCGGTCAACTTTAACTTGACCGAAATGGTCGAAAACTGCAATTGTAAGCTAAAACACTTACAGTATAGTAATAGTCAATCAATTAGCTTCATTTTTCAACAAACGGGAAGTCTCTAGCACAATATTTCGATTTATTGTGAATTTTTTAAAAAAACATTTTTTTACGTCCGAGCGTTACGGATTCATGCATCATATTGTGATAATATTTTCTGTGTGTTGCTTTGATCGTTTTACAATTTGTTATATACCAAAATCATCGCAATTTAGTGTACAATACAAAGAAAAAATAATAATCCGTTAGCTTTAACCGTTTTGCTCACAGCGATTTGTATAAAATTATATATGAAAATTTTTTTTTGCGCTGTCATATATTTCAATATTTATATATGATAATGATATTTTTTCATTTCTGATGGTTGCATACTAAACTTCAGGCAATGACAAAAAATGAGCCAAAAATTAACTCTTAATCTTAAAAACTAAGCGTGCTGTGATTTTTGAAAAAACTTTTTTCCGCAGCGCTAACTCCCGAACGCCGGCATACAGGAGACGTTTTTGTAAATAGAGGCTCGGCGTTTAAGGGTTAAAATCACTGTATCTTGAAATATCCGTGTATTTTGAGACGTGAACAGTGTATGGTGAATCTCAGTGTGTTTTATGTTTTTCCCAGATTTTGAAATCTTCAGCGAAACCAGTCTACCGTAAGTGTCTGGGTGGGTATTACTTAAAAAGGGAAAACGTGGAAAGTTTTTGTCTCCTTTACCGGTGTGTTCTAAATGCAGAGGGTAAGATTGCTCTTGATCTTGTAAGTGCAAAGAATGTGAGTCATGGTTGTCTTCTCAGTGGGAGAAATATGAAAATAGAATTGCTAAAAAGATGTCAGAAAAGGAAACTTTCACTTCCCAATCCATAGGACTTATCCCATCTATTACATGTATCCCTTGTTCCGCCACCTTTGCTTCCTCTCCGCTTCTCGTTACACAGGGAAGGAATATCCCTTCTCTTCCTTCCTCGGAGCAGAGTTTTAGTTTCCAACAAGAGATGATCGGCTCTAATAAAGTTTTTTGGTAAATCTGCAATTTCGGATACGGGCAACCCAATCAAGAAGTCAATAGCTTTTTTGTTAGCGAAAGTAAGATCAGCGTTACCCAGGCTAGCCCAGTACCGGGTCCGAGAGGCTCCCAGAGGGGTAGGGGGAAAAGGACTCCCAACATCTCTCCCAGTCCAGTCCTGGGTACCAGTGGAGTGCGACTGAGTGGAAGTTCTGCCTCTTCTGCCTTTTCCTCATCAAGTTTTTCTCCTCCTGTGTCAAAACGTTGCCGTTCTCAGTCGTCTTCCGAGAGCTCCTCGTGCTCACGCTCGAGAAGTGTGACTCGGCATGCTGCTTCTCCGGAATTCGGTAAACAACACCACTCTTCTCGTCATGGACATTGTTCTGGTTCTCCTTTAGACACCTCCCGGTAATGCTATAGAGGTGTGATTCGGCACGGTACTTCTCTTAGGCAGAAACGTTAGAGAGAGAGTAGTCAGCTGGTGCCTCGCAGTCCAGGGACCGAACTGTCGCTGTTCTGCAGTCTTCAGATGCATCCCATTCCCGTTTCAGGACCGGAACGCGGCACGGCAATTCCCATGAAAGCAAAATTTGTGGGTTCCAGGTGCCGAATCTTCACTCTCCATCCTGCACGGTTTTCAGATGCCTCCCATTCCCGTTCCAGGAGCGGAACTTGACATGACGATACCCCCAAGAAGAGTCATTCTCCTACCAAACGAGGTCGGAAGTCTTCTCCTCTTTCTTCAGAATGTTAGAGCTCTTCACTTGGACGTTGATTCTCGGGAACATTCAGCTTCATGGACCCGGTTTTCTTTTGATAAAAGCTGTGAGTTTTCTGGGAGACGTTCCCCGTCTTACCATTCAAAAAGAGAAAATCTTGAGCTTCTCCGGATTCACCTTCGCCTCATCAGAAATGGAAGACACGTCGCAGTTAGTCCCCAGATTTGGGATCAAATTTCAGTCATTTACCTCAGGATGTTCCAGAAATATCTCCGAGTTTTCCCGAACTTATTCAGAAAATAAGAAAGATTCTTAAATATCCAGAACCAGAACAAGAAGATTAAGAAGATTATGCAGACACTTCCTTCTTAGAACAGGTGGCCTTTTTGGCTACGGAAACGAAACATTCCATCCACCTACTGTTGACTAGGATGGTAAAGTCATCAATTAAAGAAATTGATTTGTTGATTGCTGGAGGTAAAGGTTCCCTAGCCGCCTCCTGATCACAAAAATTGTTACCTCCTCCTCCCTTACCTAAACAGGCAAAGTATTATGTACCAGAGAAGCCCACCTCCCTACCCAGGATAATGAATGGAAGTTTGTCTAGGCTATGGAACAACGCTTCCTTAGATTTCTTGAGACAAATAGGTTCTACTTTATCTAGTTCTGAGGATGGTCAATCTAGAGCTTAGTTTGGAAAGAACTTTGAGAGTGGCCTCTTGGCTTGACACCTGCCAAGGGGCCCTATTGAAACTAATTCAGAAAACCGTTTCTCATGATTCCTGGACTGTAATTAAAGACTTTTTCCCTCCGTCAGGTAAAGTCTTAAAATAAATGATTAAAAATGTAGCGAATGTTTGGGCTAATGTTCTATTGAAAAACGCGATTCCCTCCTGTCAGTAGCTCAGAAGTGTATTTTCTTCGGACAGCTGGTCCAGTCTCAGGAATAGTCCTTTATCCGAAATGTCTGGGTATTTTCTCCAAGACTTTGTTGACCAGGTGATATCAGACAGGAGGGAGGATGCTAACTGTTCATTCCCGCCTCACCTAGCAGACCTTCATTGAGAAAGCATTCCTTTTCTGGAAAACAGAAGTAAACAGACTAGAATTGCAGCTCAACCTTTTTCGTCAAAGCTTTCGTCAGAGTTCACAGTCAAGGGGTAGACAAAGAAAAGAAGGCTGACTTCAATACCATTCCTCTGCTCCCTCATGGTATGGAAAGTGAAAGCCAGGACCATCAAGGGTGTCCACCAGATGAGGAAGGCTGCCTTCCCCATCTTTTTCCGCTAACCAGGGTGAGGGGCTGTCTGAGACACAAGTGGAAAGAGTGGCAGAAATCCGGGGCAGAGAATTGGACAGTACTAACCTTGAAGAAAGGTTATGTTCGTCCCTTCTATCAGAGACCACTTTTGTCACCCTTTCCTCTCGAGTTTCCCTCCTACAGGAAAAACTCCTCCAAGCAAAAGGCCCTATGGCAAGAGATTCGGAATATGTTGGACAAGAGGGCTGTGGAAATAGTGAAGAAACTGTCACCAGGATTTTACAGCCACCTTTTCCTGGTACAGAAAGCATCAGGGGGTTGGAACCAGTAATAGATCTATCATCACTGAACAAGTTTCTCCAGCTCACCCTGTTCAAGATGGAAACACCGAAGTCTGTTCTGGCAGCAATTAGGCAGGGAGACTTTATGATCTCTCTGGATCTACAGGATGCTTATCTACAAATTCTGATTCATTCTTCCTCCAGGAAATTCCTTCGATCTGTATCAGGAAAGATAACTTATCAATTCAGGGCCTCTGCTTTAGGTTAGCAACAACCTCCCAAGTCTTCACCAAAATCTTTCAACTAGTCTCAGCATGGCCCCACAAGAGAGGTATGGTATGTGGACAATTGGCTCATTTTTCACCCGTTGCAGCCCAGGTCAAGAAGGACAGAGACTTGATTTTAGGGATATGCAGGACTCTGGGGATTCTCATAAACTTCAAGAAGTCGGATTTAGTTCCGACACAGAGAATCAAGTACTTGGGAATGATGATAGATACCCAGATTTTGAAGGCTTTCCCATCACAACAAAGATTGGAGAAGTTTCTAGAAAGTTTGAGGTTCTTCTCCAAGCCCATGCAACCAATGAAGAATTGGCAGGTTCTAATAGGCACCTAGTGTCCCTGGAGAAACTGGTTCCAAAAGGCAGAGCTCGGATATGTTCCCTGTAATGAAAATTAAAAGAAGACGGCCAAAATCAGGAGAGTGCAAAAGAAATGATTGCAGTAACAAAAGAAAACAGAAAAGATTTACAGTGGTGGAGAAATCCAAAGAATTATCAACAAGGAATGAAATTGGGCCATTTAGCTTCGGAAATGCTAGTGTTCTTGGACGCATCCAGGACAGGTTGGGGGAGCACACCTAAATGAAAAGTGCATTTCAGGGACTTGGAGCAAGACGGAACAAAAAGAAAACATAAATGTGCTGGAAATGAAGGCTGCCGGGTTAGCTCTGCAGTACTTTCGAGAACACCTGAAAGGGAAGTTGACAGTTTTGATGAGTGACAACAGGTTGTCTCTTATTTGAACAAATGGTGGGGATGATTTTCCTCTCCTTAAACCAACTAGCTATCAAGATTCACTTATGGTCGGAACTCAAGGGAATTGACACTAACTGCCAGATACATCCCAGGGAAGAACATCATCATAGTGGACACCTTATGCAGATCAGGACAGATAGTGGGGACTGAGTGGTCCTTGCTTCAGTCAGTAGCGAACAGACTCCTCAGCTTGTGGCCAGGCCCCACAATGGATCTGTTTGCAACTTCGAGGAACCACAAGTTACCCCTATATTGCTCTCCAGTTCCAGACAAAAACTCTGTTATGCAAGATGCGTTCCAACACCAGTGGAACAAGCTAGATGTTTACACATTCCCTCCTTTCAGCCAAGTCAGGAGGGAGATCAACTGGTGCTTCGTTTCTCTGGGTCTCCAAATGACATTGGTAGCCCCAATGCAACCTCAAGTGGAATGGTATGTGGATCTACATCTTATAGACATTCCAAGACGTCTTCCCATAACACTAGCTCTACCAAAACAAGAACACAGTGGAAGTATACATCAGGCAGTAGAATCACTTCAACTTCATAGCTGGAGACTATCGAGCAACTCCTCAGAAATAAAGGCTTTTCTAGAAAGGTTGCAAAAGTCATTGCCAGCTTGATTAGACAATCTTCCCTCAAGCTATACGAAGGAAAATGGTCAGTCTTCTTGGACTGGTGCAGTAAGAGGGATCTACATCCCCTCAAAACAACTGTAGAAAATGTAGCAGATTTCCTTCTCTTTCTAAGGAACGAGAAAAACCTATCCATCTTGGCTGTAAAAGGGTATAGATCGGCCCTCTCCAAAGTTTTTAATGCTACAGATATTGATTTGGCATGATCTTGGGAGATCTCAGATATGATCAAACACTTGGAGAAAAGTTATCCTCGAAATGTTAAACCTCCTGCTTGGGATAAAACAAAAGTTTTATCTTCCTGGACCAGGTCCCCTTATGAACCTATCAGAACTTCTTCAGACAGGGATTTAACATTGAAAACAGTTTCTTTTAGCTTTAGCATCTGCTAAAAGAGTTGGTGAAATTCATGCACTTTCTTACCATGTAACCCACACCCGTGGATGGACGGAAATGGCTTTCAATTTTCTGCTGGACTTCATCGCAAAGACCCAGAACCCATCGTCCCATGACCCAAGATTTGATGGCTTCTCCATTCCATCTCTTAAGGACTTTGTGGAAGAAATGTTGCTTCGCCCAGTATGTGCAGTGAAAGCTTACCTAAAGCGTACAGCCCACCTCAGACCAGCACAACGTAGACTTTTTGTTAGCACAAGTTGTATTAAAAAGATTTCCAAGAACACAATCTCCTTTTGGCTGAGGGAAGTAATAAGCAGAGCTTACAGTGTGGAACATGATGTATCTACCGTACCAACACACTTTCTGGCCCATGACATCAGGAGTATTGGCCTGTCAGTGGCCTTTAAGGGGATCGGCCGGTTCCCACTTTTTTAATGATAGGTTGTTGATATATAGGGGGTTTGTTTAAGGACATTATGTGGAACTTCTGGGGAAAAAATCTTTGGTCAATGAGCTTAGGTTTTGTGACGTCAGAGCGATTTTCGGCCAAAATTGGCCATTTTCAAAATGCATCTTCTCCTTTGCTTTTAGTTTTTAAGGGATGGGATTTGAACCACGTATAAAACACATATGAACCTTCAATAAAATGCCAGGGATTTTTGATTTTTCAATTCTTCTTCGAGATATGAATTTTTTTCTTTTTTTATGAAATTTTCCCAGAAAAATGACAGAAAAAAAATGAATAAAAATCAGCAACTCAAAATATTAAAAATCCTCGACATTTTATTAATCTACCATGTTTCCCCATGTTATATATAAAATTTCATTTAGATTGGTCCAATACTAAGGGAGGAGATGCATTTTAAAGGCGAAAAACTTATGTTGTGAGAAACGGGGCTTCAAAGTTTTAGTTACATAAAAAAAAGTGAAAGGGCCTTCAAAGACTGTGTTACAATTAATTTTATAGTTTTAATTTTTATTTTTGGGTATTAATTAGTGCATAATGATTATAAATAAGAATATTAATTGATTAGTTATGTGCCAAAGAGACATTATTATAAATTTTAGGTTCCTGGTCGCCCCCTGTCTGATCTTGTTGCAAGGTATTACTCTAGGGTATCATAATTGCCTACATTTTTTTATTAGTCTCTCGAATCCATCCCTTGCCAAATGGATCCTGGGAGTTACTTTACATTCACAATTAGGGATTCGTGATTCAAGTAATTCATCAAGTCTTGCTTCGCTTATTATGATCATTTTATTTTCAGGATCGTCTATAATATCAGCCTCCGAGCTACTGCTCTAAAATATCTTTGCCCTTTAGCAGTGACGAACGAATAAAGAGGCGTTTAGGGGTAGATGTTGTTGGTCTCTGGTCAGCAGAGATCTCTGCCTGTGCCGTTTGCTGGGCGACAGCTCTCTCTCTCTCCTTCGCTCCATTCCCCTCTATATCACTAATTTCTTGAATTCTTTCTTCTACTTCTTGCCTGGACTTTTCCACTTGGCTTTTCTGCATTCTAGAAGCATGAAGTGAACTTTGGACCTTTTAGGCATGGTGAAAAAACAAAAACACCGCAGAAAATACAGAGTTCAGTCAAGGCTAGCGAGCGTGAAAAACGTGACCTTCTAGCTTGGAAGTTTATAGGCAACTCTCGGCCACAGTCGGCGTAATGGCATGACGCGTGCTTTGTCATGGCCAGGAATAACTAAAAAGGTGCCAAGTAGGATATTATTGACATTATACATTTCATTTCAAAGGAAGTTTTCGTAACATATATCGCAAAAACTATACCAGACTAAATCATTTGCACTACTAGTGTTTTATGGGTATATAGTTAGTTACATTTGAGGCCATAACTAGGGAAATAAGGCAAATTTTCGCATAATACTTCGTGGACACATTCTTGAACCCTATATGAAGCCATAGAATTTTTTTCAGCAAGTCAAATTTTTTGAAGATTTTTTGGGTTTTTTAGGCGGCTGATCCCCTTGGGAGTTAGCGCCAAAGCGGAAAAAAAGTTTTTTTAAAAAAATCACAGCACGCTTAGTTTTTAAGATTAAGAGTTCATTTTTTCTCATTTTTTTGTCATTGCCTGAAGTTTAGTATGCAACCATCAGAAATGAAAAAATATCATTATCATATATAAATACTGAAATATATGACAGCAAAAAAAAATTTTATATAATTTTATACAAATCGCGCTGTGAGCAAAACGGTTAAAGCTAACGGGTTATTTTTTTTCTTTGTATTGTACACTAAATTGCGATGATTTTGGTATATAACAAATTGTAAAACGATCAAAGCAACACAGAGAAAATATTATCACAAAATGATGCATGAATTAAGTAATGTGTGGACGTAAAAAATGTTTTTACAAAATTCACCATAAATCGAAATATTGTGCTAGAGACTTCCCGTTTGTTGAAAAATGAAGCTAATTGATTGAATATTACTATACTGTAAGTGTTTTAGCTTACAATTGCAGTTTTCTACCATTTCGGTCGAGTTAAAGTTGACCGAAGGTCGAATTTTTTGTTTATCGTGATTTATATGAAAATATTTCAAAAGTGATAAAAGCTACAACCATGAGTTATTTTCTGTTGTATTCTACATGAAATTGCGCACATTTTCATATATAAAAGTTTATGTAATGACTAATATAAATCGGTGCAAACATTACGACAACGTGACGAAAGAATTTCCGAGATGTTCGGCTGAGTTACCGCGCGGACGTAAGGAAAATGTTTCTTTTAAAAAATTGATCATAAATCGAAATATTGTGCTAGAGACTTCCAATTTATTGCAAAATGAAGGTAAATGATTGAATATTGCTAGAATGTAAGAGTTTTAGCATACAATTGCGTTTTTCGACCATTTCGGTCGAGTTAAAGTTGACCGAAGGTTGAAATTTTGGCAGTTATCGTTATTTATGTGAAAATATTTCAAAACTGATAAAAGCTACAATCATGAGTTATTTTCTGTTGTATTCTACATGAAATTGCGCACATTTTCATATATAAAAGTTTATGTAACAACTAATGTAAAACGATGCGAACATTACGACAACGTGACGAAAGAATTTCTGAGGAGACATCCAGTTTGTTGCAAAATGAAGGTACATGATTGAATATTACTAGAATGTAAGAGTTTTAGCTTATAATTGCGTTTTTTTACCATTTTGGTCGAGTTAAAATTGACCGAAGGTTGAAATTGTGGCAGTTATCGTGATTTATATGAAAATATTTCAAAAGTGATAAAAGCTATAACCATGAGTTATATTCTGTTGTCTTCTACATGAAATTGCGCACATTTCCATATATAAAACTTTATGTAACGATTAATATAAAACGGTGCAAACATTACGGCAACGTGATGAAAGAATTTCTGGCGCGGACATAAGGAAAAAGTTGTTTTAAAAAATTCACCATAAATCGAAATATTGTGCTAGAGACTTCCAAATTGTTGCAAAATGAAGGTAAATGATTGAATATTACTAGAATATAAGAGTGTTAGCTTACAATTGCGTTTTTTTACCATTTCGGTCGAGTCAAAGTTGACCGAAGGTTGAAATTTTGGCAGTTATCGAGATTTATATGAAAATATTTCCAAACTGATAAAAGCTACAACCATGGGTTGTATTTTGTTGTATTTTACATGAAATTGCGCAAATTTTCATATATAAAACTTTATGTAACGGCTAATATAAAACTGCAAAAATTACGACAAAATGACGAAAGAATTTCTGAAATTTTCGGCCGAGTTACCGCACGGACGAAAGGAAAAAGTTTTTTTCAAAAATTCACCATAAATTGAAATATTGTGCTAGAGACTTCCAATTTGTTGCAAAATGAAGGTAAATGATTGAATATTACTAGATTGTAAGAGTTTTAGCTTACAATTGCGTTTTTTTACCATTTCGGTCGAGTCAAAGTTGACTGAAGGTTGAAATTTTTTGTAGTCGACGTACGGTACGTCCACTCGGCACCCAACAAACAATTTTAGTCAACGTATGATACGTCCAGTTGGCGTTTAAGGGTTAAGAAGAAGTATGCTGTGGGACAGATCCCCCGAGCTGGAGTTTGGAACAGACAAACCACCTTCACGTCTTTTTATTTGAAAGATGTCTCACATAAGTCACTGGAGCCTTCTCCTTAGGCCCAGTGGTGGCAGCTCAACAAAGAGTGTGAAAGATATGATCTTTTAGCTCTGTTCGCATATGTTCAGCTCCTTTTCTCCGTAACATCACCTGGGTCCAGTATGTGATGTTTATGGGGTAGGACCGTCTGGCTCCGTTTGAACGTAGAGCTCCCATGTTCCATCACATCTCTTTTTAGAGTGAGTATTATTCTTTTAACAATGTTTGATTTGTGGTGGTTAGTTTTAATTCCCCTGCTTGTTTATGGAGGGATCTTCCTCCCTCCTCTTTATGAGCCTCCGGTCACATGATGATGTGGGTTTGTATCAGTGTCGGAAAAAATGACAAATTCAACAATAATTTGTATTTTTCTTAACATACAAACCCACAACATCATATGAGTTTTTAGTTTCCCCCCTCATGCCTCCCCTCTTTCCCGATCTCTCTCTCATGCATCTTGGGCGAAATATCACGGTTCCCTCTGGCTATTCACAAATTGGAGGATGCTGGTCCTGCGCGCCTCTTTTATAGCTAGTGCTACCTCTAAAAGCAAGTCTACCATAGCCGTCTGCGCATGCGCACCTAAGGATACCTCTTGTCGCATGATGTGGGTTTGTATATTAGGAAAAATACAAATTATTGTTGAATTTGTCATATTTTGGCCACAAAGCATTTATGGGTATTAGTATTAGTATTAGGTATTTAGATGTAAATAGGTATACAAAATAAGAAAACATTCAAATGGGACATGCTTACAAGGTCACTGATTTCCAAAGCAAACTTTCACTGAGTAGAATTCTCATGTGTACAGGAAAAATGAGATAGAAGTAATGACAAGACAAATTGAGCAAATAAATTTTTTTCAAAATAACCAGGGCAACAGTGCACGGTGTTTTAAAGCAGTATTGCAGTCTCTTTTCAAGAGTCACCAGAATTAGTAATACTGACTGGAAGACCACGTGTTAGTTTTACTTTCAAGGAATGAAAGACTACTGGTAGTGGGCATTTGTACAGATTTTACATTATAAAGGAATGAAAGGACAGTGGGATAATGTTGCACAGCTCTAGAATGTAAATGGTGTTTTGCTGCTAAGTCTACTGTATAGTGAACTACCATAACTATAGTTTTTATATGAGTAAATTACCAAGTAATTTCATAGCTATTAGTTCACTTACATGGCAGCTTGAATTCAAAATTTCGCAGGTAACACTTCACACATCTGTGTAGGTGACCAGTTTCACCCACTAGCGGGAATATTAGAAACGACTTTAGCAGATAACTTCAATCTGTTCCTGCCATGCTTGGGTGAACACTGAGTATGGCGGCAGCTGTATTCATTATTTTCCGGATATAATACAGTAAACTCCCTGTATTCGCAGATGTGTACCACACCCTCCTGCTAATAGCTAAAATCTGCGAGTACTTAGAACCCCTCTAAAAACACTTAGAACTGCCTATTTTTGTACATGCAACTTACCCGTCAGATATATACTTAGCTATAGTCTCCGACGTTCCCGACAGAATTTCAAAACTCGCGGCACACGCACAGGTAGGTCAGGTGATCAACCATACCCGCCGCTGGGTGGCGGGAATAGGAACCATTCCTGTTTTCTAATCAGATTTTCTCTGTCGCTGGTTCTGGCAGCATCTGTTGTTGGTTCCTCCTGCTTTGATTTTCGTTTCTCGCTTGCTGAGGATCTGTTTGGCCTGATTTTGGTGACGTATTGGATCTTTGGTTTGGCATACGCTATTGTGGACTGTTTTTTGGATTTGCTTTTGGATTGTTCATTAAGATGTCTGATGTTAATGTTTTGCCTGTGTTCTGTGTGTGTGCTAGGCAAGAGTGTAAGGTGAGGTTGCCGAAAGCTGGGTAGACCCTCACACTGTATGTATGAGGTGTAGGGGAATGATTGTTCTTGGACAATAGGTGCAAGGAGTGTGAGAAATTGTCTGATCAAGAATGGAAGGTTTTGACTTCTTATTTGAAGAAGCTTGAAAAGGATAGAGTTCGGAAGGCTTCCTCCAGAAGCTCGAGTAGGTCTCGCTCTGCTGAGCACGAAGTAGAGATTAACCCAGTAGACTCTCCTAATCCTTTGGTTTCAGCCCCTTCTCCCTTCATCGAACCTGTGGATTCGTCCTCTGAAATGGCTGCGATGAAAGCGGAACTTCTTCAGTATGAAATCGCAACTGCGCATGATGAAGGAAGGTAAGAGTGACAGTGATATGTGCAGTGTCCCCGGTGTAGTGGAGGGGGCGTCTGATCGGCTCCGCATTGCTCCTAGGCCTAAACCTCTTCCAAACTCCCAGGACCAGTGGAGGAGGAATGTCGAAAGCCGCAGGGAGGATGTAGAGCATCCCCAACGATCAGGCGTCCCTTCGGCAGATCCTGTAGTTGCGTCCCAGGCTGCCTTGGATCGCCATAGAAAAGGCATCCTGAAGAAGTGTTTTCGTCGTCTGACGCGTCTTCTCCGAGGCGTGGTTGGAGTTCGGCTGAGGAGTCGCGCCCTCTGAAGAGATCCTGGAAGGCTCCTAGAGTAGAGCTTTTGGACTCGAGCCCTGAGCGCTTCCCGGAGGATTCTCCTATTGTCAGGAAGAGAGCTCAGATCCCCCTCCTCCTCTCCAGCAGGAGTGAAGGATTCGACGAAGAAGATTTTGATCGGCCTCCAGGAGCAGTTATCGGCACTTGTTGGATCTCTTGCTAAGGACACCTCTTCTCGTAGGAAGGATGACTTTCTTCCTGTCAAGAGTTCCAGGAAGCTCTCTTCTTCAACTCGTCGCTCTTCTCCTGCCAAGCTTCCTTCTTCTAGCAAGCTTTCTTCGTCTCGTAGACGCTCTTCGCCGGGCAGGCGCCAGTCTCCCAGCAGGCGCACTTCTTCCAGGCGCTCGTCATTGGAGAGAAGCGCCTCTCCTTCCAGGCGCACTTCGCCTCGCAGTACTTCTCCTTTGGACAGGCGCTCGTCGTCTTCCAAGCTCCCTCCTTCCGGCAGACGCCGCTCCCCTACCAAGCGCCCTCGCTTTAGGGCCTCCTCTCCTGGAAGGCTCTCATCAGTGGACAGGACCCCCTCTCCTGTCAGGCGCCCGTCCGGTGTCAGGCGCCATTCTCCTGGTAGGCGCTCTTCGTTGGACAGGAGTGCTTCTCCTTCCAGGCTCGCTTTGCCTGATAGGCCCTCTTCTTCTCTTAAGCCTTCCTCTCCGCCTGCTGCTTTGGAGGAAGTTTCAGAGGAGGATTCTCCTAAGGACGCTGGAGTTTCGGATTACAAACGGTTGGCTTCGGTTCTGATTCAGGAGTTTGGAGATTCTCTTTGTCATGCTGCCCCTCCTTCTCCGGGATCTTTGTGGGACAGCACCAAGTCAGCTAGACCCTCCTCGTTTTGTCCAAGATGCGCCCCTACGATTTCGATGAGGAAGGCCTTTAAAGGAGTCGGAGAGTGGATGCAATCTAAGAAGGATGCAAGCAAGACGGTTTTCTCTTTCCCTCCTTTGAAACTTTTGGGAAAATCAGGAATGTGGTATGAGACCAAGGAGCCTATGGGGTTGGGGCTCCCCACATCAGTTGACGCAGATTTCTCTAATCTAGTAGACTCCTCCAGGAGACTTTCTCTTTCTTCAGCGAAGGCGACTTGGGGAATGAGCGAAATGGACCATCTCCTCAAGGGTCTTTTTAGAGTTGTGGAGGTATTCAACTTTATGGATTGGTCTCTTGGAGCTTTGGCCAACAGGACTCGGGATCCCGAATTCCTGTGTATGGATGACTTCGTGAGTGTTTTGTCTTGTTTGGACAAAGCAGTGAGGGACGGTTCCGCGGAAGTCGCTGCCTTATTCGGAGCTGGTATTCTCAAGAAGAGGTCAGTGTTCAGCTCTTTCCTCATGAAGTCTGTGTCTCCTCTTCAGAGATCCTCTCTTCTGTTTGCTCCTTTTTCTCCTCACCTTTTTCCTCAAAATTTGGTGAAGGAGATTTCTCGCTCGTTATCTGAAAAGGCGACACAAGATCTTTTGGCCCAGTCATCGAAGAGGATCAGACCTGCCGTCCCTTTCGCCAAGAAGGACAAGGCTCCCTCTCAGGAGCCCTTTCGAGGTGGTCCTTCGTCCAGATCCTCCTTCAGGAGCAAAAGACCCGAGAGAAGAGGAAGGTCTTCCTCTCGTCCGATCAAAAGGACCAAATGAGGAACGAGTACTCCAGACGACAGTGGGTGCCAGACTGTTACAATTCGCCGAGGTCTGGGCACAGAGAGGGGCGGACGACTGGTCCCTCTCCATTCTAAGAAGAGGCTACCTTATCCCCTTCAGGGAAAGTCCTCCTTTAACATCAACTCCCAGGGAGTTATCCGCCAGCTACAGGGATCCCGTCAAGAACCAGGCTCTTTTTCTAGCAGTGGAACAAATGCTAGAAAAGGAAGCAATAGAACCGGTTCAAGATCTCCATTCCCCGGGATTTTACAATCGTCTTTTTCTGGTTCCGAAATCCTCGGGGGGTTGGAGACCGGTTCTGGATGTAAGCGCCCTGAATTTCTTCGTGATCAAGACGAAGTTCAAAATGGAAACTACCTCTTCGGTTCTTGCAGCTCTTCGTCCAGGGGATTGATGGTCTCCTGGACCTGCAGGACGCTTACTTCCACATTCCCATTCATCCCTCGTCAAGAAAATTCCTGAGGTTCGTGATTCGGGGAAAAGTTTTTCAATTCAGGTCCCTGTGCTTTGGTCTTTCGACGGCCCCACAAGTGTTCACGGGCATCTTAAGGAATGTGGCACGCTGGCTTCACTTAGAGGGAGTGAGGATATCAATGTATCTCGACGATTGGCTGATCCGAGCTCAATCAAAGGAAAGTTGTCTGGAGTACTTGTCGATCACCCTAAATCTGACACAGTCCCTTGGACTATTAGTAAATCTTCAGAAATCCCAGGTTGTTCCGCAGCAGAGCATTGTTTACCTGGGGATTCTGATGGATTCTCGGGATTTTCTAGCCTTTCCATCCCAGGAGAGAATAGATCGCTGCATAGAAAAGGTGACAGTCTTTCTAAGGAGAAAACATTGTTCGGCGAGGGAGTGGATGAGTCTGCTGGGGACCATTTCCTCGCTGGAACAGTTCGTCTCCTTGGGAAAACTTCATCTGAGACCGCTTCAGTTCTACCTAAAGGAGAGATGGGACCAGAAGTCTCAGGACTTAGCAACTTTGTTCCAAATTTCGGACAAGATAAAAGAGGATCTCAACTGGTGGTTAGACCCTCGAAAATTATGCAAAGGACTGTCTCTTCAGTTACCGAGCCCTACCCTAGTGTTGTTCTCAGACGCCTCGGAGTCGGGATGGGGGGCAACACTAGGGTCGAGAGAAGTGTCAGGCACCTGGGATGGAGACCAGGTGAACTGGCACATCAACAAGAAAGAGCTGACAGCGGTACATTTGGCTCTCATCAAGTTCGAGTTCCTTGTCTCAGGACAAGTAGTCCAAGTGAACTCAGACAACACTACTGCCCTGGCTTATATAAGGAAACAGGGAGGAACACACTCCTTCTCCCTTTACGAAACGGCAAAAACGTTGCTGTTATGGGCTCAGGAGAGGAAGATCAGACTCCTCACCAGATTTGTACAGGGAGAGAGGAATGTGAGGGCCGACCTTCTCAGCAGGAAGGATCAGGTCCTTCCCACAGAGTGGACTCTCCATTCAGAAGTCTGCGAAAGACTGTGGAACCTGTGGGGAAGGCCGAATATCGACCTATTTGCAACCCACTGGAATGCAAGGCTAGAAAACTACTGCTCTCCGATATCGGACCCGAGAGCGGTTGCAATAGACAGTCTTCTCCTAGATTGGATAGGATTAGACGGGTATGCTTTTCCCCCATTCAAGATCCTGGGAGAAGTGGTAAGGAAGTTTGCGTCGTCGGAAGGCGCGAGACTGACCCTGGTAGCTCCGTTTTGGCCAGCTCAAGATTGGTTCACAGAGGTACTGGAATGGATAGTAGATTTTCCAAGATCGCTTCCACACAGGAACGATCTTCTCAAACAGCCCCACTTCAACAGATTCCACAAGAATCTCCCCGCTCTCAGTCTAACTGCCTTCAGACTATCGAAGGTCTGGTCAGAGCGAAGGGTTTTTCGCACAAAGCTGCGAAGGCTATTGCAAGAGCCAGGAGATCCTCAACCCTTCACGTCTACCAGTCGAAGTGGGAGGTCTTTAGAAGATGGTGCAGGACCAATAAGATATCCTCTTCCAGTACCTCTGTGACAAACATTGCTGATTTCCTTATCTTCCTGAGGGAACATTGCAACCTCGCTGTATCCACAATTAAAGGATACAGGAGTATGTTATCTTCAGTTTTCAGACACAGAGATCTGAATATCTCGGAAAACAGAGACCTTCATGACCTTATAAGGTCTTTTGAAACGTCGAAATTCATGACTTCGAAACCTCCCAGTTGGAATTTAGACATAGTCTTGAAATTCTTAATGTCTAAAAAAATTCGAACCTCCTCATCAAGCTTCCTTCAGGGATCTCACCAGGAAGTCACTTTTCCTCTTTGCCCTTGCCTCAGCTAAGAGAATAAGTGAAATACAAACCTTAGACGGCAAAGTTGGTTTTAAGGAAGGTTCGGCTATATGCTCCTTTAAACCATTCTTCCTAGCTAAGAATGAGAATCCTTCTAAACCGTGGCCAAGAACCTTTGAATTAAAAGGTCTTTCTTCTGTGACGGGACATGAGTTGGAGAGGACTCTATGCCCTGTCAGGAGCCTTAAATTCTACTTAGAAAAGAAGAAATTACTGGGAGGATCGGTTGAAAGTCTTTGGTGCTCTGTCAGGAATCCTTCACGAGCGCTCTCAAAGAATGCGCTGTCCTTTTTTATGAAGGACGTCATCAAGGAAGCGCATATCTCTTGTGAGGATGAGCACTTTAAGCTCCTTAGAGTGAAAGCACACGAAGTGAGAGCCATTGCTACATCCTTGGCTTTTCACAAGACGTTGTCTCTCCAGTCTATTATAGAGGCAACTTATTGGAGGTGTAATTCAACGTTCGCATCTCATTACTTACGAGATATTAGAGTAACGTATGATAAGTGCTTCTCTCTAGGAGCATACGTATTCATGGATTCGGTGCTGGGACAGGAGCTGAATCCAATCCTATTTAGTTTAGTTAATTCAGTTGTTTTTTTTTAAGGCTTGGTGGTGTGTGTTTTTATGGTTGGTTGAAAGAGGGTGATGGAATTATGCTTCCCTTTCAATTCTTATCACTAACAAGGTTAGGATTGGTCAGGTGGTCGGGATTGGTTGTCATGTTCCTTGTATTTTGTATGGACACCTAGCTCTGTCATATAAGAGGATAGCCCCCATTGATACGATTCAGGTGTAGGCTCGGTCATGTAAGTGGGTCAGCCCCTTTGACACGATCCGCTATAGGCTCGGCCATGTTAGTGGGTCATCCCCATTGGCACGATCCAGAAGGGCTGTCAGTCACAGGTCACATCCTCGCTGAAGCTCCTGATGCAAGCAGACTCATAGACAGTATCCATGAAGTCTTCTGCCCAATCAGGTAAGAACCATGGTTTTTTTTGTTTATCCTACAACATATGTTGTTTCCCGTTTTTTTTAGTTATTTTCTGTCTCTTGCCCTCCTCCAAGGGTGCCATTCAGCTAAGTATATATCTGACGGGTAAGTTGCATGTACAAAAATGATATTTTTATGATAAAATAAAGTTTTGTACATACTTACCCGGCAGATATATACGATTGATGGCCCGCCCAGCCTCCCCTCAGGAGACAGGTGGAAGAGAAAATCTGATTAGAAAACGGGAATGGTTCCTATTCCCGCCACCCAGCGGCGGGTATGGTTGATCACCTGACCTACCTGTGCGTGTGCCTTGAGTTTTGAAATTCTGTCGGGAACGCCGGAGACTATAGCTAAGTATATATCTGCCGGGTAAGTATGTACAAAACTTTATTTTATCATAAAAATATAATTTTGATAGTTCAAACACAAAAAAAAAAATTAAAATGCTTACACAGGTATTATCCTACTTATGATGGAGTTAGGTTCCAAAAAACCCATCATTTGTTGGAAAAAACGTATCTCGAATATAGCCCAGCATACACCATACACTGGGGTATTCAGTACCATCTATACATAGATGATAGCCTAGCCTACACTATAAAGTATACTCTGTACATATACGGTATAGTAATTATTAATATCAGCTAATTCTGGAGGTTCATGCAGATTGTCTCCAATTTTATTCATGGTAGAGTTTCATCCATGTTGCTGATGAATGATAATTTATAGTCATTAGTAGCCTGAACATTGTTTTCTCAGCTTCAGCTACAACTTGGAGCTTAAATTTAGTATTATATTTCCTTGCTGATCTTTTATCCATAGCAAATAAGGGTATAATGTAAAAATATGTAAGTCCTATTGTGCTTTGTCATTTGTAACATAACTATGGTAATTGTTTACGGTGAACCCCCCCCCCCCGTATTCGCGGGGGATGCGTCTATTGTAATTTGGTCTCTCTCGCTGCCTGATTGTACGCTGCTGCTTGTGCCCGCGGGAAATTTAAAAATATTTTATAAATATTGTCGTATCGGTATTATTGCTTACCCCATCGCAAAATCGAATTATCGTAACTCGAGCACTACCTGGGTACCTGAGTATTTTAATAGTTTTATCACAAAAAGTGCATTTAGTCATAAAAATGAAATGAAAATACAGTAATTAGTGAATATTTCTCAGTGAAAAATACAGTGAGTGGGCAAATTTTCTGCGAATATTGGGTATATATATTCCATAGAGAAATCCGCGAATCGTGAGAATGCGAATACGGAGGGGGGTGGGACATTTACTGTATCTGGATTTTGGTGGTGTACATATCCACTGGAACGTGTACTAGTAGCCTTCATGAAGTCCCTGCAAGCTTCATGAAGTCTCAGGGTGAGTTTTTTCTTTGTTTTGTTATTATTTAGTTGATTCATCAACAGAATTTTGTCTAAAAGGCTTTTGTATGCATCTAGGCTTGCGAGCCGCTGATGATAACTCTGCCTTAAAAGTAATCCTTGTATGTTACGCCATTTCTTTAGGCTGAAACTTTTGCATTATGTTTTATTTACCGGGGCTAGATTACTTGCAAGCCTTCGGTGTAATTTTGCCTTAAAATTTATTTTCAAATGGTGTTTTCCGAACATGGGCACTCACAAGCCGCCAATATAATTGCTTCAAAAGTAATTCTTGAATGTTTTGGCATTCTTTTAGGCTAGTCCAGGCAAAACTTTTTGCCTAGGCTACTTGCAAGCTGCGGATGTAGTTTTGCCATAAAAAGTAATTCTTGCATCTTATGCAGATTACTTGGAAGCCTTCGGTATAATTTTGTCTTGAAATTAACCCTTAAACGCCGAATGGACGTATTTCACGTCGACAAAAATTGTCTGTTGGGTGCCAAGTGGACGTAAAATACTTCGACTACAAAGAGTTTTTTAAATATTCGCGGAAAAATACTTATAGGCCTCTTTTGTGAAAAATTTTAAATCGCGTCTTGAGGGGTGCTGGGAGTTAACGGATCACGCTGTTGTTTTGTTTACAAGTGTGACCCAGCTGCGCATGCACGAATTTCTTTCTTATCCCAAAAGAAAGCATCAGCTAACCTTGCTGAAAATCTCAGAAATTCTTTAGTCACTTTGTTGTAATTTTTGCACCATTTTCTATTAGCCTTTACATAACGTTTTATATATGAAAATGTGTGCAATTTCATGTAGAATACAAGAAAAAATAACTCATGGTTGTAGCTTTTATCAATTTTGACATATTTTCATATAAATCATGATAAGTGCCAAAATTTCAGCCTTCGGTCGACTTTGACTCGACCAAAATGGTAGAAAAATGCAATTGTAAGCTAAAACTCTTACATTCTAGTAATATTCAATCATTTACCTTCATTTTGCAACAAACGAGAAGTCTCTACCACAATATGTCAATTTATGGTGAATTTTTGAAAAAAAACTTTTTCCTTATGTCCGCCCAAACTCTGCTGAAAATCTCAAATTTTTTAGTCACTTTGTCGTAATTTTTGCACTGTTTTCTATTAGCAGTTACATAAAGTTTTATATATGAAAATGTGTGCAATTTCATGTAGAATACAACACAAAATAACTCTATGGTTGTAGCTTTTATCAATTTTAAAATTTCAACCTTCGGTCAACTTTGACTCGACCGAAATGGTCGAAAAATGCAATTGTAAGCTAAACCTCTTATATTCTAGTAATATTCAATCATTTACCTTCATTTTGCAACAAACAAGAAGTCTCTAGCACAATATTTCGATTTATGGTGAATTTTTGAAGAAACCTTTTCCTTACATCTGACTTAACTGCTGAAAATCTTGTAAGAGCCTGACGCCGTCTCTTCCAAACACGTGTTTGTTCGTGTGTTCGTCGTCCATCAGAGTGGACAAGACAACAAGAGCATCTCGTTTCCTTTCTCTAAAGGAGCGCGATTTCAACCATACAATATTTCCGTCTGTTTCTCCCTAACCATTGTTGTCTTGATGTATGTACAATCACCACTACTTGCATTGCCATGCAAGCATTCTAATCATGTACTCATAATGTTCCAACAAATCTTCTGTATCAAACTGTGTATGTTTCTGTTTGTGAAGACGCCAAACGTCTTGCCACTCTGATGGACGATGAACACACACGTGTTTGGAAGAGACGGCGTCAGGCTCTTACAATCTCATAAATTCTTTAGTCACTGTCGTAATTTTTGCACAGTTTTCTATTAGGCATTACATAAAGTTTTATATATGAAAATGTGTGCAATTTCATGTAGAATACAACAAAAAATAACTCATGGTTGTAGCTTTTATCAGTTTTGAAATATTTTCATATAAATCACGATAAGTGCCAAAATTTCAACCTACGGTCAACTTTGACTTGACCGAAATGGATCGAAAAATGCAATTGTAAGCTAAAACTCTTACATTCTAGTAACATTCAATCATTTACCTTCATTTTGCAACAAATGGGAAGTCTCTAGCACAATATTTCGATTTATGGTGAATTTTTGAAAAAAACTTTTTCCATACCTCCACGCTGTAACTCTGCTGAAAATCTCAGAATTTCTTTAGTCACCTTGTCGTAATTTTCGCATCGTTTTCTATTAGGCGTTACATAAAGTGTTATACATGAAAATGTGTGCAATTTCATGTAGAATATAACAAAAAATAACTCATGGTTGTAGCTTTTATCAGTTCTGAAATATTTTCTTATAAATCACGATAAATAGAAAAAATTTGACCTTCAGTCAACTTTAACTCTACCGAAATGGTAAAAAACTGCAATTGTAAGCTAAAACACTTACAATCTAGTAATATTCAATCAATTACCTTCATTTTGCAACAAATGGGAAGTCTCTTGCACAATATTTCGATTTATGGTGAATTTTTGAAAAAAACTTTTTCACGTCCGTGTGTTACGAATTCATGCATCATTTTGTGATATTTTCTCTGTGTTGCTTTGATCGTTTTACAATTTGTTATATACCAAAATCATCGCAATTTAGTTTACAATACAACAAAAAAAAATAACTCATTAGCTTTAACCGTTTTGCTCACAGCGCGATTTGTATACAATTATATATGAAATTTTTTTTCGCGCTGTCTTATATTCTAATATTTATATATGATAATGATATTTTTCTTCATTTCTGATGGTTGCATACTAAACTTCAGGCAATGACAAAAAAAGGAGCCAAAAATGAACTCTTAATCTTAAAAACTAAGCATGTGATTTTATGAAAAAAAAACTTTTTTTCCACTTCGGTGCTAACTCCCGAATGCCGCCGGCATACGGCAGACACTTTTGTAAATAGAGGCTCGGCGTTTAAGGGTTAATTTTTAAAAGGTGATTTCCGGGGATAGGCACTCGCAAGCCGCCAATATAATTGCTTTAAAGGTAATTCTTGAATGTTTCATAATTTTTTAGGCTAATCCAGGCAAAACTATTTTTGCCTAGGCTACTTGCAAGCTGCCGATGTAGTTTTGCCCTGAAAAGTAGTTCTTGCATCTTACGCCATTCCTTTAGTCCAAACTTTACATCGATGGGGTTTACAGGGCGTAGACTATTCGCAAGCCATCGTTGTATAATTGCCATAATAGTAATTCTTGAATGTTTCGTCATTTCTTTAGACCAAAGATTTGCCTTTTATGTTTACCAAACCTAGTATACTTGCCAGCTGTCTGTAAACAATATTATCTTAACCCTCGCATTTTCCTTTGCAGAGAATTGAAAGTGTAAGGGCAGAAAGTAGTAAGGAGAGAAGGGTGCTTAATACGCAGCTTCTAGATTATATAGCAAGCTTCCTCTTGAGCTGAGGCAGTTTGAGGATTTGAAGTTTCAGAAAAAAAAAGGAACTTTAAACTTTTTTGTTTATCAATGCTGTGGTATGGAATATCAAAGTGAATATGAACATGCAGTGTGATGATGCACGCTCAGGGCAATACATATGATGAATAAACTTTTAATTTGTTAATGGAGGCCCTGCGAGCACTTTGGAAGTGGTGTGGGACCTAGATAAGTGTCAACATGTAACAAGTAATATTCAATACTTTATCACTGGCCAAGAATCGGTCCCAGTACTATATTTGCTTTGGCAGTGTATTGTGTAGAGTACTCGCTTCAGCAGTACATTTACTAAGTTGTAACATTTTCTGAGAAGCTTCTCATGTCTCCTGTGCAAGGATGATACGCATCTAGGTTGATGTGCAGATCATGAATGTTCCACACTTCTAGTACCCAGAAGCACCCACTAGCCTGATGCCAGCTCATGCTACGAGCACTAGATGGTGCCCAGTGGCACCATCTACCATTTGGCGCCAAATCGTGCTCTGAGCAGCCAAAAGCGCCAGAGCTCCCACGGGCGGTCCTGCCATCTGGCACCAACTTGTGCTCTGTGCAGCCAGGCGCCCCAAAGCAGCCATAAGCACCCAAACGCCCAAGTGCGCTCAAATGTAGCAGACAGCCAGGCATACTCTTTTTCTCTCCTGCTAGCCCTATGTGTTTATCTACTTGCGTCTGCGCCTGGCTCCCTAGCTTCCTTCCCATACCATTACCAGCCTTGTGTCTGGGTGAACAGAAAATTAACCTTGCAAAGTGAGTGTTGTGCAGTGGAGGTAGTTATCCGGCCCGCCGGTTCTCCTAGACCTTAAGTCACTGTCATACTCCTTTTCACTTGGGAGAAGTCATACTGAATGTCCAAGGGAGGCTGGTGGGATTTATCCCAGGTAATTGTCCCCTCGGTCGAATCTGTTGCATATTCCTAGGTATCGACAGATATTCACTGAAAAGGCGTCTTCATGGAGGTTTAGTAGAGTAGGCTGCTATCCGGCCCATCAGATATCCTAGACCTAAAGTCCCTGTCATACTTCCCTCCTCCTGGGAGAAGACATACTGGTGGTCCAAGGGAGTCCGAGGGGATTTCCCCCTGGGTAGTTGCCCCTCGGTCGAACCTGTTGCATATTCCCAGGTGTCGACAGACAGCCACTGAAAAGGCTTCTTCATGGAGGTGTAGTAGAAGAGGCGGCTATCTGGCCCATTGGATATCCTAGACCTAAAGTCCCTGTCTTATACTCCCCTTCTCCTTGGAGGAGACATACTGGTGGTCCAAGAGAGTCTGAGGGGGTTTGCTCCCAGGTAGTTGTCCCTCAGTCGATCCTGTAATCCAGGTATCGACAGACAGCCACTGAAAGGCTTCTTGATGAAAGCGTAGTGTTTCAGTGCATTGTGTGAGCATCACTTGAAACGGTCGTCTTCCAGAGCACCGGTCTTCAGCCTGCTAGGCTGATGCCTCTTTTTTGGTGTCAAGTGTTTGTCCAGTGTTCCCTGGAGCTCCCAGTGGCCCCCTCCAGGTGCCCAGTGTCTGAAGTACTTGCTTCAGCAGTACATATTCTAATTAGAATGATGTAGAAAAATTAGCATGGCCCCTGCACAAGCATGGCATGCAATTTGTGAAGCCTTCCACAATTTTCACTTGGCATCCAGGGTTTTTTCATTAGAAAACACTGTTGCTCTTTCTAGGGCACTAGTTCCTGATGGAATGCCTGGCTCCAGCTTCCAAGTAGTCGGCACCAGTCCCCTTTGCCAGGCGGCGCCTTCTCTCGCTCAATACTCAGTGTCCACTCATGAGCTTGTTTTTCTCTGTTTAAGGCTTGTGGCTGGCCTGTGGACGACTATGTCTTACCACAGAATTTTGTGGTCTATACGAGGTATCGCCGAGCCTGTGGGATTTCCAAGTGTCTGCATGGCTATCAAGCCTGCAGAGTCGGCAGTTGGTTTGCAATGTCCATGACGCTGCACAGTGCTTTACAAGATCACTTGGTTGTCTACAGTGGAGATGAACCAGAAGGCTTGTCTTCCAAGATAGGGTTTTCTCTGTTCAGGGATCTTTGCTTTGTCCTCTCTGCAGCATTTTATGTCTTCTCACCAGTCCTCTCTCCTCTTCGTTTGACCTCTTTTTCTGGACTTCAGTCTTGACTTGGAATGACTGTCGTGACCAAAGTACTTTGGTTACAACTGGTACAGGGTAACACAGTTGGACACCACCTTTTTTACCATAGCCCCAGATTAAAGTCAGACCTGTAATGGTGTCTGTACAGGTAGTGCTTGAGTTACGATGGGGTTAGGTTCCAAAAAACCCATCGTTTGTTGAAATAATCGTAAGTCGAATATAGCCTAGCCTACACAAGGGTAATCAGTACCATGTATACATATATGCTAGCCTAGCCTACACTACACAGTATACTCTATACATATACAGTATAGTAATTATTAATGTCAGCTAATTCTGCAGGTTCAATGCAGATTGACTTATGATAATTCAGTATAAAGGGAAATTGAATAAAACTAACCAGAGTTAGGATAGCGTACAGTATGGTAATCAGATAACGTAAACAGTAGCTAGCCTACGGTATATTCTATACATATATGGTAGAGTGGTAATTATTAATACCAGCTAATTCTGCAGATTCAATGCAGATTGACTTATGATAATTCAGTATAAAAAGAAATTGAATAACAAGAAAAAGAATCAGACTGTACTGTAAGGGGTACTCACCAAGATTTGGTCCGTCGTCGGCCGCACACGTAATTCACGTGAACGGTGTCAGGCTGTTCATGGCTACGGATAACTAAAAATCGGAAGAGGAGGAGGATGATAAAGCTTCAGGATCATCAACTCGCTCCTCTTCAGATAGTATTTCTTCTGTTAGTTCAGGTGTTTCAAAATTAAGAGATGAAGGGGATCGAGGCTCAAATGTCGGGAAGGGTGCGGGTGGGGGTAGGGGAGGCAGAAGGCGATGCCACTGGAGTTGTTCTCTTAAAGAAGTGTTCCATTGTCGGTTGCATAGTGCGTTTTTTCGTTCTTCATAAATGACTTGGTAACATGCAACAGTGTCTTGATGTGCTCTTTTAACTTTAGCAAACCGTTCCATGTTCCCATCCATTTCACTCAAAAGTTTCAGTCCATGTTCAAATGAGGCAAAAACCTCTGCTAGTGCTCTTGTCGTAAACTTTCGCTCTGGCTCTTCTTCAATTTCTTCTTCCTCGTCTGCTCTTTTTCTCTCTTCTGCAAGCGCAATTAAATCTTCTGCCGTAAGCTCTACATCTTGCTCATCTAAAAGATCTTGGATGTCTTCTTCATCAATTTCTAAATCTAAACTTCTCCCAAGTGTCACAATCTTTTTATTAATTTCACAACTTCTTTATCTTTATTGAAACCTTTGAATGAGTTCACATACACTTGTAGCAGATTTTTCCAAACCCCATTTATACATTCTTTCTTTACCTCCTTCCAAGCCTTTCCAATGTTCATAATGGAGTTTAGAACATTGAATTCCTTCCAGAAAGTCCTGAGATCTTTCTCCTCATTATCCGTAGCCTGAACAGCCTGAGCAAACGTGTTCCGAAGATAATAGGCCTTGAACGTAGCGACAGCGCCCTGATCCATGGGTTGTATGAGAGAAGTTGTGTTTGGTGGCAGAAACACAACTTTTACGTTCTCATTAATATCTCCGATGTTCTGAGGGTGGCCGGGAGCATTGTCTAGAATCAGCAGAATTTTGAAGGGGATTTTGTTTTCCTACAATAATCTTTCACTTCTGGAATAAAGCACCGCACAAACCAGTCTTGAACAGCATTGCAGTCATCCATGCTTTCTTATTATGACGGTAATGCACAGGAAGCGTATGCTTGTCGATTCTCTTTAATGCCCTTGGATTTTCGGAGTGATAAATCTTGAGTGGCTTAAGTTTATACCCAGCCACATTTCCCCCAATCAGAAGAGTCAGTCGATCTTTGTATGCCTTAAACCCAGGCATCATTGTTGCTTCTTTATGGATGTAGGACCGTTGAGGCATACGCTTCCAATACAGTCCTGTTTCGTCGACATTAAAGATCTGCTCCGGCAAGTACCCTTCATCAATGACGATCTTTTGCAGAATATCCTTGAATTTAGCGGCTCCTTCGGCGTCAGCGCTTGCTGCTTCACCGCTAATTTTCACACTATGAAAATTATGACGGTTCTTGAAACGATGAAACCATCCAGCACTTGCTACAAAACTTTTGTTGTGGTTATCATCATAATTTTTCTTCAGTTCATCGAAAAGCATGCGAGCCTTTGTTTGGATGGTTAAGAGACTGAGTGGCATACGCTTCTGTATCTGGTCCTCCATCCACGTGACCAGTAACTGCTCCATTTCTTCCAAAGGTCCTATCCTTTTCTTTGATATAAGTGTCGAATGAACTGAAGCAGATGCCCTTATAGCGTTCATTATCCGTTTCTCGTCTTTAAGGATGGTGGATACCGTCGACTGAGATAGATGCTCGTCACGTGCGATTACCATGACTGGCTTTCCAGCGGCACGCTGGTTGATAATTTTCATTTTTTGCTCCAGAGTGATAGACTGCCTCTTCTTTTTCGCACTACCAGCACGAGACACACTTGGGTGTTTGGCAGACATAGTGATTTAAATTTGAGTTTTAGAGTTTGGTGTATTCACAAAAGCACAAAAATCGCAAACGAACACTGGCCTATTTTAACTTCCAGCAGAACGAGAGCAAGCAAGGTCGACTCATTGAATTAATGTACCTATTCCAGCCTCTCGCCCAACGTATCGCATACACCATACGCTGCCTGGTTGTACGTTGTTGCCTCGCGCCAGTCACCCGCGAAATTTAAAAATATGTATTTTCAAAATATTGTCGATCGATATTAATTGCTAACCCCATCGTAAGAGCGAATTATCGTAAGTCGAAATATCGTAACTCGAGCACTACCTGTACTTACATAGATGAAGGGAACTCCCTTCTTCCTCTAAGCTAAGACCTACTCTTCTACTTTACACCTCGGATCTTGGTTGAGGAACCCACAAGTGAACTGGAAACTTTCGGAGTCATGCTCCCTGGATGATGGGTCATTCTCACATACGTTGAGTGCAGTTCTCTCCTCTTAATGCTCGGCGCCAGCCCCTGTCTTGTCGGTGCCAAACCCTGGACTTCAGGCTTTTTCTTCAGTAATGGACCCAGCTTTGGCTCCCATCCAGCAGAGATTAGATGACATTTTAACCTTTTTTTGAAAAAGCCTCCTTCTACTGCTAAGCCAGCTGCAGACGTATCTCTTTCTCCAGTGTCGTCCAATGAAGAGGAGTCAAATAAGGATGTGGAAAAGGATTCGTCTCTTTGTGCTTATGTGGCTCTCCTTCGTGTTTTACTGCGGCCCCATCTTCTCCGCCGTCCACCTTCTTGGTGAGCAGTCAACTTGCTGAACACTCCAGGCTGCCCAAGAAGGTGCTCTCTACTTCCACTAGGAAGGCACTCAGCGAAGTAGATGCTTGGCTCTCATTCAAGAGAGAGCAAGGGAAGGCTTCTTTTAGCTTTCCTCCTGCCCGTCTTTCACATAGAAGTTATTCTTCTTATGCCACTGGAGAAGCTCCTTCCCTGGGAGCCGCTGCCTCCCCCCAGGGGGACTTCTCTGGCTTGATTGATTCCTCTTGGAGATTGGCTTTTTCATCGGCTAGTTATGTTTTCTTCAGCAGAGATTGATCTTCTACTTCGAAACCTCTTCAAGGTGTTTGAAGTAATACATTTCTTGGATTGGTCAGTGGGCACCTTGGCACGGAAGTACAGGACTGTTCCTCTCTCCCTGAGGACTTCGTCTCAGACGCTCTGGGTGTTCTCTCTTGTGCCGATAAAGGCGGTGGAGATAGTTCTAGGGAACTAGCCTCTTTTTATGTTGGGTGTTTTAAAAAAGAGAGTTATGGTGTTCATATACCACCAAAGGAGTGACTATAACACAGAAGTCTGCTCTCCTTTTTTCTCCCTTGGTGGAGGATTTTCTGTTCCCGCAGTCGACAGTTAATGACATTGTGTCTCATCTACACAAAAAATTGAACCAGGATCTTCTGTCTCAGTCAGCGAGACGTCCTAAGGACCCTCCTTCGTTTAGTGGGAAGTTGGCCTCTCCTCTACAGCCTCATCCCTTTCGTGGCGGGATAACATGAACTTCCAGACCACGTTCCAATGTTCGCTTTACATCGCGAGCAGTTAAGAAGTCCGCATCGAGACCCTCATCAAGAAAATAAAGACCTAGTCCTCCGTGCTCCTCGTCAAGAAAATAAAGACCTAGTCCTCCGTGCTCCAGTGGGTGCCAGACTCCAACTATTCTGGGAAAATTGGAGCGAAATGGGGGCGGAACAGTGGATCGTACAATTGCTCAAGGAGGGCTACGCTATCCCGTTCAAGGAAAAACCTCCTTTAGTCAAGAAGCCTATCGTCTTGACCGTTTACTCCTTAGGCTCCGAGAGGTTTGCGGCCCTCTCGGAGGAAGTTTCTGCCTTTCTCAACAAGAAGACTGCAGAGGTAGTCGAGGATGTAGATTCAGAGGGATTCTACAATCTCCTCTTTGTGGTTCCCAAACCATCGGGAGGATGGAGACCGGTCCTTGACATAAGTGCGCCGAGTGCCTTTGTTCAGTAGACAGAGTTCAGAATGGAGACCCATTCGTCAAGGAGACTGGATGGTCTTAATAGATATGCAGTATGTGTACTTTCACGTCCCTGTTCATCTAGATTCGAGGAAGTACCTCAGATTCATTTTCCAGGACCTAGTCTTCCAGTTTCAAGCCCTATGTTTCAGGTTATCGACGGCCCCTCAAGGTTTTACTCGCGTTTTCGCTACCTGGGGTAGCTCCATCTCAGGTGCATCAACATCGCACTCTACCTAGATGATTGGCTCCTTCGCTCTCCAACGAAGGTTCAGTGCATGGAAGACCTTCACTGGACCCTTTGCCTAGTCAACAATCTAGGTTTGCTCATCAACCATCAGAAATCCCAACTTGCTCCTCCTCAGGAGATAGTTTATTTGGGGATGAAGGTGAACTCTAACTTTTCGGGCTTTTCCATCCCCCAAGAGAGTGGAATCTTGTCTGAAAACCATAGATGAGTCTCCTAGGAACTCTGGCCTTCATAGAGCAATCCATATCCCTGGGAAGGCTACACGAGAGTTTTTCAGCTTTTTCTTCGAGCCAGCTGGGACAGGAAACATCACCTAGTCTCGTTCGTGTTCCCTGTAACTCCCGAAATAAAGAAGCACCAGCTCTGCTGGAAGGGAAGTCCCTTCTCATCGAGAACCCAGACCTAAGCTTTTATGCAGATGCATCAGACTTAGGCTGGGGAGCTCTCCCAGGAGACAAGGAGGTCTCCAGGAGGTGGTCATCAGATCAACAGAGGTTTCACATAAATGTGAAAGAGTTAAAGGCAATTCATTTGGGATTGCAAGCCTTTGTCTTGGGAGTTTCCAGGAAGACAGTAGCAGTCCATTTGGACAATACCACAGTGCTGTCCTACATAAGCAAGCAAGGGGAAACACATTTCCTTCTCCCTTTGTGAGACAGCAAGGGATCATCTACTTTGGACAAACCAGAATCAGATGAAACTAGCAACAAGATTCATCCAAGGCAGACGAATGTCCTGGCAGACCAGCTAAGCTGGCACGATCAAGTAATTCCCACAGAGTGGGATCTTTGGAGACTGTGGGGAACTCCGACTTTGGGTCTCTTTGTGACTTCCAAAAATCATTGTCTACCTTTTTTTTTTGTTTGCCAGTTCCAGACCCCTTAGCATGGGCGATGGATACAGCATGGCTGATGGATGGCGTGTTACAGGACTGGTCAAACAAAGATCTGTATGCCTTCCCTTCGTTTGGGATGATACAAGAGTTCCTGAATAAGTTCTGGTCACACCAAAATGTGTCGAAGACACTATTAGCCCTATTCTGGCCTCTAAGGGAATGGTTCCCAGATCCTCTGGAGATGTGGTAGACTTTCCAAGGCTTCTACCACAAAAACGCAATCTGCTCAGACAACCCCACTTCAGACAGTTCCATCTAGGGTTGTCAAATCTAGCACCGACAGGTTACAGACTGTCAAGAAATTACTCAGTGCTAAGGGATTTTCAAAGGCAGTTGCAGACTCTATTGCGAGATGCAGATGCCAGTCATCCACCAGCGTCTATCAACATAAGTGGTCCATATTCCACGCTTGGTGCAGAAGTAGTGGCATCTCATCTTCTGAGACGTGTTTAACAGAAATCGCTGAATTCCTGTTTTATCTGAGGACCACCAGAGGTTCGTCCCTGTTTACAATTAAAGGTTACAGGCCCATGCTTAGCTCAGTGTTCCAACATAGGGGCCTGGACCTTTCTGCTAACCAGGATATTTCTGATCTTTTTAGATCATGTGATATGTGTAAGACAAGGGATTTGCAACCAGTATCTTGGAAGCTAGATGTGGTTCTAAAATGGCTCTAGCCCTGCCTTTGAACCTCTTAATTCCACATCTCTTAGGAATCTTACAAAGAAGACCCCTCTTCCTGTTAGCCTTGGCCACTGCTAAGAGAGTCAGTGAGATACAGGCGATTGACAAGTGTCAGATTCGCTCAAGGAGATGCGGTTTGCTCCTTCGTGCTTGGGGTTCTTGCAAAGAACGAGACTCCGTCTAAACCATGGCCTCGTTCTTTTCGTATAAAGAATTTAGTGGAAGTGCTTGGTTTCGAGGATGAAGAGAGAGTTCCTTGTCCAGTAAGGGCTTTGAAGTTTTACCTGCATCAGACTGAGAGAATAAGGGGACCCGCCAGTAGCCTGTGGTGTTCAGTCAAAGACCCTTCGCGGCTCTTATGAAGAATGCCCTTTCTTTCTTTCTAAAGGACCTCATTCTTGAAAGTTCATTCTCAGATTGAAGAAGGACTTCTTCCTATTCTTAAAGTTAGAGCTCACGGCATTAGAGCTGTAGCTACGTCGTTAGCTTTTAAGCACAATTTCTCCCTCTCTTCCATTCTCCAAACGACTTATTGGAAGTGCAAGTCAGTGTTTGCTTTCCATTACTTGAAAGAAGTGGAAAGAGTTTTTAATAATTGCAGAACCCTAGGTCTGTTATTGGTGGCTGGCATGGTACTAGGGGACGAAGGGTAGGAAGTGTCCAACCTAATTCTCTACGCCTTGACATAAGTCGTTGAGTTTTTGGGAAGAGTGGGGTACTATGTGCTTGGATACCCACCAGTTTTGTTTTTTAATGGATGGGTGATGGTGTTTTTAATCTTTGGTGTACATAATAAGTGCAGGTTTATCTGGTTGTCTTTTTTGACAGTACAGTATTGCACCCAGGGCAGGGGCAAATTTTTTATGCTTAACTAGCGATTGGAATGGTCCTTCGCTTAAAGCTCCCACTTTTGGAGCAGGCGACTCTGAGCTATACTGCTGCCCTGCTGCGGATAAGATGAGCGGCAACCGGAGGCAGCACCTTCCTGCAGTAGCTCTCTTAACAGGTAAGGAAACAAGTATTGTCTCAATACTAGCAAATTTTATATTCTCAAATTCATTACATTTACTAATGTTTTTTGGGGTAGATGATGTCCATACATCCCACCTCCTGTCAAATGTGGGAATCAGGTATGTAATTACTTGGTAAGTTACTTATATAAAAATAACATTTTATGATAAAATAAAGTTTTATATATACTTACCAAGTAATTACAGAATGATACTTACCAAGTAATTACAGAATGGGAACCCACCCTCCTCCCCTTGCATGGTCATTTAGGAACAAAAAAATTGAAGTGCTTTGCTGAGTTGTTCCTCTCTTTCCCGAAAGTGGGTGGGACTACCTACCTACATCAAAACAAAAGAGTCACTACTGCAAATTTTCAGATTTTAACTGTCGAACTAGGTAGAAACTATAGCTATGTAATTACTATGTAAGTATATATAAAACTTTATTTTATTATAAAAACATCATTTTATAGAATCCTGAGGTTTGTTTTTAAGTCACTCAAGATCCACCTGCACAGGTGCATGTCTGCCTTCATTTCAACATGACCAGATTTCTGTAATTAACAGTCCCCTCTCCCTGTGTAATGTCTCATCATCATCATCATTTACAAAAACAGTTATTGGTTGGTAAACTATTCTTTTTGAAAATTGTACCTTCCAGAGCCAGATTGATCTTTAGTGCCTAAGGTGGTAGCATAGCACATCTAAAGAGCTGTTGGGAACTCAAACAACTTCACAATCCACAATCTCTCCTGGGTAATCCTAGGACATATACTTTTGTACCGCTTATTTCTCTCAATTTCTTTTGGACTTTGAACATTGTGCTCCAGTTTATCCATCTGGAGTAGTTCACCAGCATTAAGTAACAACCCCCCTTCACATGTGGGGATTGGTTTGCAGTGAAATTCAAGAAGTTATCCCCTGCTTCCCAATACTCAGTACTGGAGCAGGCTAACAGTTTAAAAAGGAATGCTGTGTTACATCTTTTTACTTGCCAAATCTTGCTACTGTACTTCTGTTCAGCGTTTCAAGATAATTTTGGAGAAAGTCATAGCTTTAGAACTCAGAGTAACTTCTGTATGGATAAGTTGCAGTAACTAAGGCCAAGCTCTATTCTCCCAGTGTTCTCCAAAGTTGCTGAAAAACTTACTTTTCAGCCATTATGTAAGTACTTGGACTCTAAAGGATTGCTAGTTGATAGTCAATATCCATACAGGAAGCATTTAGGTACCTGTGATGCTCTTTTAAACTTGACATGCCATTTGCGAGGGAACCTTGATAAGGGTTTTGGGTGCAGAGTAATTCAAATAGGTTGTATTGCTAATTTAAATTTAGTAATCACAAGGCACTTATTTATAAACTTCTGAATCTAGGAGTGGGTGGGTATATTTTAGGGTTACTTCAAGATTTCCTTACAGGTAAGCAGCAGCGAGTTGCAGTGGACGGGATCTTTAGTGAACCAAGACCTATTGTGTCTGGATTTCCACAGAGCAGTGTTCTTGGTCCACTGTTATTTTTAGTGTATACAAGTTGTTGGCCTGGAAAACAAGATTGTTCGGTATGTTGATGATGCAACACTTGTGGGTGTAGTAAAGTCTCCACTTGAGAGAAATGAAGCTTACCTCAGCCTCAATTGGAACTTTTAGACTGGATCAGGGAATGGTATAGTCATTGGAGTATGAGGCTGAACTCCAGTAAAACAAAAACACTATTGATTAGCATATCTCATATGCTAATACAGATTTCCCACCCTATCCTCCCCTTCAGGTTGAAGGAACTTACTGAATGAGTCTGAACCTTTAACTATTCTAGGTGTAACTTTTGAGAAGCATCCAATGAAAGCCTGTTTTAGGTAATTTTGTACTTCTTTTACTGGGATACTGTTCTCCAGTGTGGATGTTTGCTTCTGCCAGAGATTTGTCTCTGCTTCTGCCAGAGATTTGTGTCTTTTTAGATAGAGTGGTTCGTGGTGGTAGGTTTCTGTTTCCTAATATTAGCAGTTATGACTTGGACCATCCACAGATGGTCTCTTGTTTGTCACTTTTTCAGAAGTTGTATTTCAGGAGAGATCTTTCACATTTACCATTGATCCCTGACCCCTCTATCTGTTGAGCAACCAGATTTGCTGAACAGCAGCACCAATTCGGTATGCGGGAAATGTGCCTCACTGTTGAACTTCTCAGTTCCAGAGGTCCTTTATTCCTCACACCATTGAACTGTGAAACAGCCTCCCAGATGATGTTGTGCAGTTGGAACTTTTGAAGTTCAAGCAAAAATGCAATGCATTACTACCTTAATAGTATTCTTCTTGCATTTTAATTCATTTTTATGTATTAATTTATTCTTTTTTATAAGTGGTATCTCTTCTTTCTGTGTTTCCCTTTACTTCCTTGTTTCTTCGTAATGAACACCACTCTCTTTGGAAGATTGGATTTCAAGTCGGTGGCCCCCGTGGGCTTGTTCCATATGAATAGGTTTCATTTACTGAATAATTAATAATAATAATAATAATAATAATAATAATAATAAAAAAAAATAATAATCATCATCATCATCATAATTGTGTCAAATTCTTGTGTTGTGTATGGATTTTCCCAAATTGTCATTGGTTCTGTCAATATTACATAAAATTTACATAGAATTCTTAACCAACCACCTCGTGAGTGAGATGGGATTTTTAAATCTTTCTACTAGTTATCATGGTAAGCTTCTGTGCAGAAAATTTTTTGGTCAAATTCTAATTTACCTGTAAAAGGCTTTTTAACCAGAACTTGGCTTTTACATACTAAGTCAACAGCCTTAGACTACTGTAACTAGATCAGGCCAACTTAGTGTTGACTGGATTCACTTTTAAAAATTTGTAGAGAGGAGTTCATTGCTCCTGAGGCTTAAGTGTTCCACTGCAGGGATTGGATTATTATTCAGTGCCTTTTGGACCTTCGACCAAAGTAAGGTTCTGGTCCTTAACAGTGTGATTCCTTTCACCTGTAGAGTTTAGTAGTGTTGTTACAGTGTGCAGTAGTATAATTCTCCTTTTCCATACAAGTGGTAATACTTTTTTTTTTTTTTTTTTTCCTCCATACTTCAGTACAGACATTACCTTACTGTCATGAAATTTTGTATTGTGTTAAATTGATTTGATTTTATGAAATTAGGGCTGTTAAGCCAAGCACTTGGGCAGTTTAAGGCATCCAACATTTACATCAGCGAGGTGTTTAAGTGGTTAGACAGTAAAATAAAGAAATTCATATAGTAAATATGGTAAGTACAAGGATCTAAACGTAGAATTAGGAGAAAACCTCAGAGGTTGGACAACAAGATTGTCAAGGAAGCAGAAATGGAGGTAAAGCAAAAGGCTAAAAGATAGGTGCAGCAATGGCTGAAGATAGACAACATTCAGTAAAGCAAAAGGCTAAAAGGTACAGCAATGGCTGAAGGTGGACAGCATTCACTCATTAGTAATGCTTACAATGTACCACATGAGGTACATTGATAGCACTACTCCCTACAGTGTATTATTTAAAGTTCAGGTAGTTGTGACATAATGTCCGAGACCCGTTTGTTAACTGTTGTTTGATACTCCTGGTTCTCATTGCCTGATTTTTGAGAACTGAACTTTCTGGAGCTGAGGAAATTAAAGTATAGTAGTCCACTGGGGATACAAGTCTCAGGATACTGCAGGCAAGTTGCACAGTGTATTTCCATTAGAACTAATTGAACTTTATAGAGTGAGCTACAGTTCACCAACTTCCTTTCCCTTACTTAATGTACTGGGTTTTTTTTATTTTTTTTGGCTCTCAAGATATTTCTTCTTGCCCACCATACAATCCAGATATTTAAAGGTAACCAAAGTAAATGTGTAAAGTACATACTAAAGCTTGTCGATAAGTTGACCAATTTAGACAAGTGCTGATAACTGTTTTAATTATTCCTTGGCCCAAGCTGTTTGATATATAATAAGGCAGTGGTTTGTTTTGTAATTTTATTAATTTTCGAATGGTAGAGAGGTGGACTTCTCTCAACCACAAGAGATAGTAACCACAAGATATAGGAGCAGTAGTTCTCTTTAGAAGTTGCTAATGCAGAGGTTTGTTTCAGTTCTATTCTCCAGTCAGGGATTATGCTACATACAGGGCCCCTGTGCCAAACTACAAGGATGAAGAATAAGTAAGATATTAAGAATAAGTAAGTAGGAGTATTCAAGTATGATAAGTTCCAAATATTAACCCAACATTATAGTTTTATTTAAGCTAATTAAATGCAAAAAATAAAATTGAGTTTTGGGACTTGCTGTACTTGTATACACTAGAAAAACTGCTGTGAGAGAAAGGACAATAAAATGTAACAGAGGATAATAAATATGTAATACTGACATGCCATTTTATTAGTTGTACAAACTTTATTTTATAAATTGGACTTCTTAAATGTACATAATGTCTTGGTTGAGAGTAACTCTGTGTTCAATAAAATTTTTGTACAGAACTACATTTATTTATACCTAATAACTGCAAACAAAAGGCTCACTGTTAAATGTAATGGAATCTATTTACATGCAGTATCTTGACAACTGTAGAATTAATAAAAGGACATTTGAGAAAAACACTTTAACTGATATAGTAGCTGGGCAAGAACAGAAATTTGAGTAGAGTGATTAAAGAGCTGGAGCTTTTTTATTCTGCAAAAATTACAAGCAGTTTCCTTGTCAGACTATTTCAGGTTATTTAAAATAGTTTTGTGCACTTTCTGCCTGGAATCTAATCTGGTCTTGTCTTTATCCAAGATCTTTCATGATTTTCTGGGCTAATCCACTATCTTCTGCTTTAGTATCTATTACTGTTCTTTAATTCTCTTCATATATCCTCCACATTGTAAACGGTTGTTGCGTCCATGTTGTCGTTGGTTTACCAATTTAAAATAATTTGCTCTGCCTCTAACTTCTTTACTATCATATTCCTTCCATCCTAAAGCTTATGCCAAGATGCTGCTTCAAACATCCTTTCCTTTCTAGTGTCCTTGTCCTTACTGTACAGAATAATAGTAATCTTAAATATGCCTCAAAATTTTCCTGTTTACACCTGTTGTACCTCCATCTTTACCGTTTAATTAAAAAATTTGTTCCTGCCCCTCTCAACACCAACTACACAGTGCAATGTCCATCCAGCATACAAGTCCTTAATGTAATGTTCTCCCTTCTTCTATGGCTCGCTGTTTCACCACTCATGTTATGCTCTTCTCTATTTAGCCCTTCATGTACAGTATGAGTTCACCCAATACATTCCAGTTTCCTTATTGAACTTCTTCCTCTTTCTATCAATCCTGCCAAGTCTTGTATTTTTCTTACCTAGATTTTAGTTCCTCTGCTGGGGAACTCTATATCTTTACTTCCTATTAAAGCAGCAGTGGATTATTAGATTGGTGATTCATTCAAACTAATGACAATCACTCTTGATAATGCATTATGTTACGGTAATATATCTAGCTAAATAGTTGTCCTGTTACCTTTTGCTTTAGCAACATTCCTTAATTGGTTGTCTTGGTACTGGCAGATGCCTTTCAAAATTAATCTGCACTGCATGGTATTTTTCCTGTACTGTAGTTGTTTCACTGTAAAGACTGCTGCTGTTGCTGAATTCTCTTGCCTTCAATAAATCACTGTTCTAGGCAAGCTATGCATAACATGTTGAGAGTGTATGCTGACTACAATGCAGAGGGAAGGATGATGATGGGATACCCAGATAGCAGAATAAAAATTTGAATGTGGATTTAAAGTCAAAGTGTTAGCAAATACCAAGAAAACAGCCAAAATACTTTACAAATGACTGTGGCATTGTATAGAAGAGACAGGTGATGATACTGTTTGGTACATGATTGGCAAGAAAAAGGTTTATTTATAACATATATGAATTTATAATTCGAAATAATGCAACTGCTTTAGTCAACAACTGGACACACTGATGAAAATTTTGTCCTAAAACTCTACATTCATTGTTGGTTTTATTTTGGGCATCCCACAAGACATGGTTAACTGTTGACATAAACATGAGAAATGGTCCAAGTAGACCAAAACAAAAAATATGAAAAAATCCAAGAAGCAACTACATATGCATGTAAAACTGCGCCTAGCAGCAGGTAGTATCCTAGATTTTAAAATTGTGTAAACAGCTTTCACTATAACATGCCCCTCATGAAACTTGCAAAATTTTTTACAATAACTCCAGTCAAAGAATGCAAAAAAATAAGTTGAGTCAATGATACACAACATACATGCACAAGGCATGCATACGTACAAATTTACAATCAAACTATTCCTCATTTGACTTGATTTTTAACACCCACAGGGTATATAACAATACCTTACATCATGATTATGTCCACTAAAGAGCATCCCCATAGAGAGAATTTATGGGCAATATTATCAAGAAACTTTCCAATGGAGCAACTCTTAATCTGGGAAAATAGTAGCTTTCTACCTACTAGAGAATAAGTAAAAAACCAAATACATCAATGTTCAAAAAAGGGGAGGGTTAGCTATCTACATCATAAGATGTACAGCCTAACCACAGAGCGAAACATAATTAAAACCACAGAGCAAAACATAGTTAAAATAAAATATTTCCAAATGTAAAAAGTGAAAACAAAATCTCATTACCCTACTTTAAGAGAGCAAAAGCCAGGATGATGATTCAAGGTATACAATCTTCAATTGTGTAACCAGCATTTTCCAACAGTGAAACCCTCAACAATCTTGATAAACATTACATTATTATGTACTGCACTTCTGATAGTCATGTCTTGATTACTCATCAATTCCTTTGCTGTCAGCAGTCTCTCTGTCAGAATTTATCTGGGCAAACAAGCCCCTAACAGCTGCAAACCTGGGGTGTATTTCATTACCTGTAATAAATTGTCATCTCATTACCAATATATTTGGAAAATAAGGACTAAAAACTATATAAATTACATTCTACTCCACCAAGGTATGACCCCACCCTACTTTTAAGAGAGCAAAAACCAGGATGACAATTCAAGGTATACATGCTTCAATTATGTAATTAGCATTTTCCAACAGTGAAATCTTCAACAATCTTGATAAAAACTACATTATTACTGCACTTCTGATGGTCAAGTCTTGGTTACTCACCAATTCCTTTGCTGTCTGCAGTCTTTCTGTCAGAATTTAACTGGGCAAACAAGCCCCTTCCAATGCCCCCAACAGCTGCAAACCTGGGCTGAATTTCATTACCTGTAATAAATTGCTATTTGTAGTCATAGGCAGTAATAAATCACATAAGAGAAACCTAAACACTTTGGTTCAAAGTAAAGAAAAATTTAAACACTTTGGTTCAAGGTAAATCTTTCTTCCATGGTAGGCATTTGATAAAATTCCAAGACCAAATATATCCACCAAAATTGCACTACAGACATAAAATGACTGCATAGCTACATGACAGAGAGTCAACTAGAGAACCCCAGTTGGCAGCACTGAAAACTCAGTTGATCATGCACACCAATTTGTAGTTAGCTTTGTTGTATTGATTTTTAAACCTGCTAATCATTTTCCTAACTTTTGACTGCCTCTTTAATACATTAAAGTTGCTGTTTGATATGCTGTTATTTTTTTGTTATATTTAGGTCTATGCTTGTGTTGTGAGTGCCAGACTTGGTTTAACACAGTGTTGCTTTCTGTGCCTCCATTTAACCTCCTCATGGAAACTGGTGGAAATAATGAGAAAAGGATGGTAGAGTTTGACCTAAGCAGCTTTAATTTGGTGAAAACTGCAGCATGTTTCTTTTCAGTAAATATTGGGCTGTCACTGCTCTAATAATAACTTGTGCTCTCCAGACAACACTCAGCAGAAAGCAACCCAACATAAACAACAAATGCTAATAATTTTCCTCATTTTCAAATGGCACTCTGGTCATTTCTTACTGCTGTATAGCAAACATTTTGCCTTTTTTTCTCTGCTTTCCGCTACACCAAATTATAAAAAATTCTCTCATCCTTAAAGTCCCACTAAAGACCATGCCCAAAGCTTGGATTACTCAGGTTTCATGAACCAATGCAATTTGTCATCTGATGATTCAGTTTGGATCATGCTATACAATTCAATGGTTTCTTTTCAGTGTTTGATGTCCTGGGAATTTAACAAACTTCTGTCTTATGCTTTCTACCTGAATTCCAGTCATGTACCACAGCCAAATCCTATGCTCTGTCTCAAGAGACTTTGGTAGTGTTTTTTTATATATTAAAAAATAAATAAGTAACTGATCCTGATGGGAGAGAGAAGGGGTCTCTAGATGAGGTATCAAGACTATTCAAACATGACACAGCACAACAGTAAAACAGTAACACATCACCTATGGGCTGGAAAGTTCCTACTGTGACTGGCCATCAAGGGCAAACTAGACAAAAGGGATTATGAGGGGTTATGTGGCATGTATATCAATGTGAACCCATTACCAGGGCTACCAAAAAATCTCTCTCTCGAAAAAAAGGCAAATATGAGGCTAAGATGCACAGATCTAGACAATGCTGTATATTGCATAGCAATTAGGCCTAACTCCAAAGCATGGATGAAAAACTCAGCTGAAAGGGAAACTAAACATCCAAACAGGAAGTCAGTCCAACCTAGCCTAGCTAAAAGAAACCTCACAACTGTAAACTCTACATGGCTACCCATTGAAGCCATGATGTTATAAGGAAAAACACTCCACACAAAATCATAAGTGAAAGGGATTTACAAGCGACCATGTAACACAAAACTCAAGTTTATGGTAGAAAAAACTAGCAAATGTGAGTAAAACTGAAAAAAGGTGAGGTTAGATTGCATATTTGGTAGTGTGTGGCTAACCAGCACGTCAACTTCATTGTTTTCTGGATGAATAGTATATCTAAGGAAGTATAAGTTCCACAACATCCAAGAAAAAACAACTCTTACATTGAGTACTTAAAATTTTCATTTTAAGCTTTACATAAAACTATTGTACTGTGAAAACAAACAAACTGCACTTCTATATACCCTTAGCATCCTCCAGTTCAAATTCAGGATATTTCAGGCAAGCCCTTCCAGCTCCTAAAACACCTAAATGATGCTGACTTTTGCTATCTGTAAAAAAAAAAAAAAACAAAGTTGGACAAATTTACTACATTTCTGCAGCTTTAGAAAATTTTAGCAAAAATGGTATATAAAACAGTACCTGTACAAGCTTCACCAAGAGTTCAAAAGTATAAAAAATTGCAACAAAACTACTGTGTAGTATACAGCAAAAACCGATTGTTGGAAAACAAAAGAGGAGAGATGGAAGTTGGCAGTTGAGGCAGCTGATATAGAAATTACAAGGATTACGACCGGTACCAGTGACCCGGAAATCTTAGAAAGAGGGTACAAATGTAGACCTAAACCAGATGGAAATCCAGAAAAATTGCAGTGAAGAAAACAGTGAGGTGAAAATGCTTAACAGACTTAGCATGTAAAGTGAAAATCTAAAATAAAAGTACAGGCTGTATGGGAAAACCATACAACAATAGTAATATACAAAGGAAAGGGATATGCAGCGCAGTACCGAAGCCACCAAAAGAGAGGTGCCATTATGTTGGTCAGTGGACCACTAATTCTGAGGCCAAGGGTCACTTGGAGGAGGAGGAGGAATGGAATATAAAATTCTGGCCAAAGGTCAAATGCTGGGACCTATGAGGTCATTCAGTGGTGAAAGGGGACACAGAGTGAAAAGGTTTTGAAGGTGTAACTGGAGGAAAGCCTTGCAGTTGCACTATGAAACAACTGCTAAGAGAGAGTGAAGAGTGAGATGGGAGATTATGAATGGAGGTACAGTAAAAAGAATGAAGGGGGAAGGGGACTGAAGCCAGAGGACAGGAGGAGGAGGAAATCAACTAGCCTTGGGTACAGTTCTAGGCTGAGTTCTACTCTTCAGGTTCTGTAAACGTCAGGCGGCCACCCTCACCACTGTCCATTCACTGGCCTTGGGCACAGTTCCAGGCTGCGTTCTGCTCTTCAGGTCCTGCTCCTCCATTCTAGGGCCAGTGAACCTCCAGCGGCCCCCCCACCGCTGTCCATTCACCAGCCTTGGGCACAGTTCCAGGCTGCATTCTTCTCTTCAGGTCCTGTTCCTCCAAATCAAAGACCTATCAGGACCTGATGTCTTAATTCTTTACATACATGTTAAGCGCCCGATGGAGGAGGAGGAGGAGGAGGAGGAGGAGGAGGAGGAGGAGGAGGAGGAGGAGGAGGAGGAGGAGGAGAGGAGGAGGAGGAGGAGGAGGAGGAGGAGGAGGGAGGAGGAGAGGAGGAGGAGGAGGAGGAGGAGGAGGAGGAGGAGGAGGGAGGAGGAGGAGGAGGAGGAGGAGGAGGAGGAGGAGGAGGAGGAGGAGGAGGAGGAGGAGGAGAGAGGAGAGGAGGAGGAGGAGGAGGAGGAGGAGGTTGATATCAACAACACAGGAGGAGGAGTTAATATCTTTGATGAGGAGGAATTAATATCAACAACACAGGTAGCTTTGATGATGAGGCAACTAGAAATGTGCCACCGAACACAAATGAAGACATTATACTGTGTACTTGTGGATGTTGAAAAGACACTTGACAAGAGTATCTGGACAAATAATGAAATGCACAATTAAGAGGGCAAAGGGTACAAAAGAGGCTCAATATACTAGTGACACTACTGTAGCATTAGATCCAGAGTAAAGACAGTGATGTGTATCATAACAGGAGATAAATGCTGATGACCATCCAGGGTCACTACATAATCCTTTATTATTTAATATATATTGTAAAGGCAGAAGCTATGAACTTGTGTTAAAAGCAGAATCAAAGTGGTTGTAGAAATTTTATATGAGGGTGGTTGTTGAAATTTTATATGAGGGAAGAGAAGAATGGAGAGAAGGATAAAATACAAACAAAAAAGTTTATTCTGACAGAACAGGAAGCAAATGGAAAGGTATAGCAAAGAAACTGGCCAGAGGTATGAATGAACTCTTATAACACCGTAAGATACGTAAAATAGTGAAAAATTTATTTCAGGATTTTTCATTTCTGAAATGCATACGAGAAGCAAATGAAGAGGAGAGGGAGGACCAGGCTTTAAAAGAGGTTCAATATTTCTGTTGGCTTGAGGATACACTGGACTGTAAAGCAGGAATTAAGAGGGCAGCAAGTAAAATTACAAACAGCATGGTTTAAGATGAAACTGCATGTGACTTTATAGAGTAAATATAGGTAATCACTCTTATTCAGAATGTACTATAAAAATAACAAAACTAATATTAATAAAATTAACTTTGTTAAAATACTAAAGTTCTGTATTAACAATAATTATACCAAATGTGGTTATAAAACTTAAAAAATAGGTATCCATACAAATGCTAATTACTGCCCCAACACTGCCAATTTATAATTACATTATTATTAATCTAAATTCTTCTAAAAAAAGTCCCTTAAAAGGTACACTTAGATATCAAAATACTTTATATAAAGATATATAGATGACCTGATATATCACCTATTACATGTTAATACAATATATCCCAGAGTACTTGAAATTTTAATAATGATTGATGACCCTTATAAAACAGGATCCTTCTTAAATACTGAAATTAAAATAATTAATATATTTATAACTAGTTTATGGAAAAAAGAAATTTCAATTTTGAAGTACTGTACAAGGACTAACTGCTTTTTCAACTATGGTAACTTCCTGCTCTCTCTTCTCCCATGGCCCAAAATCAGTCTTCAAGACAGCCTCTTACTTGAATACACCACTTAATTTGGTTTTTGGAGTTACAGTATATGCAGGCAATTTTATACATTTGTAAATACTTGTATGAAAGGTAAAGCTTTTGTTTTTGATTATGAACTATTCATTACTAAACTGATAACAGATTTCCCACAAGGGTGCTTAAAAAGTAGCAAATACATTTGATCAATAAATAAAATCTCAATACTGAGTTACAAAGACTAAATCAGACACTGTAACTTACCATTGAAATTATTTTTACAGTACTGTATATTGATCTCTTACTAATTTTTCTATTATCTATATGTATACTTTTTGTATATAAATACTTATACCTCTATAACTACCCTAACTATCATGACAAATACTACAGTTGTATATGAAGGTACAGCTCATATCCCAATGCTTTCAATATTACTGATAGTGGATATTGTATTGGTATTAACAAAGTATATAATATTTTACAATAAACTTTTAGTTATATTTATTTATACATGTATAGTCAACCCTCGTTAAGACGGACTAATTGGGAGGCCAGGGTGTCCATCTTAGCCGATACTTCGGTTTAACTGGCGATATATATATATACCTATAAATACACTGTATTTCTGTATTTCATTACTTTTATAAAGAGTATGGATAATAAACCAACGTAGAAATGTCTGAATTAAAGCTCATGGTAAAATATGAAAAATGAAGAATAAAACATGATAAAAATTATAGAATTCAGCTACATATGTAGATGCCTAGGCCGAGACATAAACGCATAATTGTTAAGTAAAATGAAGTGGAGTCTCCAATATGAAGAGTAAAATTTTTTTCCTTTTTTCATGTTTTTTTATTTTAGTTATTTATTCATTATAGTTTATTATTATCTATATTAATATACTGTTAAATAAATTTGAGATGATTAAGATCATTAGTAATAAAATAGTGGGACAATTAAGACCATAAGTTCACTAACACATTTTGTTTTTAACGAAAACATTCCGTAAAATGCATAAATATACATTATCAAAATGACTGTAATTCAACTTGGGAATTTTAATGATAAGTAAGATTATAAAACACATTTCATCATATCAATCTTGGAGAGGGTTGTTTTGTATTGTTACTGACGTTGTCATCAGTTTGCATTTGTAAATCTGAGGAAGGACCTGGAAAAGGATTTGCAATTGATGACACTTCACCACAACAGAATGTTGTGGGATTTTTCATACCACTATATTAAAGTTAAAATTATTGTTGAATTCATGTTTTCATGAAGAAATAATTATGTAAAGCAAATTATTGAGCAATTTTTGCCATCAGCAGTCAAATATAATCACAATTATGGCAACGTTCAAACTTAGTGCCGTCACGACATATGTCTACAAATAGAACAGATGTAGAGGGCTGTCACTGGCTAGCAGATCTCCATGGCAGCCAGCCAGCTAATCAGGTTTTAGCTGTACAGTATTCTGTCTGAGAAAGAACTTTTGCTCAGAGAAGATGACGATGACATAAGTGCATGTGTTTTGAATACAAAACTTAGTTTTTAATGTATTTTACTGGTTACATGAAGAATAGAATGAATTCCTTCTTATTACTTTGAGTGCAAAATTGTTGGTTCAGAGATTCTTCAGCAACAAAATATAAATTTTCTTTCCTTCAGAAGATATTTACGAAAGCTGCGTTGACATACCTTTAAAACAAAATTCTTCTCTTTAATCTCTCACAGCTAGAATTATGCTGCATAGGGGGAACTGGCAATTCTCTCTCTCTCTCTCTCACGTCATTTGCTACGCACTGTAAACACAAGTATTGTTCAGTAACTCGGCAATTGTCTTCGTAAAGTTTACTTTTGTCATGTCTTTTCTTTCCTAAAAAAACATACAGAGCATTGTACTGTAGCTACCAGTCGGGCAGCAGATAGGTAAAACTGTTAATGCTCAATGATTGGCTACGATACTTCCTACTGTTCCAAACAATAGAGTTTCTTAATGACGGTACATACCATGTGTAAGTTAAATTGGTTACAAGTTAAAAGCATTTCAGTTCAGTACAGTAAATAAAAAGGAAAATGGTACACAACGAGCGGAGGAACAGTAACTATCTTAAATCGTGGTTGAACATTATGAAATTTATATCGGCTGACCCTCTTCAGTGTCCGTCTTATCTGATGTCCGGGCTAATGAGGGTTGACTGTATTTTATTCATGAAATATTTGAAATTACAGGTGCTGTTTACAGTTTAGGCCTGCTATCCATGTTTACCCTATGGGCAACAAGTGAGCAAAATGATGGATGGCACAACAACTGGAATCAACTCTTGTACATTTATGTTATCCATTGCTGTCTTTACATTTACTTTCTTTTAATTTTTTACTTTATATAATTTCTGTAAACAAAGCTTACAGTATATTTTCGCGTATAAGACGACTGCTAAATTACAAAGCCATCTGCATATAGGCTAGCTTTTGCAACAACAGGTATCTTGGTTATGTGAAGATGATGTTATTACAAATGCAGTTTTACTTACTGTATCCTTAGAAATTCAAAATACCATACTGTATATACACGTGTATCATGTGAATTGGGAAGACCTAATTTCGAAGCTAATTTTAAGGGGTCGCATCATATACGAAATATAAAATTAGTGTATGTAATATTCACAGTATCATATTATAAAATACAAACATCACAAATATGCATCTTTTCCATGGATCTTTTAACAAGTTATGCTTTACTTCACTGTATCCAGTAATATTGTATGTATTCGCATATTACTAACTGCATTATAGAATATAGCAATCAAGCGCCATTTGCATTGTTTAGGTTTTCATCAGTGTGGACAGCGATAGCTTCCGGGAATTTTTGTTTCAGCATCACTTCAATGTCCATTTAAAGATAACCATGGGGGAAGGTTTCGTCCCATTTGCCATACACGTTAAAACAACAGTAAAATGTGTTCTTTCATGCCCACTAGTTTTGATTTAAATACTTTTCTCTCCAATATTATTTACGGTCGAGTTTGATGGCATATCGAAGTTTAGGAGTTCCATCCATGGTGCCGATGCATGATAATTTATAGTCATTAGTGCCTGAACATAGTTTGTTTTTTCGGCTTCAGCTACAACTTGCAGCAATTTTCGGGGGTTATCGGCATCGAAAAGTGCCGATTTTCGGGGGTTATCAGCGCCTCTGTTAGGTATGTATTGGCGCCAATACCCAATTATCGGCGCCGATAAGTGGAAATCGGCGAATTTTGGTGCCGAAAATTGCCGATTTTCATCGCTAGACAAGCCCCATAAAACCGGATCGCTGTTAACTGAGCCCGCCATTAACCGGGGACTGCCTGTAATATACAGTGTAAAAACTGTTTTATTACCTTTATTATCAGTTTATTTCATAATGTGAATCTTTTCATGTATGTCGGTGGTTATCGCACTGAGGCCGAGGCTAGCCTACTGATAAACATCACTTAGAATTCAAGGTCTGATTTTTAGAATGGAAGTATAACATGACCCCCAATTTTTAGGGATGAATTTTATTATTTAAAGGTCGCCTTATACGCGGAAATATACGGTACATGCTAAAAGCAATATGTGTACTAGTGACGGTTGTGCACACTTGAAAATTATTTTTAAATCACTGTCTGGTCAAAAATCTGGGTGCACATAAATGGTTGGTGTTCTTAATCAGCTTTATAAAAATTGGTTACATTTCATTTTGAACTTTTTAGCTAATCTATACTTTCTATATTATATAGTTAATTTACCTGATTAAATTAATAATTCTACCTTTTACATGTCTCACTGATCTATTCCTTGTATCTGTACCATAAGGTAATACTTTTAGCACAATTATTAGTTACAGTATGGTTCTTGACCCCTGCTGTAAAACAAAGGGATACAGGTAGTGCTCGAGTTATGATAATTTGACTTACGATAATTCACTTTTACGATGGGATTAGCAATTAATATCGATACGACAATATTTTGAAAATACGTATTTTTAAATTTCGCTGGCGACTGGCGCGAGGCAACAACGTACAATCAGGCAGCGTGCGACGTGTATGCGATACGCTTGGCCCGAGAGGCTGGAATAGGTACATTAATTCAATGAGCTGACCTCACTTGCCCTCGTTGTGTCGGAAGTTAAAATAGTTCAGTGTTCGTTTGCAATTTTTGTGCGTTTGTAAATACAGGTAGTGCACGAGTGACAATAATTTGAGTTTCTGATGGAGTCAGCAATTAATACGGTGCACGACAATATTTAGAAAATATTTTTAAATTTCGAGCGGGCACAAGCAACAGCGTACACTACAATTGCTGTAGAATCAGGCAGCAAGAAAGACCAACTTACAATAGACCAACTTCTTTTTCTCCATCTCTTTATTCCATCTTCTAGTTAAAAAAGTAAGAGAATAATAAAAGCATTGTTAGTAACCTTATACTCTTGCGAAAATGCGTACAGCCATAAACAACCGAACGAGACTCTGTTGTTTTGCTAATAACCGAATCGGATAACAACTGTTTTGCTTGTATTTCAACCATCGTACGGATAAACAATTATCGTAGTTATGTTAAAAATGACGTTAAGTACTGATATGTTTTACACTACCCTTATCCGCTTTGGAGAAAAGATCGGCAAGGAAATATACTGCTGCAGTAAAATTAAGCTGCAAGTTGTAGCTGACGTTGAGAAAAAGAATGTTCAAGCTGCTAATGACTATAAATTATCGTACACTGGCAACATGGATGAAACTCGACCATAAATAAAATTGGAAAGTATTTTAATCAAAACTACTGGACATGAAAGAACACATATTACTGCTGTTTTCACGCCCGATAAAAGATACATACGAAAAGCTCGTGGTATGATGATGAAATCAAGAGAAAATAGTGAACGGAATCTTGATTTTTTTTGTTTACACAAAACAAACGGCCAGCCGCCAACGTCATCTACTAACGAAAAAAATGGCTAAAATAATTTCACAACGAGATATATTTTAGTTATATTTCGACATAAAAACACTTCGTATAACGAAAAATACATATGTCCCTTATAAATAAAGTATCTAGAGATTCATTTACGCTAACTAGAAGCAAGAAATGCCCTCTAAACCGAGTTAAATGCATCGAAATAAAGACCGCGTGATCGATTCCGAAACCAAAACATTTGATCGCTATGATCGGAATTTATAATGCAAAAGCAGTATAAGAATATTTACGATTGGATACAGTGTAGTAAAGCATAACTTTTTAAAAGATCCATGGAAAAGATGCACATTCGTTATTTTGATGTTTGTATAATACGGCGGTGTTATGTGAAAATAGAATACAGTATAATGTAGGCTAGGCTACCGTATATGATATACGAAAGTGCAGGCCAGGCCTTGTTTGTTATTCAATTTCTCTTTATACTGACTTATCATGTCAGTCTGCATTGAACCTGCAGAATTAGCTGACACTAATAATTACTATACCATACCATATATGTATAAAGTATACTGTGTAGTGTAGGCTAGGCTACCATATATGTATAGATGGTACTGATTACCCTAGTGTAGGCTAGGCCATATTCGAGTTACGATTTCTTCAACAAACGATGGGTTTTTTGGAACCTAACCCCATTGTAAGTAGGGGAATACCTGTACTTATTTTATGTACAGTGCACAATTTTATGGGCACTACTATCCGACAGTGCAGTCTGTTTTACACCAAACCACTTCAACTGCATGTAGATAATATGATGCTACAACAGCCACATTCACTACCATCAGAATTTTCCATTTCCATTATGACCATATGGGGATGCTGTTGGAATGGTCTGTCATAATCATGAAGACCATTACGTAGCACTAACTATTCATTATGTCTGGGAAAACAAAAGTTAATTTTCCATACCTCCTTTTGCACATCCAGCTCCTAAAGCAGGAAAATCATCTTCATCTACTTCAAAAAGCGTAGAGGAGCAACCTGAAGTCACTGAGGATGCCCTATGACTAGGAGTTGAGCTTACAACTTTACTCCAGGAATTTGCATTCGGCCTGCGTAGAGGCTCCAATGACGTAAGTGAAGCAAGGCTGCTTGGCTGAGGATTTTTTGGCTTAAAAGAACTTCCAAGCGGTAGAAGCGAGCTCCTTGAAGATTCAGAACTTACAAATGAACTGCCTTGAGATGTGACACTTTCCCACTCTCCCTGAAAGTGTAACCCAACAGGAAAAGTTACCTGACATGGACACTGAAATTAGAAAATTTAAACAAGATAAAGGAAGGGAACATTCAACATTTCCAATTTCTTACAATCTGTAGTTACTTCCTAAAGACCTCATCCCATGACTGAATGAAAACCTGGGAGTGTAAGACATTTTTGTAGTGTCAAAAGATGTGGAGGTCAAATGAAGTTATGCAAATTACAAGTGATGGAAGGAAAAGCCTTTAAGCTATACATATACGCTAAGGAATGAGAGACTAGTGATGAGTATAAAGAGGTCTGTTGGAAGAATGGAAATAACAAATGGCTCAGATAAAGATGCTGAAGGAAAAATGCAATTGATCAGAACAATAATGTAACCCGACTTCTGAGTAGACATTTTTAACTTGCATAGGGTTGGCCCATACGATTTATTCTTGATAACCTTCATTAATCTTATTACGTTGAAACTCCTTAATTTAATAATTGGATGAACTAAAAAGGTTGAAGACTGATAAAATTTATTCCACAGATTTGGACAATTACTGAAATAATACTTGACTGTTGAAATCATACTTGACTATAAGAGTGGTTCTACATTCTCAGAATTCAGGGATCACAGAAAATGGAAGACAAAACAAGTCTGGAGTAGTTATGCAGATGACAACATGGGAAGGGAAGCTGATGAAAATGTTAGGAACGACGAAGTGGACATGCAAAGAATGTGAAAAAAGCAAGTTGCAAATATTATAGCTATATGACTATTTTAGCAAAAGCCTTTTTCCTTACTATAGCATATTCAACTAATCTATATAGCATGTATTACAGTATTATCATACTGTATTATGTATCATCATATTATGGAATATGGACATTGAGATCATTTGCCATTTGCATTCTGATAATGTTTACATTCTCAAAATCATCAATTGATTGAGTGCTACCAACATCCCCGTTGCCATTAGTCACTAGATGAAACATAATTCGGAGATACATTTTTCTTGTAAATGATCATAGTTGGGTTTAAAAAATACAGATTACTTTATTTATAAAAACAGTAAATATTAAATGAAGTATAAGTGTGATTTTGCCCGTTTCAGATGTCGCTTTGCCTTTACCAAAAAATTATGCAGACTGCACATTAATCGTTTCTGTAACCCAACAACTGAAACATGGTGGTATAATACTTTCTCAAGACCTTCTCAGTTACGTGAATCATAAATAAAACTGGATTTTATACTATTTATGTACATCACCATTGACAATTATCAAGAACGATCAAGTTTGAACTAGTTGGCAGCTGTAATGCAACTCTTAATGTGTGACAGTTATGGTAACTTATGTCAGCAAAACAGAAGTTTCTCAACTTGTTGTTTAGGCTATGTCTGTATGTACTTGCTGTTGTTCATAACAGAGTTCTTCATTGGAGAGGTGGGTAGAGCTCTCGGCTAGCACACTGTTGGCCCAGCGTTCAACTCTCCGACCGGCCAATGAAGAATTAGAGGAATTTGTTTCTGGCGACAGAAATTCATTTCTCGTCATAATGTGGTTCGGATTCCACAGTAAGCTGTAGGTCCCGTTGCTAGGCAACCAGTTGGTTCTTAGCCACGTAAAATAAATCTAATGCTTCGGGCCAGCCCTAGGAGAGCTGTTAATCAGCTCAGTGGTCTGGTTAAACTAAGATATACTTAATTACCTTATAACAGAGTTTTGCATGAAATACTATGAGGAGGTTAAATATAAAAACTAGTACTGAATTAGACAAGCCACAAGCTTGGTAAGCCTAGTTTAATGTATGATGATTCATATTTTAGCCTACTGAACTTTAGCTTCTGGGCCTATTACTTAGTGAAAAGCTAACTCAGATGTATTATGAAAATTGCCAAAACTGAGATACGCATAGGAAGCCCAGCCTCGTATGATCTACTGAAATGAAACTCACGCATTAAGCAAACAGTGTAATCTACTGAAAATGAAACTTGAATGAAAAATGTGAGGAAAAAACCATAATGTAATCTACCAAAAATGCAATTGGCATGATATATATGAACAAATCATGTTTTGGTGACAAAATTTTTAGGGCTGCAAACACAAGATTGAATGATACATGAGGTTGTACATTAAATACGGGTATTTCGATGCTGTATATTTTTGAGCGTCACAAAATGTCTTTGTTGGAAATAAAATGTGCTAGTATATTTACAAAGCAAACTTCATTCTCAAATCTGAAACATAGCTGGCCCCATAGGTTTTGGATCAAGGATTGTGAGCCTGTACAATGAATTTTAAGGACTAGTGCAAAAATGATTTACTGTACTGTATTTACAAACACTTTTAGTTAGTATTCTTACCTTTAATGGTCTTGGACCATCTAATACTGTTCCCTCAGGAAAATATTTTCTTGGCAGATGCTTTCTCTCTATTGGCTCAATGCCAAAAGTGTTAGTTATATTTATATGATCACACATATTAAATACCCACCTACGTGCACAAGAAAGGGTGCAGTACCTTCCTGCATCTTTCTGATGTAAAGAATGCCACTGAAAAAATAAAAAGGATACTGTAATGTACTATAAACAGTAAATACAATTTCTTCACAGCTGGAACAAAATCAACTGGGAATAAGTCGTGTAAAACTAATTTTAGTAATGTTAACCTTCTTAAGTAGGAAGCATTTAGATCTATAGTAGGTATGCCTTTCAAAGACCTAATTTAAGCAATGTACCAACGATACATAAGTAACATCTTATGAGAACCCATCTCTCTCTCTCTCTCTTTCCATAAGATTTTATGGTAATTCTAAGCCAGCTGTCCATGGTGAGGTAGCCTGTGGCAGTTGACATTTTCCAATGTTAATTTACTTGCTTTACAAGAATTTAAAGTAATATTTTGTTGGCTGGCTGTAACTAAACTGTAATTGACCTTTGAGGGCTACATGACGGTACCAACAGGTCCCCTGCACCAACCTATTCAGCTCAAAGGTAAATTACAGTTTAGCTACAGCCAGCCAGCAAAATATTACCTCAAACTCACAAAATATTACCTCAAACTCATGTAAAACTAGTAAAACAACACAGAAAAATGTCAACTGCCATAGTCTAGCTTGACTGGACACTATTCGAAGCTTTCGGTCGGGGCAAAGAAACGTAAACGGGTGGTGGAATGGCGCTTCGCGCCTTATCCGCATTTTGAAATATTCTTGGCAAGCTCATATGTTCTGGCAGGTGGTAATGTTGTGCTGCGAGCGCTTATTCTTGTAGAGCAAGTAAAATAAAATAGGAAAACATCAATTGCCACAGTCTAACTCACCGCGGAACACCGGCTTAGAATACTACTCTCTCGGAGGCATTGGGTGATTGGCTCGCCTGTAAGACTGCGCATGCATGGTAGGGCCTAGAATCAGCTGTGGTAGTAATGCACGAAAAGTGCCTTTGGAACGACTCCCGCTGTCCATTTATTCGCCTCTTTTTTTACTCCTGTTTTTCGTGTTCCAAATGACATATATAAGAGGAAAAACAACAATAAGGTACCTGAACCTTTTCCCAAGTTATTTACCCCCACCCCAAAACCCCGAATCCCCAACGGGTCCCCCTTACCGTTAGCTACCCTCGAAAGTGTTTTGCCCCACCCAAAATCCCGATTCCCAACGGGTCCCCTTTACTGTCGGCAACAGTTCTAAGATAATTTACAGCTAATTACAGCAGAGCGACAAAATATTACTTTAAATTCTTGTTCAGCAGGTAAAGTTCTATAGAAAAATGTTAACTGCCATAGTCCAGCTCACCGCAGACAGCCGGCTTAGATCTACCGATTTTATTCTTATTCCATCTGACAGGTCACCAACATTCAAAATATATTGGAATGGATTCACCATTTTTGTATCTATTGTACACACAACTTCTGTAGATCTAATTTATTTAATTTTTCAAAACAGCATGCAAAAATATAATGTAATTTTCTCAATTTAAGTATACAGTAAACACCCCCGTATTCGCGTTCTCATGGTTCGCGGACTCACGCATTCGCGGGTTTCTCTGTGGAACATATCTAGCCATCATTCGTGGAAAATTCGCCCATTCGCTGTATTTTTCACTGAAATATTCACTAATTACTGTATTTTCATATATTTTTCATGAATAAATGCACTTTTTGTGATAAAACTATTAAAACACTCAGGTATAAGCATTTTTACAGGGTTTTTCTTGGTTTAAGCTTTCAAAATGGGCAGTTCTAATTGTTTTTAGATGGGTTTTAAGCATTCGCGGATTTGACCTATTCGCGGGGGGGTGTGGGACGCATCCCCCGCGAATATGGGGGGTTCACTGTACTCATTACTACTGGGGCATGATAAATGCCACCACCAGTACTAGGATCTCTTCTCACTTGGGATACTGCATTTCTAAAATCTGTTATTTAATTAACTGGTATCTCTATTGATTTAAGCTCTTCCACACCTGGAATCATCTGCTTATTTTCTTTGCAAATTTCAGCAAATCTACTCCCCTTTTCATTTCCCTCTCCAAAGTCATATGGTCCTGCAATTTTCTCCCCCAACCCTCCACATACCTTTACATTCACATCATCCATGACAATATATTTGTGATTTACACCTTATCACTTCGGCCACATAAATCATTCAGTATTTCATCATCAGCATCGTATGTAGGAGCATACGCCTATACAGTGAAACCTCGCTTTAACGGACATATGGGAGGGGGGAGGTTGTCCATTAAAGCCAATTGTCTGTTAAAGTGATGTATCTTTTTTTTTGTCCTAAGTGATGTTTATTGATGGGCTAGCCTCAGCCTAGGTGCGATAACCACCAACATACATGAAAAGATTCACATATAAACTGATAATAATGGTAATAAACCCATTTTTACTTATTATATATTATTGAAATACCTTCATAATATACAGTATAGCCTATTTGAGGAATAATTCCATATCAACAAAATCAGATTTTCTCTATGCGAGGCCAGCAGACCAAATGTAAGCCTCAAGTTGTGTTTGTCCTCACAGCAACCTTTCTTTCAGTAACATTTCAGAAATTTTAATGGTATTCTAATTACGGTAGGAATAACATTTAGGATAACGTAAGTTTAACTTTTTATTAAAAATTCATTTTCATTTTGGTGGTAAATAGCTGTTTAGAACAATTCAGTCATACGAACAATAATTACCAAACATTACCGTATTGTTGATCGTGACTGGCGATGAAACGCAAATGTAACAAAACCATTTTTACCTTTATATTATCGGCATATTCCATAATAAATAGCATATTCGAGGAATAATTCTATAGCAATGAAATAAAGTTTTCTCTATGCGAGGCCTGCTGACGAAATGCAAACATCAAGTTATGGTTGCACTCACAGCAACCTTTATATTTCGGTAACCTTTCGGAAATTTTAATGGTAGTACAGGTTGACCATCACTAATCCGGCATCATTGGGACCTAGAGGGTGCCGGATTAGCCATTTTGCCGGATTAGCCATTTATTAAGCTAGAATACATGAAACACAGTAGCTAAGCACCTCATCCTAGAATTAAAATATCCCATAAATCACTGCAAGTTCGTTAATAAAGAAAAGACAATTATCATTTACAGGTAGTGCTCGAGTTACGATAATTCGACTTACGATATTTCGAGTTTACGATGGGGTTAGCAATTAATACCGATGTGAAAATATTTAGGAAATATTTTTAGATTTCGCGCAGGCGCAGGCAGCAAGAGAGACCAACTTCTTTTCCTCCGTCTCTTTATTCCATCTGCTAGTTAAAAAAGTAAAAGAGAATGATAAAAGTATTGTTAGTAACGTTATACTCTTGCGTAAATGCGTACAGCCATAAACAACCGAACGGGAAACTGTTGTTTTGCTAATAATCGTATCGGATAACAACTGTTGTGCTTGTATTTCAACCATTGTACGGTAATACACAATTACTGTAGTTATGTTACACATGACGTTAAGTACTGTACAATAGGACTGATATATTTTTTACGCTACTGTATACCCTTGTTCGCTTTGGAGAAAAGATCGGCAGGGAAATATACTGCTACAGTAACTTTAAGCTGCAAGTTGTAGCTGAAGCTGAGAAAACAATATTCAAGCTGCTAATGACTATAAATTATCGTGCATCAGCAACATGGATGAAACTCGACCGTAAATAAAACTGGAGAGAATGTATTTTAATCAAAACTACTCGGCATGAAAGAATACAAATTACCACTGTTTTCACGCCGATAAAAAGATACATACGTATAGCTCGTATTATGATGAAATCAAGAGAACATAGTGAACAGAATCTTGATTTATTTTACTAAAATAAAACATGCCCCCAAAACGGCCAGCCGCGATTCCCGCAGTCATATATTAAAGAAAAAATAGCTAAATTAATTTCACAACGAGACCTATTTAAGGTATATTTCGACTTAAAAACACTTCGTATAACGAAAAATATCCTTGTCCCAAATAAATAAAGTATCCATATTCATTTATGCTAATTAGAAGCAAGAAAAGTGCTTTGAACTTGGTTAAATGTAGCGAAATACAGTGCGTAAACACAGCAATATCGATTCCCAAAACAAAACATTGCTTGCAATTTATAATACAAAAGCAATATGAGAATATAAGCAATTCGAAACAATGTAGTAAACCATAACTTTTTAAAAGATCCATGAAAAAGATGCACATTCATTATGTTGATGTTTGTATAATACTGTTAATACGTGAATAGAGTACAGTATAATGTAGGCTAGGCTACCAGTTTGTTGATGCAGCACACTGTGCCACCAAATCGAAGCGGCCGGCGAGTGAGTTAGCGCAGCGACCCGAGGAAATTTGAAAATTAGTGCGGAAACATTAGAAATTACTCTAGCCGAAATTTGTGCCAGATTACTGATTGTTCCGGACTACTGACTGCCGGATTAGTGATGGTCAACCTGTAATAACATTTAGGATAACACAATATTAATTTTTCATTAAAAATTCATGATCATTCTGGTGGTAAATACTGTTTAGAACAACACGGTCATACAAACGCTGATTATGTACGATAATTATCCTACATTATTGTATTGTTAGGGGTATTTGATTGGCAATGAGACTTAAACAAAACATGTTTCCCTTTTAGGTTACATGTGTAGGAAAGACATGATACAGAATCAGCTTTTTTATTTCCTTTATTTTGAGTTTCTAAGGATCCAGTAAGTAAAACAGCATTTGTAAAAATATCTTTACCTAACCAATATTTCATAAGATACCTGTTGTTGCAAAAGCTAGCCTATACACAGATGTTTTTGAATTTAGCAGTCATCTTATACCACAGATATGCGATAAACTTATGAAAATTTGCCACAATTTTTGACCTCATCTTAACTAAAAATGGAAATATACACTAAGTCACAATTTCGCACCAATGTTGAGGTTACTGCGCAAGTAAACGTAAACAGCAGCAGCCATTACCCTTGGTCAGATTTTGTCAGTTAGATCTGATGTCCATTGGTTCTGCGTCCTTTAAAGCGAGGTTTTACTGTATTACATAAAAGTCAATTGGTTTTTCTCTAAATCTCAAAAGAATCTCTCTCTCTCTGACAATGTTCAAGCAGTTTCTCTTTGCATCACAGACTATTTCACATCGTGAAAATCAGCAAGATTAAAATCTGTTGCAACTAAAAATGTGGTATGATGGAAATTGACAAACATTATTTAAACAGGAATCCTCAGCTACTGTAGTATTCTCAATTACTGTATTATTATTTTCCAATTATCTGCCACCTAAGTTAAAATAAATCAGTTCAACTGACATTCCCTGTAAATACAATAGTAATACAACACTAACTGCTGTACATTTTATGTGCCTTCAAATTTCAACAATCTCAAAACACTAATTACCACATATTTAAGGTAGGAGCCAATGCCAAAGGACCCTCTTTATAATATATGTTGGCTATGTAACCTTATCATTACAGGAGTTAACCTCCAACTCTCTGGTGCCATTATTCAACTGATGCTTAAAATTCTTAGCCTAAGGAAACAAAAAATAATAATCAAAAATAATACTCTAAGTCAATGTAATCTACATTGGAAAAACTGATATCATTATTCATGATTGAAAAAGTGCAAAACATCCTTTAGAACAGCCTTGTTTACATTTGACTCACTGTTCCTGTTTGACAAGAAAAGGCAAGTCTATATCTTCAGTAGGTACACTGCACATTGTCTTCCTCCTACTTCTAACCTTTTATGTCTATGTCTTCTTTCAAAAGTAGGTACACTGTACATTATCTTCCTCCTACTTCTAACCTTTTATGTCTATGTCTTCTTTCAAAAGTAGGTACACTGTACATTATCTTCCTCCTACTTCTAACCTTTTACAAGTTTAATGAGTGGTTTGTTGCTTTCCCTTCTGACTTTCACACTAAAATCCTCCAAACTTCTGACTTCACTATACTGCATAAATTTCATAACATTTAGAGACCTTAAACCTCTACCATGGCACAACCACCCAGGCCTCCCCAAAGCTTTGTTTTCCTGCTCTCCAAAAATTCTTAATTTTTCATCAGTCACAAAGGCAACCCTTATAAAATATCTGCAAAAATCTACTATACATTGTGAAATCCTCCATACACATAAAAAACCAAATCAAACCAAACCTAACGTCCTGAGGGAGGTAAAACAGAAAAACTTACATTGCATGGCATGCTAGGGTGATAATCAAGGGCACAATTTGTGAGCTGGTCAGTTGCAGTCGACACTGGAATTTTAAGTTCCTGGGCAGCAGAATACATACTTTGATAGTAGTAGTCTAAGGAGTACACTCTGAAGTCTAATGAACCTGTTTGAAAAAAATTTAATTATGGAATAATCAAGGAAAGAAAACTGGACATTCTATGACTCTCCAACTTTATAGCTAATTCTGAACCGCAATAAAATGCAATGTTAGTAGAATATAAAATCTATAGCCTAATTATAACAAAAATATATATTTTTTGCAAGTTTGTCAATTTCATTTTCATAAGCTTCATAAACCTCTCCGAAACTTAATAATTAAAACTGGAAATGCACTTTTCTAGAAGCTGATCCCTATAATGACTTAGGTTCAATGCATTACCAATGGAAATGGAAAAAAAAAATGGTTAGAATGTAAGTCCTAATATAATTTGTCTACAAATAATTTTCTATAAAACATGGAAATTTCCAATTTACCTATTCCTCACCATGACAAGCATGCACTTATCTAAATTTCAAACATACCCTACTCAAGGAGAAGAAAATCCTTGGGTACAGCTCTTAATGGATTTGGAACAAGAGGCCAAACACCCTTAATTAACTTCAAGATAAGATACAAGTAACCAAAAATAATAAACTGTCTCATAAACCGTAACTTTATTTCTTACGTCCTAGAATCCTGGGAGAGGGAGCTTGCCATCTAGCATTTATGGATTTGTGTTTAAGGGGTCTGAACATAACAAAATCATTCATTACTTTCTCTTCTGTGTTGCCATTTTTCCTCTTACTACATACAGAATCTTTCAAGTTCTCTTACCTCCACAAATAGAAATTAGAACTTCTTCTGTCATCTCCCTAAGTTCTTCAAGTGTATATATAGGTGGTAGTTCATCAACATCCTGAAATTACGATGAATAAGTTTACAAACATATAAAACAGCAAGAAAGCAAATGAATGCATTAGAACATATTTTAAATTTATCCTTTATATACATTAGTCCTGATGATAAACCCATATAACGGCTACACTGATTTAAAATGGCCAAATTTTAATCTGCTATGGACTTATAAATTTTTAAGAGGGACTGCAAATAGTCCAGTAAACCCCCCTAACTCGTGGGGGATGCGTACCACACACCCCCGCGAGTAGCTAAAATCCGCGAATACTTAGAACCCTTGTAAAAACACTTAGAACTCCCTATTTGGATAGTTCAAACACACACAAAAGAAAACTAAAAATGCTTATACAGGTATTATCCTACTTACGACGGGGTTAGGTTCCAAAGAACCCATCGTTTGTGGGAAAAAACGTATCTCGAATATAGCCTAGCCTACACTAGGGTATTCAGTACCATGTATACATATATGGTAGCACAGCCTACACTATACAGTAAAGTATACTCTATACATACACGGTATAGTTATTATTAATATCAGCTAATTCTGGGGGTTCATGCAGTGACTTATATGAGAATTCAATACAAAGAGAAACTGAATAACAAACAAGAATTAGCTTAGCCTACACTATGGGATATCGTATGCATATTTGGTAGCCTAGCCTACATCATACTGTACTCTATATTCACATATTATAAAAACATCAACATAATGAATATGCATCTTTTCATGAATCTTTTAAAATATCAAGCTTTAATTCACTCTATCCAATATTGTATATATTTTATTGTTTTTGCATCATAAATTGCGATCATCCCGATCAATGCTTTGGTTTGGAAATCGATGATGCGGTAAATTTATTTTGTCGTGTTTAACTCAGTTCAGAGCGCTTTTCTTGCTTCTAGTTAGCATAAATGAATCTCTAGATACTTTATTTATATGGTGCAAGGTTATTTTTCATTATATGAAGTGTTTTTAAGTTGAAATATAACTTAAATACGTCTTGTTGTGAAATTAATTTGGCTATTTTTTTCATTAATAGATGACGTTGGCCGTTGGGGCCATGTTTGTTTTGTCTAAAAAAAAAATTCAAGATTCCATTCGCTATTTTCACTTGATTTCATCATAATAAGAGCTTTATATATTTATTGTTTATTGGCGTAAAAATAACAGTAATATGTGTTCTTTCATGCCCAGTAGTTTTGATTGACATACTTTCTCTCCAGTTTTAATTACGGTAGAGTTTCATCCATGTTGCCGATGCACGATAATTTATAGTCATTAGCAGCTTGAACATTGTTTTCTCAGCTTCAGCTACAACTTGCAGCTTAAATTTAGCAGTATATTTCCTTGCCAAACTTTTATCCATACGGAATAAGGGAATAATGTAAAAATATATGTCCAATTCTACTTAACTTTATTTGTACTATAACTACGGTGATTGTTTGTTACCGTACGATGGTTGAAATAAAAGCAAAACAGCTGTTATCTAGTTTGGTTATAAGCAAAACAGCAGTTTCTTGTTCGGCTGTTTATGGCTGTATGCATTTACGCCAGAGTATAACGTTACTAACAATACTTTTATCATTCTCTTTTGCCTTTTTAACTAGAAGATGGGATAAAGAGATGGAAGAAAAGAAGTTGGTCTATTGTAATTTCGTCTCTCTCGCTGCCTGATTGTATGCTGTTGCCTGTGCCTGCAGGAAATTTAAAAATATTTTCTAAATATTGTCGTATCGGCATTAATTGCTTACCCCATCAAATTATCGTAAGGCGAATTATCATAACTCGAGCACTAACTGGGTACCTGAGTATTTTATTACTTTCATCACAAAAAGTGCATTTAGTCACAAGAATGACATGAAAATACACTAATTAGTGAATATTTCTTGGTACAAAAAAACACCGCAAATGGGTGAATTTTCAGCGATTAATGCATATATATGTTCCATAGAGAAATCCGCGAATAGGTGAGCCTGCGAATCAAGAGACCGCTAATACAGGGGCTTTACTGTACTCCCATTTGTATGTGGCAAAGCCTTTTGGCTGTTCTACGACAGATCTATTTATACTTGTGAAAAATTATCAACTAGGTATATGAGTTGAATCTGATTTATCCACTATTCAAGGAATATATTCTCAACTTTCCACCTTCACAGGAATTTAATTTTCTTTTTTCACTGGATTACTTTTCCAGTTATCTTGAGGAGTTTTTGAAGTTTCTCCACCTTTATAAATTTTTAAGATTTCAAATCTATAATTTAGTTTAAACAGTAAAAAATATCTAAATACAGTTTCAATCACTGAAAAAATCAATAAACAAAAATATGATGCACAAAATTACTAATCAAAATTTTCTTCTTGAAAGAGAAAAGACTGTACATATTAACCTTTTTAATTACATTAAAATCAATTGTTAAGGAGTAAAACTTTCATAAAGTTTAAAATCTGTTCATAAATAACAGGGCCCTAAGATTTTCAAACAAAATATCTATTGCTTTGGAAAAATGGTTACATTGTTGAGATGTGACACTGGTGTATGCAGCCTTACCAGGCCATACTGTAAGCCCCTATCAGATTTCGAATTAAACACCTAAGGTTGATCCCTTTCATGCAAAGGACCAAATTTGAGCCACCTGTTAGTTCATACCAAGATTTGGTCTTCTTGCAAGGACAGTCCTCTCCTAGATTCCTTAGCCATACCAGACTTGCACCTATTGCTCATGATGACTGACTTGTCTCCCCTATGAGAACGGAACCCTTTGTCCTTTTCCTTCCTGCATAGAAGTCATTAGGCTCAGCTGGAGTCAAGGTAATGTCTTTTACTGGCTACAACAGGTTACTTTACCAGCTTATGTTGATACGCTTCAAGATGACCTTGCTTCATTTAGGATTAAGGCACACGCTGTTCACGCCATGCCATTTTCCTTGGCCTTCAAGGATAATTTGGAACTCTCTGCCATCCTTAAAGCAGGCATCTAGCATTGCCTGAACACTCCTAAAATATTAAACCTTTGTTGTAAATCATAAAACCTCGTTATGCATTTTGATGGGCACTATCATTGCAAGTGGCCATGTACTTTCTGTGGAAGGGGATTTGGGTCATTCATCCTTATCCTCCTCATAATACAATCTTCATTTATCTAGCAAACCAAAGGAAAGGGCAAGTGTTTCCTGGTGTATTAGCTGATACACTTTACTGTGTTTGGCAAGTGTACTGCATTATTTTGGGTTTCTTCAGTGCAAATCTATTGCTTATTCAAGGACCCATTGTCTAGAAAATTTTTTTGTCTTTCAACATTATTCTCCTGGGACTGAAAATATGGCAACTGTCTTCCTTTCTCTTCATGGGATCTTCTGCTTCGTTATTTCCGCAATTTTGATTAAGGATATTTAAAACTGATGATTTGATACAGCTGTATTTTTTTTTTTACAACACTACATTTTTATACAAATTAATAATCATACTGGTAATGTATTTAATTGCTCTCTTCCCTTCCCTCTCTCTTCAGATGGAAGATTAACATGAATGAACGTAGTACTTCAACGGAGTTAACTGGCAACTTATCCAGAGGGGGTCTTACTTCTCAAATTGGTGTGCTTCTATGAGTCAAGTACACAGACTATGATATATGGGTTTGTATAAAAATAGCATTCTCACTAACAAATCCATTAATGTACAATTCAACATCATCCCAGAAGACGCACTTGTTGTTGTTGGTACAGAAAGGGTAAGATTTGACGTCAATGAAGGACCCAGTTGTGACGTCACTACACTGTGCGAAACGTGAAGAGTCTGTTGGCACCACTGCACGGAATACCAAGGGAGTCCCAAAATGATGCAGAATTGGTATTATATGTGTTCCAGAGGATGTTGTTGTACTCGACCACGTATAATGGAGGCCCGTGGGAGAAGGGACACCCAAAGGCTGAGGGACTAGAGGGTAGCAGGAAGTCATGTAGTGAGACAACAGGCTGTCCAAGGTTGGTACCCCTGATAGGCCTAGCATGGACCAAATGCCTGCCATCCTCTGAGCATTCAGAGCTAGAAAATGAGACAAAGAAGGAGATGCCCCCTACCCCAAAGGGAAAGAAGAGACATAATTAAGCATATAATTATCCGAAACCCCTCCAAATGCATCCCCCGAAGAATCTATGAGCGAACAGGAAGGGGCATGGGAAACTTCTATTACAGGAGGTGAAACAACTGGAACACGCCTCTCTAAGCAAGGGACAGCATCATGAGGAGACTGAACAAAGGAAACTGAAAACGAATCCCCATCAGTCCAAGATAGAGTCGTCTCCTTCCAAGATCTTGTACTGACCCTTCCCATAAAACCTCTTCCATTGTTCCACTGACCAATCACAATATACAGAACCAGGATTAGTTGCATTACATACGTTCTCTCTGCACCTACTACTTGCTGGATGAGGATCCGTATCCACTGAAGTTAGGAAGCAAGAACAAGGAAAGCCACAAACAACAGGACACTTCCATTGCTTCGTACAAGATCCAGGAGATACACTCGCAGGAGGGTTAAGAGGATCTATTATATCCAAGCACAAGTCCATAAATAGCAGAAATCCACACACTAAAACACAGAAAGAAAGCAAAAACGGGCAAACCAAACAAGCTTTAGAGAGGAGAAAGAACAACACGTCCTCTCTCAAAGGCGGTAAAAGAGTAACCGATGGAGTCACGGAGTACTGCTTGGGTATGGGTGGTCCTACATGACTTGTGACTAAGGACAGATGCCACTAATCCCTTGCATATACAATTTTATTGATTTTACACGATTCCAGCTGGCGCTAGAATTTTATCCTGATGTTAAGACCAAGGGTTTATTTTGTGTATGAACAAATAGCATTGTTGAAAAACCTTCTTCCACTAACATTTAAAATATGTTATTTTAGTTTTGCCATAAAAGTACTCCACCCTACTCACTAAAATGACAGTTACCTGTGAAAAATTGTGAGACTCATGTTTGTATGAACAGCTGAGAATTTAACAGTTAAATTCTTGTGCAATAAAATGGTTCAAAACGGATTTCTGTGAGGTTATTTGAGTCTTGTGAACAATTCTGAATATAAAAACCACTAAATTCATTAGACAAGATCAACTTTCAATTTATGAAAGTAAGTACAGCAATCAGGCAAACGACAGCAAGAGTAGGGAATAATAATGGCATTTAAAATGCCCAAATGTGTTAAATTACAATAAGTAATAGCACTCTTCTTAAAACTAAAAAAAAAAACTTTGAGATGTACCAAGAGATTTACCCACAATTTAACCATTAAAATAGTAAAATACTAAGGAAAAAATGAAGGCATGGTTAGCAAGAGCTGACTCCTGGGTGGAACCACCACTTATGAATGAATCCATTCTCTCTTACTGGCAAACAAAGCTCTCAAAGCTACCAAAGACTGCATTTACCCTAAGATGCAAGTACTGAGGGGCACAATAATGGAAATGTTCATTATGATGAATACAAGTATGAGAGTAAAAGATATGAAGTTTTCATAATAAAACTAATATTGTAATACTTACCTGGACACCTGAATTAGCTCTGGTCACTGACCAGCCCGAACTACATCCCCATAGCTTTTACCCACTAAGTGGGTAATAAACTGTCAGCGTTACCAACGATTACAGGAAAATCTTGTCAAATGAGTTACCTGAAGTACCGTTGGCAACACTGCTGCAAGTCCCGGCCGAGTGAGGCCGAGATCCCCAATTGCGTTATCCACTATTCAAATTGAAGTGTGGAGGAGGGTGGGAATCATTCAGGTGTTCAGGTAAGTATTACAATATTAGTTTTATTATGAAAACTTCATATTGCAATACACTCCCTGAACACCTGAATTAGCCCGATTAACAAAATTTAGTGGCGGTGGGATCAATCTAATTCAGCCCGACCTGCCATCAGGGAAAGCAGGTAACTCATTATTCACCTACTCTGTATAAATGAATGTATCCTCACCTGGTTATCCCACTCGGCAGGTGAGAATGTCTGTAGAGAGAGTACCCCCGACGTCAGTCTCATGTCTAGGTACTGTCTGAGTCGAGCTACCTCTCATGTGGTACTCAAACCTCCTCATGGATAGAGAGTAGCAAAATAAAAACCAACCTACCATGTGGCTAATCACAGCTTCCCATGATTAGTGGAGAATGATGAACCTCCCATGTGGCTAATCAATGCACTCTCACTTATGGAGGGTCTGAGTCGAGCTACCTCTCATGTGGTATTCAACCCTCCTCATGGATAGAGAGTAGCAAAATAAAAACCAACCTACCATGTGGCTAATCACAGCCTCCCATGATTAGTGGAGAACGATGAACCTCCCATGTGGCTAATCAAAGCACTCTCATGTATGGAGGGGTATGATGAACCTCCCATGTGGCTAATCAAAGCACTCTCATGTATGGAGGGGTACGATGAACCTCCCATGTGGCTAATCAAAGCACTCTCATGTATGGAGGGGTACGAAGAACCTCCCATGTGGCTACTGTAGCCTCTCATGTATGGAGGAGAAGTTGAGTGTGCAGGATCTTCGAGTTCTTTGCCGTCCGTTGCCGCCGATGTCTGCGCAGAAGAGGTTGAAGAAACCAAACCTGTCCACTGGATCTGCCTATCTTCACAATACTAAAGTCAAACTTAATATTCTCACTATGAACCCCGACTAACAGAGAATCCAAAATTCCAAATTTCCTGACTACATTCATTACCTATAGTTCCCCCCACCTTAACATTACTACGTAATTATAAGATCGAGTTGGTCGTCGCAAAGGGAACAAGCGAGAAATTCTTCTTCGAAGAAACTGAACGTCTTTAGGTAGAAGTCATGAAAAACGACACCGACTTCCAAGTGGCCGCCGCTAAGAACCTCCGCACTAAGAGTGTACCCCTTTAGCTAAATGAACGCACCCACGATAGAAGGGTTAGCGGCTACACATGGACTAAGAGAATAACTTTCATGTAAAAAGGAGAACGATGCATCTCCCAAGTGACTATTCAGAGCCTACCCATTAAGGAGGGAATGAGGCAGTGTGCCGAGCCGATGACCCTCCGCCCTGCAGGTTGTGGCAAAGGCCAACGAGTGCAGAAGTATCCCATCGCCGACGAAAACAACCTAGGCTAGCCTATGAGAGCACCTCTTTGGACTCTCGTAGGGAAACTATCAAAGACTAGGATACTTAAGATACTCTGAACTTAAGTTCACATGATTATACTATCACTGTTGCTTAAGATTCTAAAGCCTAAAAAGGAATTTTTCTATCTGGTTAACCTAATAATCACCGCACTATGTGAATACTACCTTAGCTAAATGAGCGCACCCTAGATAATAGACCAGCCGTTAAACGTGGACTAAGTGAATAACCTTCCCAGTCTTCACGAAGAAAATACCACCTCAGCTAACTGAACGCACCCTAGACAGGAGAATTCGCCACTATACGCAGTGGGGCAAATTGAACGTCTCTTAAGTGAAGGAAGAAAAACAAAGACGGACTCGCAAGCAACTACCTCCAGAATAGAAGACTCTGAACCATTCCTTAGAAAGAAGATGAAGTGGACATACTTCGAATACTGTGCGGTAAGGCATAAACCTCGCACCACACGAGAATCGTGAAGTGTGCCCGCAACTGTGTTCGTGAAGTGTGCCCGCAACTGTGTTCATGTAGAGAGCGCTTACAAACCAGATACCATTTCTCCGAAAGTAACTAATCGCTTCCTCGACCGCGGACAGGAAGGATTCCGTGGAGAGACAAGAAGTGTACACGGAAGCGGACGGAGTTTAACAACCTTTGATAATTATTCGCATCGGACATAAAGATATCCCCGCTGATGCCGGAACCGAACACTTGCAGATAAAGAACCTTAAACGAACAAAGCAGAGTTTAAGCCTCAGACACGACTTCCGGAAGAAGAGAAATACTTATCTTTCCCGCCTAGGAAAACTTCCCGAGCTCGCCCATTGTTTTATCTGCAGCTACAGCCGAAAGAAAGAAAACACCTACACAATTATCTTAACATTAGAACTTCCGACAAATCTCACGAGGGAGCCCAAGGGAACGTAACGAGTCAAAGATCTTACTGCTAGAAATTTCAGGAAAAAAAGAAAAAGTACTGCAAAGTGCTGAGCGGTAGCAACAATAGCTGAAAACGGAAGAATCTTGACTTTCCGAAGGAATAAGAGAAACCAGCTATTACAGTTATGGCAAGACTAAAGATGGAATGACCTCCTTACGACACAGACTTCCCCATGTCAAGTTGACCTGGTAAAGCTACGGGTTGACTTCTGAAGCTGAAGGAAACACTGTTTAGACATAACTTTAGAGTGTCTGGACTGTCAGCTGTTCGCTCGGCAGTCGCCCGCAACTAGGTTCATCACGCAAGAGTTTGGATGATAATGGTGAAAATGCGGTTGTCTAAAAGATCCGCATGAGGAGGAATATCGGAACTTCCGTAAGCAGCATTAGGAATTCCGGAACCGAGGGTGTTAGAGCCAGCAAGGAGCTAGAGTCACAGACGTCTTGACACTACCGCAATTCCTGATTACCTGACAAATGAGACAGAATGGTGGAAAGTATACACCTCTAAGTTCTGATGATCTTGTTCCCCCCAAGTTCTCAGATACGACACGGCAGTTACGATGTCGCAAACCAGACCTATTATTGTGTTGCGCACTAGGACTGAGAAACACCTGAGGGCTTCCTTTATAGCCCTGAGGTTCCTGAAGGTTATGACTCCTCTCGTTCCCGATCCCTCCAGAGGCCCAAAACCTGGGTTCCTCCAAGGTTGCTCCCCAACCTTGATACGAGGCATCTGAGTACAGATGAACGTCGGGAAGAGGGGAGACCATAGACCTTCCGGATGTCAGATGCGCTTCTTCTGACTATCACAGACGATCTGACAAGCGAGAATCGTTCCAGATTATACCTGTATTCTCGATGTAGAAGTCCCAGCGATTTCTGAGACATACCTGAAGAGAAAGCATGCGGAGACACAAGAAGAGAGAGAGAGAGAGAGAGAGAGAGAGAGAGAGAGAGAGAGAGAGAGAGAGAGAGAGAGAGAGAGAGAGAGAGAGACATGAGTTAGAAGCAACAAGTTTGTTATACTGGCCACATCCCTTGAACCCGGAGCAGCCACACTAAACATAGCTTGCTGTGACGCTACTGCTGACGACGGCTACACGAAATAGACCATGGAGGAAATATCCTCCTCCCTAAAAGACTGTTGCAGAGCACAAAAGGCGCCCACAACAGAACCCTCTCCAAATGTCCGGATAGTGAGGCGGAAGCTTCAAAAGAAGCCCCTCCTCTTCTGCCAAAGAACGTTGTATAGTCAGGCGACATGTTAACCTGGTATGCCAGCCTTACTGACACCGAAGTGAAGAGGTGTCAGGCAGTACCGGACCGGAGGGAGAAATCATCTTGTTTGAGCAACTATCGGTTCTGTCGTATATAGCGACTTGAACATCATTGCTTCGGTAGTGTACGCTCCTCCGGAACCTTGGATTGAGGATACGTGAGGATGAAGTCTACCATCTGCTTATACTCATTCTCATTGGCTGAAGGAGAACTAATATCCGGTACCGGATCCTCTACTTCAAATGAACAATCCTTGTCGGACTGGTTCGACCGAGCTGGAGGATTGTCGGACTGGCCCGACCGAGCCGAAACAGGAAAGAGGCAGGCCGATCCCTAGCAAACGCCGAACTCAAAAACCCGGAACTTGCCACACCTGGGTGCGTGAGAAGGACACCTGACGTATCAATCGCGAACATACTGGAGGAACCAAAGTCTAGGTTGAGCAAACCCCGCACCACCCAACAGGGATGACGCAACACCTGGGCAGACCACGCCCACTCCTGAGAGAGAAGAGGCTGCAACACCCGAACCACTCAAATCCGGATGTATCAAAACCGCATGAGAGTGGGAATCCGGAACTGAAGACCCGGAACCAACATGGATGCCTAGACGGAGGGGCAGAGAAAACCCGCCGGAAAGCTGAGAAAGAAGAAGCCGGAGGAGGGAAGAAGGAAGAAGCCACACTCGGAGTAACCACCGGAGCGCCCAACGCCGACGTTGGACAGATGGAGAAGGTCCCAACCGGACCGAAACTCAAAGGAGTATTGAAGGGGAAGTTACGAGGTACCGAACCGAAGGTAACAGAAGAAGGTAATTACCAACTATCCTGGAGAATGGAAAGGCTGCGGAAACTATCGGTGCTGATACACTGAACACTGGCGCAGGCGAATCGCAGACTGCCGTAATATCTGCAAGAATCGCGGAAGATACATTACAGTTAGGAACCCATAAAGAATGAAATAAGGAGTTGCTGACGCCTCCGCAAACAACTGAGAAGCAACTAGACCGGATGCCTGAGAAACCACCGGATTTGCAAAAGGTGATAAGACGACGGACCCGTAAAAAGTACCCCTTCCCTTAACCCCAAACAGAGAGAGGGGGGCCCCTGAGCTCTAAAATACAGTGTTGAAGCAAGAAAGCCTTGCTCTGCCGAGTTAAAAGCCCAGAAAACAGGATGCGCAACAAAGACCCCGAGAGCCCCCCAAAGAGTGGACCGAAAAGAATATTGAGAAGGGCAATGGAAGAAGGCTTAGAAGCAAAAGGGGGAAAAACGGGAAAATTTCCGTAACGGCCGAAGAGGCCATAGACTTCAAAGAAAATAGACTGGTTCTGTTCCCCCTGCCCCTGATAATCTTGATAGACATTATCAAATCAGAAAATTCAAAGAAAAATAGCCTGGTCCTGTTCCCCCCGCCCCTGATAATCTTGATAGACATTATCAAATCAGAAAATTCTTTAAGACATGATCATGAATATTGGAAAAACCCGATCGCCAGAATTACCACCATCGCAAGACAAACGAAATTTTGAACCCCCAAAGGAAAAAGGAACCTTCGAAGGAGGAGTATTCAAGGAAATACAAAAATTCAGAACCAGATACATCAGAAAGCAAATCTGAACGACCCTCCACGGATCTGGAAACCTTTGTTGCACATAGCACGAAGCAGGAAATAAAACCGATGATTGATCTGAATGAGAGACCTAAACCCAAAGAAGACCACGCTCAACTACTTTCCTGAATACTTCCTAATTAGAATTCCTACCCTTCTGAGTGATTCCTAATTCTAAATCCACCTTAGAACTTACGCTTTTAGAGGGAAGGGGGAAATCTGCTACCAACACTGCCTGCTCCGCGCCGGGGGGGCCGGCAGATCCTACCTTCGAGGTTTGCGGTTCTCCATGACCCCAGGAACCTGTTAGGGCTGGTTCTGGAACAGGCAGGGGGGCTGAAAAAGAATGATTAGTATCTACAACACTATTACTACTATCCTTATCTCTAGTTTCCGTTAATTTAGTCAAAGCTAGAAAAATAGACTAGACATACTCAGCTAGTAACTTGTCCTCTAACTTTTTGAATAATTCTTCCATCTGATCTACCGACCAAGACTCGCCGCCTATCTGACTGATACTACACTGTGTCTTCCTACATAAAAACACAAACAGAATGTCGATCGTGTTTGAGGGTACTCATCCTACGCTTGCAGGACGTGTAGGGACGATGAGCGTCAGCATCTCCAACAGTAGAAGGCTCTGTTGTCGAAGATGTAAACGAAGTTGAAGTATTGGCGCTAGCAGACAGTGGCGTCTTCTTGTTTGACTTATCCAATCAAATCCAAAGTACCGATCCCAAAGTCAAAATCGGGAGAGAAGTTCCAAATCCCATCATTAAAGTATCCATCCAGGAGAAAATGCGTTGAAAACAGTCCAAATCATGATCTGATGTCCAAAAACTTGAATGGGGGTCGGGCTAAATGATCAAAAGTTCGCCTGATGCGGGACACACCCACACAGCATGGCGAACAAAAAGCAATTGGGGATCTCGGCCTCACTCGGCCGGGACTTGCAGCAGTGTTGCCAACGGTACTTCAGGTAACTCATTTGACAAGATTTTCCTGTAAGCGTTGGTAACGCTGACAGTTTATTACCCACTTAGTGGGTAAAAGCTATGGGGATGTAGTTCGGGCTGGTCAGTGACCAGAGCTAATTCAGGTGTTCAGGGAGTGTATTGCAATATGGCATATTTATTGCACAGTGAAAGACATTTTTGCTGAGAATATGCTGCACTAATGGATGTAGGTATAGTCAAAATATATTGTCCAGACTTACATAGGTATTCAACATCAAGCTACCGTATCTAGATATTTTCAGAAGGAACTGTAGGTGTGTGCATATGCAAGTGTATCACAACCCTAGTGCAACTGTCTCTAAACAGGATCTGAATGCACAGCCTGGCTTTTTTAACACTTGCCAGTTGCTCCACAATGCTGTAGATCAAGGTCTGATTTTGAAAGGTATTTTTATCATGAACATAAATGTTAAAATACAATATAAACTTATGTCAACATTATTTTCCCTTTCTCCAGTGTCAACCCCACCTTCAACAAAAACTGAAGCAATTTCTCATACTTTCGCCATACCTCTAATAAAAACTGCATCAATCCACGCAACACCTCCTTTAGATCAGTTACTCCCACATTGCCACCCAGCAAACAATGTGTTCTTTCTGACAACTCTTTGGCTGTATAGGCATAACATACTGGTATGTTTGCTGAAAAAAAGGAAATATTCAAAATGAAAACACCTACAATGTCACAACAAATGTGTACAGTATATACAATATGTTAATTTTAAAAAATTGTGCATGGCAACTGCCTACTATTTTACGGAATTTGATTTCTAGATGTAAAACAATCAATCACTTTATTTACTGCAAGCAAGTGAAAACAAACATCCTACATGAGAAATATCTAATCCAAAGATGTGATAGTGAACAATGCACAATAAAAACATAATTTGGTCCTGTATGAAATTTCTTACATATACTTCACAATACAAAACAAGACCTGTAGCTCTGAAGCTCCAACAAAAATTAAGTTTACATAATTTGGGTCTGTATCCCAGGAAATGCAGTTTCAAATGCATCCCAATAAAGTTCTGTGGGACTTTTGGCTGATAGCTCTCTTTAGATCTAGTTAGTTTTCCACAAAAGAACTTGGTCTCTTAACAACTGAACCATGCTGTAAATACAGTTCAAAAGGATGACTTTTATTCAGTCTTTAGAAATTGCATCTGGTTTGAAATGCTTCTCCCTAGGAAACTTGACTTGAGTACTACACCTTTACAATACACTGTAAATAGTTTCAAAGCCCCACTTCTCAGATAATACCACAGACAACCCAAGTCTTCAGAGAAATAAAATATAAATAAGTATCAATACTGTACTAACAACCACTGCACGATATTTATACAAATACACTGCATGATATTTATACAAATAATCTAACATTAAGAGAAGTGACCACAAAAATAAGGTCTGACAAATCCTGGTTCGACAATATGTCCTTTCCTTTATGGCGAAAAACTGAGCTAAGAATAGCTCTGTATCCTTTAATGGTAAAGGTGGAAAGTCCTTTAGTTCCGGAGCGTAGGAACAGAAGAAAGTCCGCTATTTCTGCTACAGAGATCTCAGAAGAGGACACGTTGTCTGCGCCAGGACCTGAAGATGGACCATTTTTCCTGGTAGACGTTATCTGAAGACTGTTTCTACACCTTGCAATTGCGTCTGCAGCCTCTTGAAAAGCCCTTCTTTCGGAGCAGTTGCCTAACAATTTGAACCCTGTTAGGGCTACACCAGGACCCGAAGATGGACCATTTTTCCTGGTAGACATTATCTGAAGACTGTTTCTACACTTTGCAATTGCGTCTGCAGCCGCTCTTGAAAAGCCCTTCTTTCGGAGCAGTCGCCTAACAATTTGAACCCTGTCAGGGCTAGAGAAGACAGATTTTGGTAGAACCGATGTAAGTGAGGTTGCCTGAGTTGTTGTTGCTTTTGTGGCAGCAGTCTCAGGAAGTCCGCAAGAAGTTCTAGTAGATCTGGGAACCACTCTTTTACTGGCCAGAAGGGGGCTATCAAGATCATGGATAGGTTTTGGTGAGACCGGAATTTGTTGATGACTTGCCTCACTAGACTGACTGGGAGAAAGGGATACAGATTTTTGTTGGACCAATCCTGCCAAGGGATCTGGAACTGGTGAGCATAAGAGAGGAAGTCGGTAATTTCTGGAGGACGTGAACAAATCTACCATGGGTTTCCCCAAGAGCTTCCACAGATCCAGACAAACCAACGGGTCTAATGTCCATTCTGTGGGAAGGATCTGTCTTTGATGGCTCAATTCGTCCGCGAGAACGTCGAGTCTCCCCTGGATAAAACGCGTTGCCACTTGAGTGTCGTTCTGGTGTAACCAAAGAAGAAGGTCCCTTGCCGCTTCGTACAGGGAGAAAGAGTGGGTTCCTCCTTGTTTCTTGATGTACGCCAGTGCCGTCGTGTTGTCTGAATGCACTGCTACTGTCCTCCCCCGAAATTCTGAAGCGAAGCACTGTAGGCCCAGAAATATCGCCTGTAATTCTTTAAGTTGATGTGCCAGTTTTGCTGTTCCTGAGACCAGGTCCCTGACACTTCTTTTAATCCAAAAAGAGCTCCCCAACCTAGGTTCGATGTGTCTGAAAAGAACTCTAGGCTAGGGTTCAGAGGATGAAGAGATTTCCCTTCTGATAGTCTTTTCCTGGAATTCCACCAACGAAGATCCTCCTTGATTTCCATCATTATCAGGAACAAGAACGAGTACGGAAACTTTTTCCTGTTCCAGCTGGCTCTGAGGAAGAACTGGAGAGGTCTCAGGTGAAGTCTTCCCAGAGTGACGAATTGTTCCATGGATGAGAAGGTACCTAGAAGACTCATCCACTGATTGACCGAGCAAAAGTTTACATTCAGAAATTCTTCCACTGTCTAGAGACACTTTTCCCTTTTCTTCGGGACTGGAAAAACCCGAAAATCCTGAGAGTTGATTGTCATCCCTAAATAAGGAATCTCCTGAGAAGGCGTCAGGAGAGACTTGTCCCGATTGATGAGAAGGCCCAATCCTTGAGTCAAGAGGAGAGTTGTGTGAACGTCCTCTGTACATTGAGCTTTCAAGCGGGAACGTAGTAGCCAGTCATCTAGATATAGGGAGATCTTTATCCCCCCCTCAAATGAAGCCATTTCACTAGGGGAGCCCATACCCTGGTGAACACTTGCGGAGCTGTTGAGAGGCCGAAGCAAAGAGCCCGAAATTGGAACACCTTGCCCTGAAACACAAACCTGAGGTACTTTCTCGAAGTTGGAGAATGGATGCAAGGACCGAATGGTTTGTTTCCATCTTGAATGTTGTCTTTTTGACATAGACATATAGAGCACGTAGGTCCAAAACGGGTCTCCAGCCCCCCGATGACTTGGGCACCACAAAGAAATGGCTGTAGAATCCTGGAGAATGAATATCCTCTACTAACTCTATAGCCTTTTTCTGAACAAGGGACTCCACCTCTAGCAAGAGAGCAGCAAATCTCTCTGAGCCTGGAGAGTAAGCTGTCAATTCGACAGGCTTGCAGATTAGAAGAGGTTTGTTCAAAAAGGGGAGTGTAGCCCTCCTTCAGGACAGACACTATCCAAAATTCCACTCCCTTTTGTTCCCACTGTTCCCAAAAGTGAAGGAGCCGCGTTCCTACTTGAGTACGGAGGACTATGTTTTCATTTCTTGGAGTAAGACTTGGAAGAGGACTTCTTGATGGAACGCTGTGGGAAACGGGTATAAGTTTTTGTTCTAGTCTGGGATCTAGAACAGGAGCTCCGAAAGGAAGTAGGTTGCAGTGGAGATGAAGATCTGGGAGGAAGAGTCGCAGAATCCTTGGGGCGTCACACAGATTGGGAAAGCAGGTCCCGAGTGTTCTTTTTCTGCAGGTCAGAGGTGATGTCCAGTACTGTAGCCTGTGGAAAAAGACAAGTGTTGTCCAAGGGGGTGAATAGGGGGGCCTACCTCTGAGACGGAGTGACGCCTCTTGAAGTAAAGGAGCACCAAAGCTCCCTCTTCTTAAGAAGATCCATGGCGTACAGACTGGCTAACTCCTGCATGCTATCGCGAATGCCCCTGTCAACACAGGAAAGTACTCCCAAGTGATTCGACGAGATTTCTTGAGGTAGCAAAGAGCACTCTCTAAGTTTGCATGCCAGAGTGTCCACCGCCCAGTCAAGGAAGCTCATCACTTTGAACACCTTAAAAATATTTTCAAGAAGGTGCGCAAGTTCCGAGGCTGAGAACATAATTTTGGCTAAGGAGAAAGCCGATCTCCTAGCCGAATCGATAAGGCCGGAGAAGCCTCCCTGAGAGGAGGCAGAGACTCCCAGGGAAGGAGCTTCTCCAGTCGCATAAAACCTGTAGCTTGACCTGGACAAATTGGAAGGAGGGAAACGAAAAACTGCTTTGCCTTGTTCCCTCTTCTCAGAAAACCACCTTTCTACTTCATCCAGTGCCTTCTTTGCTGAAGAGGAAAGAACTAATTTAGGTAATTTCAAAGGACCGACTGATGGGGCTTCCATAAAGAAGGTTGAAGCAGGAATGGAGGAAGCAGCTGGTGAAAAGAAGCTAGGATAAGTTGCTAGCAGGAATCTCAACAGCGCAGAGTACGCCAACGAAGGAGCATCTTGTTCTGGAACAACTTCTTCCTCAGAAGAGACGGGATAAAGAGATAAGTCTGCTGTCATCTGAGTCGTAGGAGGAGTCTTCTGAAGCAAACTGAGAATATTATCCAGTTTGCTCTGAATCAGGTCAACTGGCAGAGGAACACCATCCGAGACGACACTACTAAGAAGTGGTGGAGGAGAGGGCGCCAATGGGTGTTCGGGGGGTGCTGTCGAGACAGGAGTCAAGAGATGAAACCTGTTGGAGAATGGGCGCCAGCGGGCACTCAACCGCAAACGGGAGACTGGGTGCTACGACACCAGTTGCTGGCCGCTCGGGCATTGATTTTAGAGATGAAGGCGCTGGGTGCACAACCCCTGAAGATGAAGAGAATTGTTCCGGGGTGTCCCAGTGACTACAAGATGGATGCGCTGAATCCTTGTTCTTCTTACAAGGACAGAGGAAGAAATCTTAAACTCCACTGCACGCCTTTTCAGTGGGTGTGAGTTGTCCACATAGCGCTGTGCGTGCCTCAGACTAGAATCTTGGAGCTGGAGGACATACAATGAGCGCTCACTTGCAGGCCTTTCCAACGGCCTTTGGTTGCAGGCTGGGATTTGTCAAGAGGCTGAACCGAGGGGGAGACTGCTCGGGGGGTCAGACCCCACCTAACTCCCTTAGGCTGCCAGTTTGACTCCTCCCAGGTGCTGGAGATTATGTCAGGGACCTTGGCCTAGGAGAATTGGCGGGCTGAACAGCCACAGCCACCTCCTCCACTATCACTGCACTCGCACTGGGCGCCACAGGAGGTTCTGACTCACTTTTGTCCATTTGCACTTTCACCAACGATGCTAATTTAGCGATCGATTGAGCAATCAACTTGAAACGAGTGTCGATTTTCGACTCCAGACTGATGACAGTGTTGGGGTCGGAAACGTGAGCGCCAGATAAAGGAGAGGGTTGCACAGGTGGAGGAGATGGAATGGGAATGGAAGAAATTACAGGAGCCATTGCATCCGACTTAGCAGATGAATCCTGACTTGCTAAAGCTTTACTAGATTCCCTAGCCATAGCTTTCCCCCTTCCTATCTCTAGCTAGTTTCTTGAGATGTGCATCTAAAGCCTTCCACTTCTTAATATCCCAGTCATTACACTCCTCACAATGTAAATCTACTGAACATGTTTGTCCTCTACACAGATTACAAACAGTGTGCGAATCGTAAGATTCTTTAGATAGTCTAGTATTCTAGCCTTTGCTGCAATACCTAATACTAGAACTACTAGTGTCAGACATCCTAGAAAAGTCTAAGTCCAAAAAAGGGGCAAAGAGTTGTCAACCAATGATCAAAATTCGCCTAACACTACAGTCATACTTCGAACTTACATGAGGTTAGGTTCCAGAACCCCTCGCGCAGGGTGAATTTTCGCGTAAGTTTGGCATGGTCTCTAAAAATGCTAAAAAATGCTTATTTCTAAAGTTTAAACACTAAATATGCCCTAATCATGCTCCCAAATTATTAAGTTAACTTTTAAATGGAATTAAAGTTACTGTAATTTCATTTAAAAGTTAGGTTAATAGAAGGCCCTTAAAAAAGAAATAAATGGTTTACATAAAAATTGAGAGTTGTAAGAAAATTTCTCTCTCGCTCCCCTTCCAACCGATCTATTTTTAGAATCATCTCAACCTCTTTTTAGCAACTTTTTTATTCTGCGTCTCTTTCTCTTTGTTCTGAAATGCTTTTTCATGAACAATGTTTTATATTTTGACTAAAATACAACTCTTAGTTATTATGTCTCTATGTTTTAGAACGCATTTGCAACACTAGTGCATTTAAACTTCGTAGACGATACAGGTCAAATTAGATCAATTTAAACTATCTACTGTACAGGTAAAGATGTACAGAGAATTAATAAGTTGTAAAAATGTGTGAGTGCTAACTATGTGAGAGAGAGAGAGAGAGAACCAACACGAACGGTAAAGAATCGCCTGGTTCAAGGGTTGTCCTTACTTAAGAGAGTGAAATTATTTATCAGTTATTATGGAGACTGAGAGAATAACACAAGAGAGAGAGAGAGAGAGAGAGAGAGAGAGAGAGAGAGAGAGAGAGAGAGAGAGAGAGATTGTCCTTACTTGAAATGTCAAGTTATATTATTTATGAATTACAGTATTACGGAGAGAGAGAGAGAGAGAGAGAGAGAGAGAGAGAGAGAGAGAGAGAGAGAGAGAGAGAGAGAGAGAGAGAGAGAGAGAGAGAGAGAGAGAGTTAGCTTAATACATTACCCTTAAAAAAAGAAATAAATGGTTGACTTAAGAATATAGTGTGTGACTCTCCCCCATTCCACCAATCTATTTTTAGAAGTCTTCTCAACCCCGTTTTTACAAAACTTTTTTTTATTCTGTCACATTCTCTCTGTTCTGAAATGCTCTATGTCTCTATGTTTTAGAACTGCGCATTTACAGTTTGTAAACGGTACAGGTAAAATTAGATCAATTCAAAATTATCTACTGTACAGTTAAAGACATACAGAGAAACAGTGCAGTAATACGTAGGTTGGCTAACTTCGAACGAGAGAGAGAGAGAGATAACAGTTGTCCTTACTTAAGAGAGTGAAATTTTTTATGAATTATTACGGACAGAGAGAGAGAGAGAGAGAGAGAGAGAGAGAGAGAGAGAGAGAGAGAGAGAGAGAGAGAGAGAGAGAGAGAGAGAGAATTACAAGAAAAATTTGACCACTGATTAGCAACACTCTCATTCTTGTCATGTTAAATGACATGTCTGACAGCTTTGCCTTCCACCTTCTTACGAAAGATGAGGAAGAATTTGTTTTGTTCAAGATAATACAAATTTTGTATTACAGTTTTATTATTATTATTATTATTGTTATTATTATTATTATTATTATTATTATTTATTATTATTTAATTTTATTAATCTTATTAATATTTGAAAATTAGTACATATTATTACTTAAAAGTTTATTTATCATACAAATAAACATACCTGTTTACATGTACCATAAAAATTCATCTCAGAGAGAGAGAGAGTGAGAGAGAGAGAGAGAGAGAGAGAGAGAGAGAGAGAGAGAGAGAGAGAGAGAGAGAGAGAGAGAGAGAGAGAGAGAGAGAGAAATTATTACTTTTAATAATATTTAATGTTATTTAATTTACACATAAAAGCTTGAAAACTTATAAATTACATAAAAAAATTAAACAAACACTTTCGCTGGGTTTCTCAGTGTACGGAAATGTTCGTGTGTCTGTGAAAAACTCGTGTATGACCATTAGCTAGGTTCCAATAAAAAATTCGTGTGTCTGTGAATTCGTGCAACTCGAATCGCGCAAGTTCGAGGTATTACTGTATCTTAATTATGCCGAAAGGCTACGAAAATAAATACTTCACCAATTGAAGAAAAGGCAAACAACCAGCAAAGTATAAATTCCAAAATTCGAGCTGCTGCCAACCACAGTCCTTAAACCACAGCTGGCAGAAACAAATTGAAGCTCTTTGCTATGTTGAACCTTCTCTTACACCTGAAAGTGGGCAGGGCCCGTCGCCATAACCAAAACAAACTAGCATGACCCGCAAATTTCAAAATTTTGAGCTGCCGGTTAAAAGAAACTAATAGCTATGTGATTACTGGGTAAGTTACTTATATAAAAACACTGCATTATGGAAACCTACCTTCAAAAATCACATGGTGCTCTCTCTCAATTCCTTTGTTAAAAGTAAAGCATATTACTGATAATTCGGCTGGGACAGACCCAACCTCTGTCCTGCAATATTCGCTGGTACTAATAATAAAGATCCTGTGATGATGAAGTGCTACGAGAGAGAGAAAAAAAGTTGCTATTTAGGAAGGAAACTCGTTCATTTGAATACCTCTACAGTATTTAGACTATACCAGAAATGAAGGGTATCATATACCTACATCAATTTTAACCTATGACACCATTTTAAATCCTTACTACCAATACTATGAGCTTTACACGACTGAAATTTAAAGAGCGCTGAAAAACTAAAGGGGTAGCAACAGCTTCAAGTTATGTTATGAAATGAAATGGAGGCCTCTTTTGAGTTGAAGCAACCAGACTTGAGAACTCACATGTAACCTGACCAATATCTGCAGCTTGAAAATGCTCTCTTAATTTTCACATGGGCAAGAGGAGAACACTAGTCAAAGTGCTGTTACACAGGTCTGGTGAAGCCTGAGAGGCCAGGACATATTAACCACCAGAAACCTGAGCCAGGGCAGGCACAGGTTAACCTCTGTAAGCACGGTAAACGAAAGTGAGGATATGCCCTTATACAACTTCATTCCACCACCAAGTCTCTCTTCCTTTATAACCTTCCCTGATGTTACACCACAGAATTTTATCTGCTGGCTTCTGTATACCTTCTTTCAGCATTTCCACTGCTCACTAAGAATTTATTGAACTTTCTTTTTGCCATTTTTGCTACAATGTTTTTTATTCTTTATAAAGGTTCTTTTTTATCATCATTCTACCATTACTAAACCAGTTCAAAGTAATTTCTGTTGTTTCAAGACTCTCAAAAAAAAAAAGAAAATAAAGCATTAGCATTACTTGATCTAGAACAATATTCAACACTGTACTTGTTAATTAAACAAATCTGATGCAAAACAGCTTACCTCCACCATCTCTATGAAGCTGTATGGTATTTCCAATGTCCTTCAACATGGCATCCTCCTTTTTTCTTTTTTCCTCTGCCTTCTTCTGCAAGACGCTTAAGGGAATGCCACAGCAATCCTTTTTCTCAGCACTCCCTTTTGCTTCTCTGCTCAGCATTTCATAAGGTTGCTTCTGGGCTTCAGACAAATTCTGCATGAAGTTTACAGCATTAACTATTTTCCAAATTTAAAATAACTATGTACTAAAGTATCGAGTACTGTATTGGAGTTAACTCAAGTACCCCATAACACTATCACAATACTACCAATCACACAAGAGCCAAGCCACATCAGCCTGAAGTAAAGGAGGATAGAAAAAAAAAAATGAAAAAGTGATGAAGGAGGATAGAAAAAAAAAATGAAAAAGTGACGAAGGAGGATCAAAAAAAAAAAAAAAAAAAAATGAAAAAGTGATGAAGGAAGATAAAAAAAAAAATGAAAAAGTGATGGAGGAGGATAGAAAAAAAAATGAAAAAGTGATTTAAAGTATCTTTTTCTAATAGATGAAACTAAGTTCTTACCAGGAGATAAAGAATATAAAACTCGACGTATCTCAAACAATCCTGAGGCACTGACATTTTTCAAATATTGTACCCAATTAATTTGCATTTTTCCTACATATACAAACCAAAGCCCTTCATAAAATAGTATTCCTGGCATAAGATGGAAATGTTTGTTGAATGAATGTATGAAATTTGAGCCATATAGCCAGGTGCTCAGCCAGGGAGGCCATCCAGCAACATCATGCAAATCCCTTCCCAAAAACAACACCCTTCATCTGGCAGTAAATTTTGATGAATCTTGAAAGCTCCACGATATTGATACAAAAATTGTACCCAAAATCAGCACTATAGTAGCAGTCTGTGAGGTTTGACAGCAAAATGGAAGAAAGCTAATAGAATACAAAAGACTAAAGTATTATGAGAGAGAGATAATATTTAGATTTTAATTGGGGGAAATGGCATTCCTCTGGCTCAACATACCTCATGCCTGTCATACAGCTTGAACATAAAATATTCTATGGTTACACCTTGTGACTTCAACAGGCAATCTCTATCTGAGAGTGGAGATGGCTGTTGAAGCTTGGTAATCAGCTGGTTAAATTAGTGATATGTAAGAGTTGTGGATTATCCCTTTTTTCAACTTCCATTAAACCAACACCTCTCGTTTGGCATTAGGAACAGGGACAATTTGTGAATGTTTGCCTTATACATCTAGGAAGAACAATGAGAAGTAATCCTAAAATTTGAGGATCTCCTCCAGGCACTGACAAGCAAGTGTTCTATTTCCAACTGGAGAGTGAGCAATGGAAAAATGACTTCTGCAAACATCCTATACAACCAAACACTAACTTAGGTAAGCTGACAAGAGACTCCTGATCCAGGTGGTGTTTTTTCTGATAATCAGAAATGGAAAAAAATAGGAGGAACCTGTTCTTCCCATATGAGATATGGAAGTACAGGTCAGAAGGCAGTTATATGATAATAATGGGTTCAAAATAATAAAATGGATTCAGATGATAATGCTCTACCCTTGGCCTTTTCCTCTGTTAAAAACAGAGCTGAGGGCATTTCATCTTTTAAGCCAAAGTTCTTAAGGTGTGTCTACATGGTCCAACTGACACACTTCTGAAGTTATAGGAGAGTAATTTATGCAGTGTTGCAAAATCTGTAAAGCTATGTCCATATAATACCAAAAGCACCTAACATTGTGTATCCAGCAGCAGCATGATCTCATGCCCATATCACTGGTTCAATTTTGCTGATGACAATCATGTAAACTAGCTCATTTGCCACTGACAAAGCATTTTGCCTATTGGCCAGCCACCATCTGTATGGAAATTGTAGCAACTCTATTTGTTCAAGGACACTATCAAAGTGTGTAGATGCACCCTCACACAAAATCTTCCATTGCCTAACCTGAATTATGGTCACTTTCAAAATGTTCTTGGCCTGACTGCTGAGTCATTTGGAGATAAATGGGAAAACCTAAACTAAGGGGCGCCAGTCACTCTTCCATTTAACCCAAGCCTAGAAGAAGGTACTTACCTGTCCATGGGTCTAGGGCTAGTTAAGTACCCAACATCCTAGGTTAGGTTAGGTCAGGTCAGGTGGAGGGGCACAGAGGCAGCAAAGCCTACCCTGTACAGTTGGAATAGGTTAGGTTAAAGCCATCCTTGTATTTCACTTGCTTTGTGTTTTCCCAAACCCAAAAACCCCACTATCCCACTGTGGTGGTAGTGCCTGGGTATGCTGCGGGATAAAACGGAAGGGAAGCCTTGGGTGATTCTTGATTATGTAACCAAAATTTGAGTTTTGCCCACCCATTTAGCTTAGAAGGTAGCACTAAACTTGAAGAGCTGTTTTGAGTCTTTTGGTAAGCTGTGTAGTACTGGCTACCTGTGAGAAATATGCTTGCACCTGGAAAATGAGAAGCATGACTCTCGCCTCTATTCTGAGAGGTAACAAGATGACCGATGAAAAACAGTGAACAGTGCAAGGCAGGATAACGAAGCATCCTTTTTTTTTTTTTGTTTGTTTGTCCCAGTAGCAAGGACACTAGCTATCTGGAGTACTTACAGCATCGCATAATTTATGCCATAATATACAGTAAGAAAAGGAGAGTTTGTTTTAGTGAGCTTAAAGATATTTATAGGGGAAGCTGTCATAACAGCATTTTATGACCATTAATAATTTTTACGCTTCTTGACATTATTAAAGGCAGACCCTATTGTGGGCCACCCTTGCCTAGTTAACTTTATTGGTAGGAAAACTGAGTTTTATTTTCCCTCTCAGGCAACAAGTTCTGGAGTGGAGTGCAAGTCCCGAAGGTGATGTTCCCACGCAAGGATAGGGGAGAAATCGAGTCTCTGGTCACTTGTTTGTGAGAAATGTGGGATTCCTAAAATTTGTCTGCGAGAGAACCACACAGCGTGCAGAAGGACTGCCGAAGAATGAAAGCATCTCACAGAGGATGTTATACCCGGGATTCTTGTCAAAAGGTGTCAGTGTAAGAAAATGTTTGCCGAGGTAAAGGTGGAGTATTGAGAATTGATAGTTTTGAGGATGCCTGGAAATGTAGGCTAAGGTAAACCAAGTCATGTGTCTGAGAAACTGGATTAAGTTGTCTGGTGGTAGCCTACATTTGGAGAAACTTGATGTCTTTGGTACTACCTCAAGAGTTTTTTTGAGTGGTGCTGTAATGTATTTCACTTCGCCTGGGGCCATCATAGGCTAAGGCCAATGTTGATTTCAGTAGGCGGTACTGTGAACAGTGCAGGTGTATATTTTATTAAGTGAATGCCATTTGTTTTGTATACCTTTGGTGATAATAAAGGTGTTCTTAGTGTATGTAAGCCTGTTTCTTTTGTTACCCACAAAGCAGTATCATGGGGTGACAGTATGAACCTACATGGCAAAACAGAACACCTCCTTACAGCCCACTACTGTACATTCAAATACGCTTAGTATAACTATTTTTTTTTTTTTTGCTGTTGGCATCCTACCCAAAAGTGTATGAAATATAAAAAGGAGTAAGTTGTAGATGAGACTACCACAGCACAGAGTAGTCATAATAAAGTAAAAAGGTATAATTTTATGTGCCACAGTCCACCCCCTCATGGTCCCCTAAATTGTAGGATTTAAGGGTGGGGTCCAGTATTGATAATATTACTCATTTGCTATTGAACCAAATGTCAGAAGCATTCAATGCATGTATATATTACAAAAAAGCAAAATATTTACAAGTCTGCAGAATAATATGCCTAATGGTTTAAAGTGAGATAATACCAGACAGTTGCACAAAAACTCTGTTCTGTGAAACCTATAGCCTACATGATATCCTGTTGCCTAAGAAAAGGATATGCTGATATCTAACTGGGCCATTTTCCAATGTCACACCACTTTCGGTTTTGGTTAGGTTAAGAAGTATCCCTATTGAAATGTATTGGGCTATAGATAGCCTACTTTTAAGTTGCCTCAAGTCAACAGGAAATCTCGTGTGCAACTCTTACATAGCACCCTAGATTAATATCCAACTAGCCTAGAGTATCAAGACAAAAATTTATAACAAAAGCTTTGTTGTTCTACTTACCTTCCAGTCAGCATGAACTAGCGACGGCAAATCTTTCATGGAAACTTTCTTCCCCACTAACTTTTCCACCTCTGGTTTCACGGCCACCATATAAAAATAAAATGCGGTTTGATTCTTTTTCTTTCCCATTTTTAACGCCCGTCAACAAATTTGCAGCGTCTTCCGAACTTAGGAGTATTGTATTGAGATGTTAGATAATGTGGTTTTCCTGACTTTCGTATGCAAGTACCCACGACTCCAGAATGCGACAATCCTAAATCCAATAATGTTGATGTTCGATTATGTTACTTCGACTTCAATCGACCTGAAAAGTAATTTACTTAGCGATTTTTCCAAGGTTAACATTTACTGTCTATAACACAAAATGCATCTGAAAACAACATCGGGGCTTTTATCTTATATCAACTAGATTTATTATAGATTCTCTAGACATTCTCACAACGCCTGGGATTTGTAGGTTAGTAAACCGAACATTTTTTTTCCATGCCGTGGCAAGGATGCAGCACAAGGGAGAGGCTGAAAATCAACACTAAAGAGGTGCTTGAGTATCTAGACAGCAATGGCTTGGTCCAGAAATATAACAACTTTTGATACGGCGAATTATTTTTGTATGCTGTTTTTATCCTATCTATTATTAACCTCAGCATTTGGAACACTCTTTGAACTGTGTACTTGACTGTAAAGCAACGACAGCATAGCACAGCAGGTGATAAGATACGTTATCGCTACATTTGTATATTATCAGTGAGGCGATATTTATCACGCCACTATATAAGGTGCCTAATTAACATAAAATAGGCCAGTAATAAGGTACAATCGGGAAATATGTGAATCAGTTCATCTAACAGAACAGTATACATACTTCACAACAATATAAGAAAATTTGTCAAATGACAACACTATTGATCCACTTCTTATTATATCCAATCATGGCATTTGTATAATTTTATAATATAAAATTTTGATATTAACAAAGGTATGCAAAAGACAGGACTAATCTTAGATGAAGACGAAATTAGTATGTGTCAGTTTTTTCTGTATATTTTGATTTTGTGAGTACAATCGCCTCTAGAAATATCTGACGAAATATTTTTGTATTAAATGACACCTCTCTCTCTCTCTCTCTCTCTCTCTCTCTCTCTCTCTCTCTCTCTCTCTCTCTCTCTCTCTCTCTCTCTCTCTCTCTCGTTGATTCAGGTTTAATATCCGTACCTTCGAAGCTGAATGTTGACTGTTAGTGTTTATGGAGTTGTTTGCACAGTAATTTAATACATCAGACCATCCATTATTATTATTATTATTATTATTATTATTATTATTATTATTATTATTATTATTGTTGTTGTTGTTGTTGTTGTTGTTGTTCATGCTATAACGCTAGTTGGAAAAACAAAAGAGCTCTAACAAGGAAAGTGACCGGTATGGAAAAAATAGAGAAGTGAAGAATGAAGTACATAAGGAAATTAACGAATACAAATGAGATAAGACAATTATTCTGTTAAACGAGTCACATGTGAGCCTGCACAATACAATACATTTGTACTTTGTTTAACTTCGTTACTTCCAACGATTCAATGACGTAACTTGGTTACAATTGTAGCAAAATTCTAGAAAACCGTGCGGTATGAGCCTCTCAAAAGAAAAGTCAAGACTCATTTGAGTTGTCTGTATGTCTAATACTATATGGCGGTGAGTATAGTCTAGGAAGCTCTTAATATAAAGGATGACCAGAATTACGAATTTTTGCAGCGTGGAAAATAAGGTAATCGGACAACGACGCTGGTGGTTACTAAGATACAGAATAAGAAATTTAAGGGAACCAGTTAAAACCAACAATTACAGAGGCAAAATTAAAGTATAAAAATATTTCCCCACCCGGCAAACCTTAAGACTATCCCATAGTGTCAATTTGTGCGCAACTGCAGAAGAAATGGACTGGGTATTTGTTCCCATGAGTATACAGGCTTTCGTCAGAGATACAGGTAGCTGGTACAGTTGTTAAAACTGCTCCTTCACCTTTTTATCTTCTGTTGCTGATTTTGGCTTGAGTATTAGTAATGAGCCTGGCTGGAGTATGAGTAATCGTGTCTGATTCTTCAAGAATAAGGCTGAGCAGCAAAGATGTGCTCGACGTGACCGTGTGTTTATACATTTCACATCACTGCAGAGGGTAGGAGTGTACACCATCTTTCAACTGCTGCGAAGTGTCTTCCTCCGTTACTTCCCCAGTGGAAGGACTATGGGTCCAAGAGCAAAAAAATGAAGAGGATCCCTTTGGTGTCTTCTTAGGGCAACATAGGTTACCCTTTTTCCTCAAGTTATCTGTTATAACCCCTGCTTCTACCTCTGGAGTATGTCATATCAGGGACAGCCTGCTCAGTTTTAATTCCTAAAGGACTATAAAGAATGATCACAAGTTCCCACTGGATGACCAGTCATGCTTGTTTTAAAACTAAGATAATCAGTGAAAACTAGGTCTAAGTAATTACCAAACTTGTGTTTTAGGGCCATATTTATGATTTACTCACAGCCCTGTTCAGAGGCAAGGCCAAAAGTACGTGTACAGTAAAAGACTGAAGACGAAAATTTGAAGATAGGCCTAGGGTAAATAAGAGAAGTTGCAAAGACTGGAAACCTGTAGCAAGTGCAAACACTGATCTTGTGTGGCTTCCTGAACATCCAGTCAGTCAATAACAAAACATCGCAAATTAGAGACGATAACTGACAATTCTGTTAGGAATAAGAATGAATATGATACAGTCCACTGTTAGAATATATTCAGACATTCAAGAAGAGACAGAATTTTTGGTGCTACTTAGGCTTCTTATCTACGAGGTGCTAGTGTAAAGTCACCTACAGAGCCGTCAGCGGAGTCTCCATCGAATGTGTCATTCGCTAAGTCTCCGCTGAGCAAGTTTTCTATGGTGATTTCCCAGTTTCTTCGCCATACAATTGGTCACGCCTAACGTGCCAGGTCACGCGATTTCAATCATTTAAACTATGTATGTATTTGTTCACCTGTTGTCAATTGTGTATTTTGTATTTCTTCGTTCACAGGCATCAAGATTATATCCATATTGGAATTCCATCTGTTTTTATATTGTAAAGTGTACTTGCTCACTGTATATTATTGTTAATTATTATCGACCTCAGGTCACACACAATCTCATTGTCTTTTGCGGCACGGCGCCAGTCTGCTGCTATATAAACTGCCTGGATCTTGAATAAAGCAGCAGTTCTCTTTTACCTGCTCGTTTTTTTTTGCACCTCTTACAGTGGTGACCCCCGGAGTAGTCCTGGAGCCATTAGCGGACCCATACTGCGACTCAGTCTTGGCTCCAGGAACTCACTCACGCCCTTAGTGGACTAACGACGGCACTGTAACCAGCGTTTGGGCGTGCTGACTCTCGTCGGCAAAATCACCAGCGTCATTTACGGACTCACGGCGCGCTTCCAAGTGCGTTTTGACGCAAGTACCCCACTCCAGTAAGAGGGCAAGGAGTGAGCATGGACGCGGACATCCCCTGCCTCGTGCAGCTAACCGCGAACCTCGCAGACTCAGATGTCTACCTTCCACCCATCTCACCTGCACCCGGCCCCGCGACGAGGCTCTCACGCTCCTCCACACCCATGCCCGCGCCCCGCACACTCCCCAGCCTGGCAACACAGTCACGGGCCGCCCTGTCCGTAAAGCTGCTGCTGTTCACACAGGGGAACCCAATGACGTGGCTGTACAGGGTTGAGAGCCAGTTCAGGATAGCGGACCTTACCGACGAAGTGCTGCAGGCTGACACAGTCCTTAACGCCCTGCTGGAGGAAGTATATAGGAAACTCGTCCCGCGAGTGTCTGCTGCATGCCCCCTCACATACCACATCCTGAAGAAAGCCCTCCTCGAGACGTGCTCCCTACCAATCGCTGAGCGGGCCGCCCGTGCCATCGACCTTGCCGTCAACCCGCGGCATGATCTGAATGCGGTGGAGTCATGGGGCATGATCGAGGACCTGCTCTCACTCCCAGACTTCGACAGCAGCAAAAAGCAGCAGGAAATAAGCCTGTCGCGGAAGATCTACCTTCGCCAGCTCCTCCCGGAGGTCCGCACCCAGATTCCTCACCCCTGACGGACTGCGTGAAGGCAACGAAGCTGTTAATAGCGCCCACACTACCAGTGAATTCCATCCAGCAGGAAGAAGGCGCAGAGCAGGAAGTCAACGTCGCCTGTGGTGCTGTCCTGGAGCAGGTCATCAACGGCGTTCCCCAGCCCATCGCCTTCTTCAGCAAGAAGTTCAACCCCGCAGAGGCCCGCTACAGCACCTTCGACAGGGAACTCTGCGCAGTGTACCATGCAGTCCGGCACTTCAAGTTCGTCCTAGAGGGGACACCCTTCACAATCTTCACGGATCACCAGCCGTTGGTTCATGCCTTCACTAAGCAGGGGGACGCATGGTCTTCCAGGCAGCAGCGACACCTCTCAGCCATCGCCGAATTCACCTGGTCCGTCAGGTACCTCCCCGGCAAGAAAAATCCTGTGGCAGACGCCCTCTCCAGAGTCGAGATGAACGTGGTGCAGCTCGGGGTAAACTACGAAGACCTCGCCAGGGAACAGATCGCGGACCCAGAAACTCCAGCCTACCGCACCGCCGTCACGTCCCTTAAGTGGAGGGACGTGCCCCTCACCCCCGAGGGCCCAAGTCTCCTCTGCGACATCAGTACTGGCCAGCCCTGCCCCTTGGTTCCAGCCTCCCGCCGCTGCCAGGTATTCGACATCATTCACGACCTCTCACATCCCTCTGGCAGGACAACCGCCAAGCTGCTATCAAAGAAGTTCGTCTGGCACGGAGTGCAGAAAGATGCCAGGTCCTGGGCGAAACAGTGCCTGCAGTGCCAAACCAGCAAGGTGGGAAGTCACACAGTCTGGGGTAGGCGAGTTCCCGCAGCCAGAGCAGCGCTTCGGCCACATCCACATCGACGTCGTCGGGCCCCTTCCCCTATTAGGCGGGTCCAGATATCTCCTGACGGTGGTAGATCGCTCAACGAAGTGGCCTGAAGCCACACCGATGCAAGAAGCCACCGCCAGTGCTTATGCCGAGGCCCTGCTTTCCAGTTGGGTCAGCCGCTTTGGCGTCCCGGACCACATCACAACCGAGTGGTTTCACAGGTCCCTGAAGGCGTCTCTCATGGCCCGCTGCACTGCCAAGGATTGGAAATATCAGCTGCAGTGGGTCCTCCTCAGTTTGAGAACCACCCCCAGGGCCGATGGCGCCCCGTCCGCAGCTGAGAAAACCTACGGTGAGTCCCTCGTGGTCCCGGGCGAACTTGTGACAGAAGATCGCCACAACCCGTCAGTGCAGAGGCTCCGCGATGTGGCCGGCAAGTTCGCCCCCTGCAAGCGTACATACACCGACAGGTCGGCCACTTTCACACCGCCGGGGCTGACATCCACCACTCACGTCTTCGTCAGGAATGACGCCGTCCGCCCGCCACTGACCAGGCCCTACAGGGGCCTCTTCCACATGCTGGAGCGGAACAACAAGGCGTTCCTGCTTGCACTTTCCGGGAGGAACGACTGGGTTTCGATAGACCGGGTAAAGCCCGCCCTCCTGGAGGAAGACACAGATGTCACCGTAGCGCACCCCCTGCCCGGCCACCCTTTGCCGCAACCAGGCCCCCGCAAGCAGCGGGCGCGTGGCCGCCCCAGAAAAAGGCCGCCCTCACCAGCACTCACAGAGTGCTCCCCCATTGTCCTCAGTCAGCCGTGGCATCCTTCAGCGCCCCAGCAGATACGCAGAATGATCAGACGTGTCCCACGTCTTGTGGGGGGAGTATTTGTAAAGTCACCTACAGAGCCGTCAGCGGAGTCTCCATCGAACGTGTCATTCGCTAAGTCTCCGCTGAGCAAGTTTTCTATGGTGGCATCCCATTTTCTTCGCCTATACAATTGGTCACGCCTAACGTGCCAGGTCACGCGATTTCAATCTTTTAAACTATGTATGTATTTGTTCACCTGTTGTCAATTGTGTATCTTGTATTTCTTCGTTCACAGGCATCAAGATTATATCCATATTGGAATTCCGTCTGTTTTTATATTGTAAAGTGTACTTGCTCGCTGTATATTATTGTTAATTATTATCGACCTCAGGTCACACACAATCTCATTGTCTTTCGCGGCACGGCGCCAGTCTGCCGCTATATAAACTGCCCGGATCTTGAATAAAGCAGCAGTTCTCTTTTACCTGCTCGTTTTTTTGCACCTCTTACACTAATACTAAACATCCTGGAAGCTCCTTGGGACGCCGTGTTTATTACTAGCCCCCTTCTTGGATCAAAGTATTATATACAGCCATTTCTATATTGTGTGGTCGATAAATTATATCAATAAACGATATCTTCGTGCGGCCGTCTACTTTACATTTACCATACGGTGTTTAGTACTAGCACCTCGGAGTAGGTGACGTGTAGATAACAAGCCAAAGTAGCACCGATTTTTTTTATTGAGGAGCGTTATTATACTGAATATATGATATGTTACACGTAATATATGGTGAGATTCCTTAGTTAACAGGCAAAATAGCCTATCAAACATGCATCATCATCATTGCTATCACAATGAAGGTGTCTTTGTTGGTCGTCTCACTTATCGAATGACTTAACAGATTAGTGTATTTCATATGAACAAAAATTATATGTTTTTTTATAATAACTAGCCCGTAAAATTCTTAGCAATCATGTTGTCATTTGCATTCAAATCAGTTTCAAAAATAAAAAGTTTAGTCAAGCATTCACTCACGATGGTGTTTGGTTTTCTATGGATGATTACCTAATCGGTGGAATTTCGTTTTCTATGGACGAGAGACTAGTTTTAATGGTATCCTAATGTATCCTTGTGCTTTCTTCCATATTTCATGCAATAGACCGTAAACAAATCATCTTCTAGTCCCCTCAGAGTTTAATACCTACTAGCTTGTTACACATTACGTAAAACTAAAGAGTTTTACCGCGCCGTTCTGCTTGATAAGTACAAGTTTACATGTAGCCTAAAATGGAAGCTGTGTTTAGTACCAGCCCTTTGGAGATGAACATAAAAAAATAAACAAAAGACGATAAATATCAAAAACATAATCAAAAGACATAAAAACAAACAAAAACATACACAAAAGTCGGTAAATATTCCAGTCGGCGACTGGCGTGAACCAGGCCGCGGCCGCATTAGCAGTCTTTTGCAATTTTACCATGTAGAACTATACAATTTATTACTTGCAGTGGTAAGGGTGAGGAAATGTTGTTTGTCTGAAATACAATCTATCAGTATTCTGTGGTGTGTAAGTATGTATGTATATGTATACGTACACACACACACACATATATATATATATATACATTATATATATATATATATATATATATATATATATATATATATATATATATATATATATATATATATATATATATATATATATATATATATATATATTGTTGTTAGAAAGGAGGCGTTTGTTCACAATGATACGTCTTACTATATTCCTACTGTGTTCACAAAACTGCTTTGTGATGTTTCTCTTTCATAATGCTACCAACGATATTGTTATCTTTATTATATTATATTCATCGAGCGACATTAAAGCCTAACTTTTCTGGTTTTCCTCCTGTCACAACTTTGTAACCGTTTACTCTCAATTTTCCTTTCAGGGCTGAGTGCCCTCTTAGGTCCCAGCGCTTGGCCTACGGCCTAAATTGTATATTCTACTCTTTTCTGTTAAACAATCCTTATTGTCTACTAAAGCGAACTAGCCTTTAACATTATGAATCCCTTAACTGCGACTGTTGTGTGTTCTGAAAAAGCTACTTTTATTATTATTATTATTATTATTATTATTATTATTATTATTATTATTATTATTATTATTCCTGAGAGTTGCCGTTTACCTTTCCATTTTAGCCAAAGATGTTAATATAACTATAGATATATTACAGAGGAGTAATATAACTATAGTTTTCAACAAAGGGTAAAAACGAATGAAGTAAGGGTAATTTTCAGCAAAGGATAAAAAGCAAGCGATGTTAACATAATTCAGCAAATTCTCATAGGCGAGTAATGTAATTTCAACAGAGTCAGAAGAAAGCAATATAAATGTAATTCTGAACAAAGGATTACAAGCAAGCAGTATCAATATAATTTCCAGCAAAGGAGCAGAGGCATTGAGCAACAGAAATGTAATTTTCGGCAAGGGATCAAAAGCAAGCGATGTAAACGTAATCTTCAGCAAGTTGTCATAGCAGAGCAACACAATTTCCGGACGTACTTCTGACAGTAAGCATGGCTATACCTCTTTGTGTTGTATACTTTTTTGTTTATATTATTTTCTGACATTTTTAATTTACAATTAGCTTAAAAGTTGACTGTTAAACCATGTTACTAAATACTTCATTAGCATAATAGCTATTTAGGAAAGTTTTTATGCCTCTTGACTCTTTACTTGTCAATCTCCTTCCAAAGCTCAGAGAAGAAACAGCTTGGTGCGTCATGCTAGACCGATACAAGTATCCGAGAGAGCCCCTGTAAGCAACAACCAAGACTGCTACTACTCTTTGAGAAAAGAATGGGAAAACTGATGGCGCCGGTCTCTATCTATAGAGCTATAGTTGGCCAAACAGGAAGGGCGAAATCAGTACGTCAGCATCTCGGTAATTGTGGTATACGGGTACTATAACTTTAAAAGACTTTTGGAACGTTTAGAGAGAGAGAGAGAGAGAGAGAGAGAGAGAGAGAGAGAGAGAGAGAGAGAGAGAGAGAAGAGAGAGAGAGAATAAAAGAGTGGGGGAACAGCCGGAATGGAAGGCGCTCAGATATAGAGCTCGATAGTTTCTGTTTAAATTTGAGATCCCATTTGACGGGAAATGCCCTTCTTTGAGGTACTTATATATCTCTTATTACGTATTGTTAGGTATGCCACTCATCTCGAACTGTTCTAGAGCCTTTAGGCAGAATAAATGATTGAATAGTTATCCACGTACGCCTTACAATAAGGCAAAGAGTAGAGGAACTGGTGACACAAAACAGCTTTTGATAAAATTACGAAAAAAAAAGTCTGTAGCCATAATAACCGCCACGGACGAATTATCTTATAATGGAAAGCTATCATTGGTGAATGTCCATTATTTGGATGAACATTAGGCATAATTTAGAAATAATATCGATCATAACCTATATTTGGGAATTATGCTATACGCGGCATGGAACCGAAACCAGAAAATTAATGTTCTTAGTACTACTTGCTTTCCCTATTACAGAGTACTGGGTCTAGAAAGAGTGCGTTACCTGTCACCTAAGCAGGAGCTATAATGGAAGAGGTCACAAGACATGTCCGTGCCCGCACACAAATAGACAAGAGAGATAGTCTGTCCTTAGCGTCTAGAGTTGTGTGGTGGTGGTAGCCCATCCATGCATAATTCCGCTGATCTCAAGACTTGTTACGAACACTTTATTATCCCTTAGTGTCACCATTATATCATTATTGCATATGTAATAATAATAATAATAATAATAATAATAATAATAATAATAATAATAATAATAATAATAATAATTGTAAACAACTGGTTTCAGCATTCAGCTTATACAATTCTCTATTTTTCTTGCAAGCCGAATGCCGTAAAAGAAGGATTTTTTCCATATTATTATTACTATTATTAACTTGAATAACTGCAGCAATTTAAATAATACAACTCAAAAAGTGGCGAAACACTAGGACTAACAAAGTACCCTCAACGTCATTGAAGGCCCCTCCTCTCTACTAGAGCAAGATATCAAACAAAAGTCTTTGGCTCTCTATACTTATGCTGCGTTTTACTGCATAAGTAGCCTAATTAGCGTGAATATTTTAGGGTTAATGGATAGCTGATCTGATTTCTTTGGTCAGGGATATTTTGTTCATAATATCGCGATTCGTGTTCCAGAACGTCTGGCTCGGGAAATTTCCACCTGTCCACCAGCTTAATAATGAAAGATATCTTCACTTTAAAATTGTTAAGTCTGTGAAAACGCCCAAAATTATGTTGGATTTTTCTGAAGACTGTAATATCCCTGAAAATGTGTGAAATTATTCAGTTATTCTGATATGCTCCTAAATTATTATTATTATTATTATTATTATTATTATTATTATTATTATTATTATTATTATTATTATTAATTACAGGTTTTAATATCACGTTCCCTAAAGAAGCATGATCGCCCATTAAGAAAAAGTTCGGCCTAAATATCCATAGAGGGAGAGAAAAAGAAAGAGAAAAACAGTAGGGGTGAGGGGGTAGGAAATGGGAGCTCTGCGCATGCTTGTTTAAACAACAGCGTTAATGTTCCTTGAACTGACACAGTTAGACCAACCTAGAAGAAAAATATATACAGCAGCCGAGCTCTGTTTCCTCTCACGGAATTTTTAAAGTGCGCACCCCTCCGTGACAGTCCTCCTCTTCGAGGGTCGTCGTGGCATATATAAATGCTTCTCTGCTCTTTCTCTTCTTCCTTTTCCGTTAATCAGGAAGCGCCGTTGCACCATCTCACACGAACTACGGTGCAGTAGCGTTAGTCATCTCTGTTCCAAGCCTTTCAGCTCACACGAGGTATTCCGCTCTTCCTTCGCAGGGTGACCGTTGCGAATGATCTAGGTACCAGGAGGGCGACAGCTGACCCTCGACGAAAGAGCAAACCTCAATGAGGTGCAGGAAGCCATCTTCATCGCCACATGGTTCGAGTCCACCAGCGCCTCTTCTTCTTCCTCTTCCTCCGCCTCCTTTCACCTCCCTCCTCCTCCTCCCCCTCCTCCTCCTCTTCCAGCTACTCGCCAATGACTTGACCGAAGCCGAATGCCAGAGGAAAAAGGGGATGGTGGGTTTTGGTGTATTTACGTACCAGGAACTATAAGTCTCCTGTCTTTCTCCCTGAGTCAGTGACCTTAGCTGATGCGATGCCACTTAATCTCTCTCTCTCTCTCTCTCTCTCTCTCTCTCTCTCTCTCTCTCTCTCTCACACACACACAGACAGACAAACACATACGGAAGATGATTTGGTGAGAAGGAAATATTTAGGAAGGATTTACCAAAATGAAACGTTTCAGAAAATTTTGGCCTCGTGAAAACTCCCTGGTTCAATCTTGGACCAATTAGCGAGCAATTTTGGGTTACAAGTGGTCCTAATTGGTCCTAATGGAGGTTCACCAGCAGTTTAAGTGAACAAAAATCGAGCGACGAGAAAACAAATCAAAAAAGGAAATTCATGAGCAAAGTTCTTGAGGAATGGCTAACAGTGTAAGATTAAAATGTTAAATGCTCCTATTTAACTCGAAAAAATGGCATAAACTTTCTGCAAGATTCGTAAAGTATAACTAGATTTTTTTTTATATTCTGAAAAGCAACACTCTAGGCTACAAATGTAAATCACGAATGTTTCAGAGACTGCAGATTCAAACTCGAGTTGTCTATAGTTTTCATTTTCTTTTTACCTTGGAGTTCACTTTAATTCTGATTCTTGCAGCATGCCTTTGTTTTTCAACGGATGCCTGGCCTTGCAACAGATTACCCTCCTGGAAAGCATAATATAGACCTCCCAGAAGGATAAATTTCTGAGAGGGCTTAACTGATGAACCTTGTAAAACTTAAGCGTTTCTCTACAGAGAGAATCAGGATTAAGGGCTACACCATACAACTTTCTTGCATTTTAAAGCCTAACTCCATCAGTAGTATTTACAGTAGCTTAATAAGGCAAGTATTTTCAATGTTCAGCAAATTAAAAGTTTTGGAAATACAGAAAATATGTAAGGCAATTCGAATAGAAACTTGGATACCTATTATGCAGTTAGAATTCTAAAGAAAGTTTGGAGTCATCTTGGAGAGGAGATAGCTATTGGCATCAATGACAACTGGGATATCTGACTGATTCAAGAATTAATATAGTGTTTCAAAGAAACAAGAAGGCATCGAACAACGGTAAGAACTTCATAATCACACTGGAAAAGAAGAAATAAAAACACAAGGAAAGCAAATGTTAGAATATACGACGAAGCTTGTAAACAGAATGTGCACGAAGGAAGTACAGTGGTGTTGAATGAGTATGAAAATGAACTGAAAGCTTTTATGTTTGTAAAGCATATACGAACCAATATGGTTAAGATTAGATAAAAATAAATAATGCTTAGATTAGTACAGTAGTAATGGAGTGAATTGGGTAAAAAGGTGGAAGACTAGCAGCTGAACGAAATACGCAGAGTAAAGGGGACAACAAAAACTAAAAAAAAAAAAAAAAAAAAAAAAAAAAAAAAAAACGAGAATGGAATGTTTCAGGAGAAAGAAGATAAATGCAGGTGAAACGTTGGAATGTTGAAAAAGTACTGTCAGGTTATACGATGTTCATGTATCATTTTTAAAAAATATCTTATCAATATCTAAACTCTGGTTTATGATCTGCACTATGGGAACGCGCATTTGAATTATTATATGAATAAGTGTACGAGCGAAGCTTTGGTGAGTTAAACTTCCAAAGAAAAAAAAAAGTCTGTTATCATATCATGGTCTTTTAGATATACTGTGTATTCTATTTTGATGCATAAAACCTGATCATTTTCGTAATCTTACGTTCGCAAAGGAACAAAATTCACATAATATATTGAATTAATAACAGAGTGGAACTCGCGTTTGACTATGAAAAAATAATATGAAATACTTATCTACCATGCAGTATGCATTATGGATTCTATTACCTTTGCAATAATTATGGAAATGAGAGTAAGAGGCGTTCAATTACATAGAGGCATAGTGACAAGCCTAACTTTAGAAAATAGTCGTTAAAAGTGTAAAAATTTTCCCTGCAAAGGCGAGAGACATCCTTCAGTAGTAAAAAAAAATGGTCTACAAGATTTAATTGGAAAATTCTCTCTCTCTCTCTCTCTCTCTCTCTGGGTGTGTTTGTGCACATTGAAAATAATGCATGGAGACGTTATTGTCTATCATAATCTTTTGCATTCTAATGGGATCTCAGGTTCGCTGCAGCAAACTTTCACTAAAGAAAAGTCAGTAACTTTTTAAGATTTACATAAAATAAGTCATTCAAAAACCTATATTGTCAACCGATGGCGCTAGTTAAAAATAACTGAAATCAAACCAAATATTATTGCTTCTTGAATGGTCTAGTCATGGAAAAATCATGACGGTTCTAAATCAATGGTTATAACAGTAAGGTAAATATATACAACCTAAAAACTAATTCGCAAAGGAGAATGTGAAACTGTACCTCAAATCAGCATAAGGAATAAAATATCTGCACGATAGCAAGGCACTATACATGAGGAATACAAAAATTATTTTCCTCTCTTTTCTTTCTTTTTTTGCCATTCATTTGGATGTTACTCCGAAACGGGAGAAAAAAAAATCCTGTAAAAAGAATGCAGAAAGTTGTAGTCACGTTTGAATGAAAGTATAATGTATTAAAAAAGACATGATCCCCTGTAGTCTTTCTTGCTTATCAGAGAGAGATTAACAAACAATAATATATATATATATATATATATATATATATATATATATATATATATATATATATATATATATATATATATATACATACATATACGATGTTAAATGAGGGTTTTCTCTAAAAGAGGTGGGCTGTTGCCCTTAGCACGATCGACGAAGAACATGGAAAGAAATTCGACGTTCCTGTAACGACTAAGTGAAAGCAAAGGTAGACGTCCTAATTTAAGCCATGCTGGAAACTAACTCAGACAAATGTGGTTCAAGAACGAAGCAGAATATAATAATCATTTTTCGGTATGAAGAAAAGAGGAATGAGTTACAACCGCTAGTACTTGGGTGAGTCTATTCCTGAGTTACAACCGCTACTACTTGGGTGATCTGTTTCTGAGTTACAACCGCTAGTGCTTGGGTGAGTCTATTCCTGAGTTACAACCACTAGTACTTGGTGAGTTTATTCCTGAGTTACAACCTCTAGTCCTCGAGTGAGTCTATTCCTGAGTTACAACCGCTAGTGCTCGGATGAGTCTATTCCTGAGTTACAACCGCTAGTCCTCGGGTGAGTCTATTCCTGAGTTACAACCGCTAGTGTTCAGATGAGTATATTCCTGAGTTACAACCACTAGTACTTGGGTGAGTCTATTCCTGAGTTACAAATGCTAGTACTTGGGTGAGTCTGTTCCTGAGTTACAACCGCTAGTACTTGGGTGAGTCTATTCCTGAGTTACAACCGCTAGTGCTGGGATGAGTCTATTCCTGAGTTACAACCACTAGTGCTCGGGTGAGTCTATTCCTGAGTTAAAACTGGTAGTACTCGGGTGATTCTATTCCTAAGTTACAACCGCTAGTACTCGGATGAGTCTATTCCTGAGTTACAACCACTAATACTTGGGTGAGTCTATTCCTGAATTACAACCGCTAGTACTCGGGTGAGTCTGTTTCCGAGTTACAACCGCTAGTACTTGGGTGAGTCTGTTCCTGAGTTACAACCGCTAGTACTTGGGTGAATCTGTCTGCTTACAAAATGTTCACTGATGCCGTTAAGAAAGGCAAGAGTTATGCATTACTCTTTAAGGAATAATGTAAGACTACGAAAGAAGGAAAAAATGGCAATATAGTTCTACGTCTGATTCTATGTCTGTAACACATTCCACATAACATCTGCATAACCTTCTATGAAAATCCAAAATGACTCAACTTTTCATTTTCCCCCCCATCAGTCTCCCATTCCCTTCTGTCGTCCCTTCCCCAAAAAATCTAACCTCCCCTCCATCACAACCAAACAACCCCTTCCCTCTCATCGTCTCTCTCTCTCTCTCTCTCTCTCTCTCTCTCTCTCTCTCTCTCTCTCTCTCTCACCCTCCTTAGAGGCAAGACAATAGCACTTCGAGACTTTTAAAGGTGATTTAACGAAGCGGTGATGTGGTAGAGGGGTTACATTGGTCAGCGTCTTGCGGTCGGGTCCTGGAATCAGGCACTCGGTGATTTATGAAAGAGGTAGATGGGGGGCCATTTTCAAGGTGGGGGAGAGACTAGGAGATCCCCTCCTAAGGAGGAGTTGGGACTAAGAAGCCCCTTCCTAAGAGGGAGTCCTAAGGTGGAGGGGGAGCTAGGAGGTTACTATCCTAAGAAGGAGGTAGGGGGGATTAGGAGGCTCCCTCATAGGAGAGCGGGTAGCAGGAGGCTCCCCTCCTAAGGAGGGGACTAGGAGGCTCCCCTCCTAAGGGGAAGGGGGCTAGGAGGCTCCACTCATAAGAGGGAGGGGTACCATGAGGCTACCCTCCTAAGGGGGAGGGGGACCAGGAGGTTCCCTTCCTAAGGAAAGGGGCATAGAAGGCTCCCCTCCTAAGGGGGAGGGGGACTGGGAGGCTCCCCTCCTAAGGAGGAGGGGGCTAGGAGGCTCCCCTTATAAGAGGGAGGGGATACCAGGAGACTCCTCTCCTAAGAGGGCGGGGGTACCAGGAGGTTACCCTCCTAAGGGTGAGGGGGTATCAGGAGGTACCCTCCTAAGGGGGGGGTACTAGGGGGACCTCTCCTGAGGGGGAAGGGACCAGAGGACCCCCTTATTAAGGGGGGAAGGGCGAAGGGGGCTGCATCTCCTAGGCTCTTTCCTGTGTTATTTTTTTCCATCCGTTGTTTTTTCCTCCAAATGTTATCGTCATTTGTTTCTCAATTATCCCATTGTTCTCTATTTTGCCGAGTGGATTTTCCGTTGGACGTGCAAAATTGCTATCATGCCGTAGGTTAAAAAAAAAACTTATAGAGAGAGAAGAGAGAGAGAGAGAGAGAGAGAGAGAGAGAGAGAGAGAGAGAAAGAATTTTTCATTTATTTATTTTTGGCAGTCTTACTTTTCGAAAACTATTAAATGATAGAGTGTTAAACTTAGAGAGAGAGAGAGAGAGAGAGAGAGAGAGAGAGAGAGAGAGAGAGAGAGAGAGAGAGAATATCTTGTAATGTGATACTGATATATATACTAGCTAATGCAGAATATAATTTAGTTTGGGTGCCATAACCTTAAAAAAAAGTCCCAAAAGGAGTTAGGACATATTTTTCTTGCTGTTCATTGTAATTTTGTCATTGTAATACATTTCATTGATTTATTTACTAGCACATTCCCATGGATACTCAACAAAAATAGTGTAGTTAGCACGCTTTGAAGTACAAAGGGTTTTTGAAGGCCTTGAACATATTTTAAATTTGTACAGATTCTTCATAAGTGGGTGGGTAGAGCTTTCGGCTAGCACGCTGTTGGCCCAGCGTTCGACTCTCCGACCGGCCAATGAAGAATTAGAGGAATTTATTTCTGGTGATAGAAATTCATTTCTCGTCATAATGTGGTTCGGATTCCACAATAAGCTGTAGGTCCCGTTGCTAGGTAACCAGTTGGTTCTTAGCCACGTAAAATAAATCTAATCCTTCGGGCCAGCCCTAGGAGAGCTGTTAACCAGCTCAGTGGTCTGCTTAAACTAAGATATACTTAACTGTACAGATGCAAAATCAGTAAAGACCTCCCCTCGGCAGTTACCGCGAGGGATTACAATCTATAAAGGACATCGCACGAAAATACTTGAGATTAATTTACCCAGAAGAAGAGGCTTTGCGAATCTCATCTTGTTCCTGTTTCTCTAAGAAGTGCAGTAATTTAAAATAATAAGGAAAACAAGTAAAAAATGCGCCGAAGTTTCTTTGGGGCAATCGAGTTTTCTGTACAGCCCCTACAGCGCATAATCAAGGCCAACGTTTCGGTGGTCTCGGTATAATGCTGTATGAGCCGCGGCCCATAAAACTCTAACCTCGGCCCGGTGGTGGCCTATCCTATGTCGTTGCCAGAAGCAAGATTTTTGCTAACTTTAACCTTAAATAAAATAAAAACTACTGAGGCTAGAGGGCTGCAATTTGGTATGTGTGATGATTGGAGGGTGGATGATCAACATACCAATTTGCAGCCCTCTAGCCTCAGTAATTTTTAAGATCTGAGGGCGGACAGAAAAAGTGCGGACAGAATAAAGTGAGGACGGACAGACAAAACCGGCACAATAGTTTTCTTTTCAGAGAACTAAAACTGAAGTTGAACAGTTGAAGATTCTCAGCAAACAGAATAGGCAAGGGAAAAAAATATTAGTTTGAATTTTACGTTTTTTCGTAGGCTCGAAGAATAAGGTAGCAATGGAGTAGGTAGATCCTAGTGAAGAATAATAAAAAGGGATGGTGAGATTATATCTAAAATATAACATGTGGATGAAGGAAAAAGAAAAAAAAGATAGAAAATAACAGAATTCACTAAGGAAACACAATGGAGGAAATGAAAGCGCAACGGGGGCGAAAAACAAAACGTAAAGAGAGGAGTCAAGAATAAGGAGAAAGAGAAAGATACAGAGGAGGAGAAGGAGGAGGAGGAGGAGTAGGAGGAAACCGAACAGAGACGAAGGAGCAGAGAAGAGACGAGAAGAGAGAAGATAGGAGCCGGTCGGCGGCCACATCACCGTCGAGTCGAGTCCCTCCTCCTCCCCCTCCTCCACCGCAGAAAACACGGAGTAGTCGGTGACCCGAGGCGAACCCTCCCCCGTGTTTTCCTCAGGTTTCCCACTAGAGGCGTAACTCAGGTATTTTATCATCCTTGTTCGCGGTGCTGCGCAGCGGTGCCAACGCCTGCGACTCCCAGGACGCGATTCAAAAGAACGACTTTTGTGGTACGACTTAACTTAAAAACTACTTTCCTAGACACTTCAGGGTCTAAGCGTTCATATTCTTTAAGAATAATGAATGATAAGAATATAAGAAGGGCTTAAAACTATTTAGGAAGCGTTTTTTCATCTCGGGACGCGGCGGCGTTTGCAACACCTCCCCGTGAACTTCCCCGAAGAAGGAAGAATCAGATGATTTCAGAGGGAACTCATTCACTCTGGGATCTGTATGGCTTTCAGAGGTGGGGTTGGTTTCTCAGCATTGTTGGGGGTGGGGAGGGAAGGTTTGGGGAGTGGGGCGAGGGGCGAGAAGTAAAAGACCGACCGGTAAGCAGGGCAGCACTTCCTGCATCTGCAGGAATCGTCATTATCGATGTCACTGATCTTTTTCGAAAAAATTACGTTAGCTCCGTGTCACGTTATGATATTCCGTTTGAACAAAAGGCCACTGGAAAAACAACCTCCACCCCTCTACTCTCTGACCAACCCCTCCCCCCCTGAAAAGAGGCAGCGAGTCCGCTGAAATGATCCGAGGAAGATTGAAAAGACCAACTCGCTATGACACGCGCGCAGACATACGTAACGGAAGTGATGAACATGTAACGCTACTTTTTTTTTTTTTTTATAAACATGGCTTATCTTTCGATGAGCTGCGTTTCTGAAACAGATTCTGAAATGACTGATTAAGCTGACAGTAGATTATATGTAAAAACACACTGGAATGAACTAGTGAAAATATACCTTTTTCACAATCTAAAGACAAAATAAGTCTCGTTGCTATATCATATACTGAATATCCAGGTTTTCCCAGACATACGGTAGAGATGCCACTGCGCATGCTCCAATTTCTCTCCTTATGCCATACTGCATGATTATAAATTAATTGTATTTTGTGGAGTTTTCCGCATCCATTACTCCCATTTGCATACAAACGCCTATTAACCAATGTAATATAATTCAGTTTCAATGTAATATAATTCAGAATCATTTCTATCACACGGGGGAGTCGTGGATTTCTTAACGAAGGATTGTAACAATGGGTTCCGAAATTGAAACTGAGGTAATAACATTTAAAAGCACATAAAAAATCATGTGTATTTAGTATAAGATTATCGAAGAACTCGACTCAGTCTCTGAAAAACTGAACAAAGCTCCAAAACCTTCCGCGTGGGTGTTTTATTTTTTCTCTTAGAACCCAGGAGAAGCAAAAATGACTAAACTTGCAATGTTGGGGATCATTATGGCTTAGCGTCATGCAAGCCAAAACAGATATAATGAGAAACTAAGAGACATGAGGATGGCGTATAATGAGAAAGCAAGAGACGAATATTCATGAGGATTGAGTAATTTTTTTAAAGTATATTATACACACACAGACACACACACACAGAGAGAGAGAGAGAGAGAGAGAGAGAGAGAGAGAGAGAGAGAGAGAGAGAGAGAGAGAGAATATCCAGTGAATGATTCCACTCCTTTGAAGTGGAGATTACCAGAGAGAGAGAGAGAGAGAGAGAGAGAGAGAGAGAGAGAGAGAGAGAGAGAGAGAGAGGAGAGAGAGAGAGAGAAAATATCCAATGAATGATTCCACTCCTTTGAAGTGGAGATTGCCACACACACACACACACAGAGAGAGAGAGAGAGAGAGAGAGAGAGAGAGAGAGAGAGAGAGAGAGAGAGAGAGAGAGAGAGAAATATAAGAAAGAGAGAAGATCCAATGAATGATTCTACTCCTTTGAAGTGGAGATTACCAAGCTCTGAGAGAGAGAGAGAGAGAGAGAGAGAGAGAGAGAGAGAGAGAGAGAGAATATCCAATGAATGATTCCACTCCTTTGAAGTGGAGATTACGAGAGAGAGAGAGAGAGAGAGAGAGAGAGAGAGAGAGAGAGAGAGAGAGAGAGAGAGAGAGAGAGAGAGAATATCCAATGAATGATTCTTCCACTCCATTGAAGCGGAGATTACCAGAGAGAGAGAGAGAGAGAGAGAGAGAGAGAGAGAGAGAGAGAGAGAGAGAGAGAGAGAGAGAGAGAGAGCGAGTATAAGAAGAGAGAATATCCAATGAATGATCCTACTCCTTTGAAGTGGTGATTACCAAGTTGAGAGAGAGAATATACAATAAATAAATGAATGACTTCACTCCGAGGTGGACATTACCAAGCTCTGACCTTACCTTACAGACCTTACAAGAGGTTGAGGTCCCTCAGTGTGAGAGCACCTTTGATGTCTAGAGAGAGTTGCTAACGCATCTTCCGGTATATTTTGCATCTTCCAGTCTTGGATGGTCTGGGATGCATCTTAGATATTTGTCGAGCTTATTCTTAAACACATCTACGCTCACTCCTGTTATGTTCCTCAGATGAGCTGGTAGCGCATTGAATAACGCTGCATTATCGATGCTGGTGCGTGGTGGATTAATGTCCTGTGTGCTTTCAAGAATTTTCCTGGAAAAGTTTTTGGCACTATTAATCTACCTCTGCTTGCTCTTTTGATAATTTTAGTTCCATGATGTTTTGAGTAATTCCTTCTATCTGTTTCCATCCATTACCAAGCGTTCTCTTCTCCTTTCAAGACTATATAAATTTAAAAGATATTAAAAAAGTCAAGGTCCTTAACCATTCTAGCTGTTCAAGTAAAAAGTGTTACTAATATTTTTGCAATATTCAAATGGACTACGTAAGACATAATCATGTGTTCAGCTTTTCTAGTTTTGAAGTACTGAACAACATTCATTTTTGCTTTGCATTTGCCAATAGAATTTATTTGATCATTTAACATTGATATTCAACATCACACCAGTCTTTAACTGCTTCCTTGTTTGTGATTGTCTCATTATAGGTCCTTTATTGCAGTGCATTCCTTTTATCATAGTTCATTGATTCAAATTTTCAGGTTAAATACCATCCTATTTATCTCTGCCCATTTATATATTTTGTTTAGGTCTTTGTAGCGAGTTCCTATCTTCATCACAAGCAGGATTTCTCTACTTATTCTTGTGTCAACGAAACTTCTTACTACTGAGTCCCTTAACATTACTGTCTATGTCTGCAATCATAATCACAAACAGCAATGAAGCTAACACAGTACCCTGTGGTACACCGGATATTACCGTAGCTTCATGGGAAATTTCTCATCGTTTAATCACTATCTGTTTTCAGCAAAAATCTTATCCATCTTCCTACTTTGTCAACAATGTTATGTTTTCTAATTTTTTTCCTAATATATTAATCTACCTTGTCAAAGCTTTGCAAAGTCTAGGTAAACCACAATCTTTTTCATTTATCATATTTTATATATGCTTTCATGGTGGATAACAGTTGGGTTTTGAGGTACAAAACCATGTTGTCCTATATTGAACAATCTATTTTTCATTAAATGTTTCATTATATTTTTTTCAGTTTTTTCATATACTTTCATAATATGTGAATCAGACTACAGGCCTATAATTACTTGCTCTAGTCTTGAACCACTTTTGAAAGTAGGAGAGAGAGAGAGAGACTGAGAAGAGAGAGAGAGAGAGAGAGAGAGAGAGGTACTTCTGTTACACCTCTGTTAACACCCAGCTACAATTACGTGACCAGAGTGCAAGCGCCTTGCTTGAATAAGGCTGGGACGTGTGGATCATTAAGGGCCCCAAGAAAATAGGAAAAAAAATGAAATCAAAGAGAAAATAGGAAATTATGACTTCTTAAGGAACGTGATATTAAGCTTGCTTTGAGAACTGGGCTTCATCCATTCACAAAGTTGACACTGCTTGAAGCAATAAAAAGATATTAAAAAAAGAAGCGAACCATGAGAGTTCAAGTAAAAAAAAGTTACTAAATTTTTTCAGGTCAAATGTACTCGCTAAGACATCGCCTTGTGAGTACTATAATCATTTCTAGTCTAGGATTGTTGATTTCTTGATGACAAAGCCAGTCGCCTACAATCCATGGCCAGTAAACTCCTCCTTCAGTGTCATTGTATCAGTAAGCTAAGGTTTAGGTTATATGGACATCTACGCCTTTTTTTTCTTTTGTTTGTTAAATTTGTTAGAGGACCAGCGATTACTGAACAATTATAGACAAATCGCCTACAATACCCAGTCAAGCCTTCAAGAACTGTTGAATAATCTGGCTGTCGGGTGACAGCAGAAATCTTATCATGCACCACTTTTAAGCCATCCTTAGAAACTATCACCGCTTTCATGGGGAGACAATTCTGGAAATTTATAAATTGATATTGAAAACCCCAGTGATATGTAATATAAATGGAATTAACAGTTCTCTAGACAGACTGCAGTTTTATCCCATTTATGAGGCAATGATACACTAAATTTTTGCATAGTTCTCAACGGAAGCACTGTAATCTTTTTCTGTGTAACACAAGGACTTGTTAAATACACAAATTAAAAAAGCTGAAAATCCATTTTTTTCGCCAGTAATGCTGAAAAAAGAAACTTGTTCTATTAATAAGAATTATTATTGCTGTAGTTGCTGCTGCAGTTATTTCTTGGGCTATTAAATGAAAACTTTTCTTTGGAGAATGCACGTGAGGTCGAGATTTACAGCCGAAAAGTCCCAGTGAACTAATCTGCAACAATAAAACGGATACGGCTGCAGTTTGTACCGAGCCCTAGACCGACGTCAAATTGGGAGTAGACTAAAAAAAAAAAGAAAAGAAAACAGACAGGACTCCTTCCGGAAGCCTTCTAGTTATTAATAATCTGGCTGTCGGGTGACAGCATAGGCCTTTTTCCAAGATAACATGCACTGTTACCCATTCGGGTATTTATACTATTAAAAAGGTCAGAGGTAGCTAAATATTTTTCAGATATATATATATATATATATATATATATATATATATATATAATATATATATATATAATACTATAAAATATATTATATATATATATACTACAAAATGATATTGTCGAATACGTTTATAAAAAACCAAAAGTCTGCAGCACTGTAAAATACTAGGCGAATAGGCCTTTTTATAACATGCACTTATCGAATACTATAAAAATGCGCTTGTCGAATACTATATCATATGCTTGTCGAATACCATAAAGTGCACCTGTTGAATACTATAAAATGTAATAGCCGAGTACTACCAAATGCGCTTGTCGAATATTATAAAGTACCATAAAATGCAGTCGAATATCATACAATGCACTTGTCGAATGCTATAAAATGCTCTTGTAGAATACTATATAATATGTTTGCCGAATACTATAAAATGCAATAGTCGAATACTATAAAATCTGATTGTCGAATACTATACAATATGCTTGCCGAATACTATAAAATGCAATAGTCGAATACTACAAAATGCGCTCGCCGAATATTATAAAATACCATAAAATGCAGTCAAATATTACACAATGCACTTGTCGAATACTATAAAATGCGCTTGTCGATCGGAGGTCGAGGTGTCCCGACGACTCGGCAAAACAGCGGCGATGAATCATAGAACATTTCCTTGTTGATCCCGTTATACTAAGACGCCATCTCTCTCTCTCTCTCTCTCTCTCTCTCTCTCTCTCTCTCTCTCCCAACTCGTACCTCTCTGAAGCCATTAAATTTTTAAGAGTAGAAATGGGGGTCAGGTTTTGCCTAATTGCTTTTATGGTGTTTGCCTACAAGCGTCTTTTCACCATATTTGAAGCTCCGCTTATGGAGCGGTTCCGCGTCCTCAAGTGAACATCCGCTGTTTCAAAAACAAGGAAGAAGAAGAAGAAGAAGAAGAAGAAGAAGAAGCAATTTCTAAATTAGAATAAGGACCATGAAAGAAGAAGACTTTTATAAGCAAAAAGAGAACAAGTAAAAAGCGCGCCGAAGTTTCTTCGGCGCAATCGAGTTTTCTGTACAGCATATAATCAAGGCCACCGAAAACACATCTATCTTTCGGTGGACCCGGTATAATGTTGTATTAGCCGCGGCCCATTATTTTAACCACGGCCCGGTGGTAGTCTATCCTATATCGTTGCTGGAAGCACGATTATAGCTAACTTTATCCTTAAATAAAATAAAAACTACTGAGGCTTGAGGGCTGCAATTTGTTAAGTGGATGATTGGAGGGTGGATGATCAACATATCAATTTGCAGCCCTCTAGCCTCAGCAGTTTTTAAGATCTGAGGGCTGACAGAATAAAGTGCGGACGGACAGGCAAAGCCGGCACAATAGTTTTCTTTTACAGAAAACTAAAAAGGGGGAGACAGGAGCTACGGACTTTCCGTGGGAAATATTTATGTAAAAAATAAGTATTTTATTAGTAACTAACCACTCCATGAAAAAAAATAAGATATTCTACGGAGAATATTTAAGAAAAAAACATATATTTCAGTTGCCTTAGCCAACACTTTTATAATATTTTATTTTAAAGGACATGAAATGGGAAAGAATATCAAGTCAGTCATACTCTTAGCTCTAGTCCTCGGCTTGCATAAAACTCCTGTCTCAAGACAAATGTTATACTAAGAGACACGATACTGGTGGAGAAGACATTAATCTAGATAATCGTGTTGGGTCAGAATGATGTACAAAGATAAGCACGAGTACTCTGCCCTAAAATGGAAAACTGCAGTATCTGCAAAATTCTCGAAACTGAGATATGCCACCTACTGGGCTCGTGAAACACTAATACACAAGTTACTGCAGTTTCAGAATGATTCTTCAATGCTTTATTTAGGGGGTCCCATTTGCGGTATCTGCAAAATCAGCAGTAAGGCAAGGGAAAACTGCAGTATCTACCACTTTTCTGTTTTGTATTTTTGCAGATACTGCAGTCTTCCATTTTAGGGCAGTACTGTTAAGAGGACTGAATTTAACAAATGAAGACGTTCAAGACGTATAAACTGTGTAAATGAAGAATGGAAGGGTAATAGGGACACAGGAGACGTAAAAACCGCTGAGGAGCAACCTTTTTACATGATTAAGAATGGAATATTTTGGTTGTGACCCCATGGCAGATAGTGTAGATGCTTCATGAGGATAAAGGCAATTGTGAGCCGATGGGTTGACAAGGATTATAAAAAAAAAAAACTAGAATTTTACGTACAAGTTTAAACAGACTGGTAAAAATGCTTCCATTATTTACGAGTATATTTAAAGAAAAACGATGGAAGTTAAGGACAGAAATGCAGTTACAGGATGAATAGAACAGAGTTCAGGAAAGGGACCCGAAAGTAATGTGGAATGGCTGAAATTGAAAGAAGATGCAGGATTAACTAGAAATACTATCCAGAGGACAAAGCTCCACCGCTGCCAAGTAAAATTAAATTGTCTGACAGCTAGCCCTAAACACAGGCTGCAGCTCCACCTACCTTGTGGAAGACTATTAAATCAAAGGGACCCCTCCCGGAAAAAGAGTAGAAGTTGTAAATGCATTAGACGGACAGTAGATTCCACATCTGCCCCAGCGGAAGCCACTGTGACCCCATAGGAACTATTGTAAGTGTATTAGACGGACAGTAGATTCCACATCTGTCCCAGCAGAAGCCACTGTGACCCCACAGTAGCTTCTGCTAGGGGAAATTTGGGCACGCTATGAGCATTTACAGTTTAGTGAAACATGAAATGGAAAACATGGAGAGAAAACTGGCAGAAGAGCAGCAGAAAGAAACTTGCAGAATTCCTCTCCCCCATCCCCCACCCGGATGCGTCTGAAAAGTGCGCGTAACATGGCTTCGTGATTATCGCATTTCCTTTTCACTCAACGAAATTAATAATTCAGAGGAGAAATCTTTTAGGAAGTCAAAAGGAAAAATGACCTGGGAACCTCTGATACACCAGGCAATCCGCGTAATCCATGAACAGCTTCAGGACTGACAACAAATCAAAGGTATTTAATGCAACGCTAAACTCTGCACTCTTGTAGATTTCCACGTACAGTGAAAGCATTGTCGATATAAAAGATATATAAGTTTAAATTAAATAAGGTTATAAATGAAAAGCAAAAGCTTTTATCACAAATAAAATATACAGGCAAATATCAAAAGAACCATTCAAAAGATGCCGGCTCGAGAAATATCCGAAGACTTAAAAACTGTGGCAAATACGCACGCCAAAAAACGCTAACCTTTCACATGGTTGAATCACTCTAAGAGCTAATGAAGGAACTGAAAGATTACATACTTTCACCAGACATACCTCGTCTCTCTCTCTCTCTCTCTCCCCTGAAAATTCTCAATTATACGAAGCATACAATCCGTGATGCCTAGAGGTGCGTTGTGTATAACGTCATTTATGCAAATTTAACGTGAGGTCATTATTTTTATAGTTAAAGTTCTTTTCGTGCAACAGATTTTATGAAAATGATAATTTGTGCAACTGCATGCATGGGTGTACCTGCCGTTAGTTCTGAACTTTTAATCCTAATGATACGAGTTCCTGCTTGTATTTGGTCTTACTTGTCAGTTAGATCTGTATTTCTCGACCCCACAGAATAAAATAATGCTCGATGTACAATAATGCATCTTATATATATATATATATATATATATATATATATATATATATATTGTATATGTATGTATGTATAACTGAATCACGAAAATATGGAACGTAATGAATATATAAATACAGATAAAATCCACTCTTTCCTTCGTGGATTATGTCTTTATATATATGTGTGTGTATATAAATTTTGTGTATATATATATATATATATATATATATATATATATATATATATATATATATATATATATATATATATATTTTTTTTTTTTTTTTTTTCTAGCAATTAGCGATGATAAAGTTTACCTGAGTCTAAACCTTAGATGTCAAATACCTTTTGTTCATTTATATCTGAAGTCAAATTGAATGGATCTAAATATTAGATGCCAGGTACCTTTTGTTTATCCAAATCTGAAGTCAAACTGACGTCAGATACCTTTTGCTCATTCAAATCTGAAGTGAAATTGAGCATGAATCTTAAAACTAATTAAATGACCAATCAAAGATTTTTTCCGTTGTGAATTGATATTTACTTATGTATTTCAAGCTTAAACATAACACGAAAAAAAATTTTTTCTGTATGGGAATCATAGTTGACATTTTTCAAACAGTAACAGATGAATAGAATCCATCCCAATTTCTTGTAGCCAGTTATTTAGAAAACCATTCTCAGGTTCTTTTCTCCAAGAAAGTTCCACTTTTTTTGTTTTTGTCTATCGTACCGGTTTGTTTTCAGAACGGAAGTGAGTAGCGCTAACACAGAAAATGGAAATGGAAGTGGACGCACGGAAGTGCCTATTATGTATTACGACCCAACTGTGACATTTCTTTTCCCCAAGCATACGGCAAACGTTTCCTGAGATTAAAGACACCACTGGAGAGATCGCGAATATCATATCGACACAGGTATTTGGAGCGTTTGAATTTCTTCAGTATTATGACCATAAAAGCCACGTCACTCTTTCAAAGATTTGGCTGCCTCGATGAACTCGGTGCACGTTTAGCCAAAAATAAAATTTTAAATCTAAAATACTCTTCTTATTTCTCTCATGAAAATTTGATCGTAATTCAGAATGGCAATGGAATTCACGTCATTCAACCATTCCTGCGTTAGGGAAGAACGTAAAAGACGAATTTACCGATAGGGACCAGTGAAATCTATAACCAAACCAAACCGAGCATCACACTTTATCAACCAGTTTTGAAAACTCTTTCATGACAGTAACAGTTCCATAATTGAAACGACCCTGTAAAAGCAACGAATTCCGACAATCAGGAGATATTCTGATTAAGTACGTTGTGTTCGTCTCTCTCTCTCTCTCTCTCTCTCTCTCTCTCTCTCTCTCTCTCTCTCACTCTCTCTCTTTTAATGACACTTAACTTTTTTCTTTGGATAAGCAACGGCAATCCCCGAATACCTAATTATTCACGCGTCGTTCTGACCCAGGTGTGCCATTCTCGTAACCTCGGCGGATCTGCAAATCACTGCAAACGTTATAATTCATTTCATATCAATTCTCGAGTATCATTTGCAGCTGCATAATTCTCCTAGGGTCTCTCGAGTAGCTGCATTGTCTCACGGATTCTGAATCAGCTTCCTGTCTTTAATTTCCACCTTGAATGCTCAGATTGGCCATTCTTTTGGTGCCGAATAGATTTACATTCTATTCTTAAGGAATTGAAAGATTATTATAACAGCAACGACCAAAATCCAAGAGTAACAATAAGGAGACCCAGTTCAACTTTATTCGGCTGTTCAGTTCACAGATGGTGTGTTATGTGACGTGTCCGTCTCTTCAAAACCGAGGTTACTGTATAATACATGTTAAAAAAAACTTGATCATTACGCGAAGATGAATTTGTAAGATGTCGTTACAAACCTTCTCCACTTTTCATCTTTGAGTTTAACTTACGTTCTTTCTCGTTGTTACGATGTGAGATCAAGAGAATTATTTGTATCAGTGGGAACTATCATTATATTCCTAATTTCGCCTATAACACAGCATGAGGAATATAAATGACAGCTTGACTCCAGTATGGTAACATACGTACGCTTTCGCAGACATTACAAAGAGAAGGAATGTAAAAACTATGTCTGCCCTGAATTCAGACAAACGAGAGTTGACAATAAGTTAAACTTTGAGCAGCACTGTCGAGCTGTCAGTCACTTAGAAATGTAACAGGGGAAAATGACACAGCAGATCATTTTTACAGGATGCTAACAGTAAAAGTTTTAGTTATATATCGTAGATGGTCAAGAAGTATACTTGTTCAGTCACTGTGCAAATGTCAGCATTCTGCACTTCAGCGCAGCTGTCATCGTTGTGCTTAACAATGTCAATTACTTAGATCTTAGTCCGCACTGATTGCTAAGAAAACTGTCATAACGAGACCGCATCAGCTTTAACAATTCTAATAACTATAAATTCATATTTTCTTACGGATATTTACTGCAAGAGAAAATCAACAGAAGTTCCACATTTTTCCTTATAAAGCATGAATAACAAGTTAACTATTTGGCAGATGGAAATCTCCTGGACCAGAATGCGCCAGCTCACAGCTCGTGGTTTATTGAATAAAAAAAATTGAAAGCAATTCACTCAGCGGTTTTTGCTGGACATGAGTCGAGATCTTGAGGTGCAAATTACCTCTACCATGGGGGTCATATTTGTTTCTTACCTGCTTGTTTGTTTCTTATCTGGCTGCTTTGTTTATTTGTTTGTTTTATGTTTGTAAGCATCATTAAACGAAAAGCTATTGTGTAGGCTTCGTGACCCGCAACGCGTTCACAGATTTAGGGAGAGATAGGAAAGTAAATTTTTTAGGAAAGGACGGATTTGGCGGAGGTCCCTGGCATCTGAGGGCTATGCTCTGAAACGTGTTTTTGTTCTTGTGAGGCAAGGGAGGGTGGGAAGCTGCAGTGTCATTACGTAGCGCTTCGGAACCCTTGTTCCCCTACCGTGGTACTATTGTGTTTCCAATGATGAAGCCTTATATTTAATGTAAAAATCTGGAAAAGAATAAGAATAAGATCGAGACTATTTCAAAGGTATCGAAACAATTCTGACAATCATAGACTTATTAGTTTTGTTCTTTGCAACCTAAAAGGATGGAGATAAAAGTGAAAAGTCTACGGAACATGTCTCCAGTTTTCGTAAATTTAATTTCAGGCCCTCATAATATCAAAAATATGGAAAATCCTGACTATGTGGGTGGGGGTAGCGGTATTATTATTATTATTATTATTATTATTATTATTATTATTATTATTATTATTATTATTATTATTATTATTATTATTATTATTATTATTATTATTATTATTCAGAAGATGCTATAGAAATTTCGCTCCCTCATCACGGTCCTCAAGTGTTTCAAACGTTGAAGCTCTAATTTCTAATTTGTCGAACTTATAACAGTCAAAGTTCGTGGAAGAATAAGAATAATAAGAATGACAGGCAAATTACAACATAACTCTGTACTCAAGGCGAGGTTATAAGGACGAACGATAATAATATATTCCGCGATGAGTATCGAGTCATAATATGGTAGCTTCGTGGTAATATTGCTAATATGAGGACACTTACCGTTTTTCCTTTCCTAACCCTAACGCTGTAAGTTTAGAAGCGGGGATTTTTGTTAGCATAACAAATCATATTTAATGCTTTCGCCTTTCATCTCATATGAAAAATGACCTGGCATCCTAACCGGCCGGTGTTTAAGTCAAATACGTATTTATAAACGGTGAATTCCATGATAAAGAGAGAGGAAAACATGAAGACAAAAAAAGAAAATTCTCAGGAATGAACTCGGTGGATGAAAGAAACACCACTGAAAAAAAAATTCCCGTGATATAGTTTTTTCCTCAACAATTTTGAAACTGTGTTTTAATCGGAAAGAGGAAAGCTACAGTGAAGTGTGAACAGAAACATCAATAAAAATAAAAAGATTCAGATGACTGGCAGTAAGTATACTGCCTTGAGCTCAAATAAAGGATATTATTATTATTATTACTGTTACTATTACGAGCCGAGACCAGACTTCCTCGACTCTAGAGACACGATGAACATTAGATTTCACATTTCATGGACAGTCTACCACTAACCATTTGGAGAAGGAAATCACTAAAAGCAAGAAACGCAGAAATGATATTCATACAGAAAGACAGACAGACAGACAGGTAAATAACCGTTCAGGAGAAGCAGGCCCCTCGAGCGAGAGAGATGGATACGATTTTAATCCGGAGACGCCCCACTTCGACGTGGACCTATTCATCGAGACAGGCCCCCCTCCTCTGTAGTACTGTACTCTGTCCGAGTGGCACCGTGTGCTGAACAGACAGACTAATTGGACGTTTCGACATCCCCCCTTGAAAACCACCAGAAGGCTTAATGTGCTCGAACTGACCGAGGTAGGTAGGCAGGGGGTCTCCTTTCTACCGTGAAAGAGCCATCGATACACCAGCACTAAACGATCTATGGACCACGCCCTTACCTAATTTTTTTTTACCGCAGTCCAAGCATTTGGGGATGCCTACTACGTTCTCGGAAAATTGTGATAAGTTTGATTAAGGTTTGGGATAAATACATTTAGTGGTTCAATAAGCATAAATTCAAAAGCCATGACAGTTATGTTTATCTGCTGCCAAAAGCACGTGGCTATCCAAATTTTGGGGTCCAAGGATTAAAATTTGTACAGAAAATGGCAAATCTACAGTATGTATCAACACTTATATATGTGATAGTTTCACTACACAGGAAAATGGCAGTAACTGCATCTATGATTAGACCACGGAATTTATGGCAGACATAAATGTATGCATGAACATTTCATTAAAATTGTCAATAAATAGGCCGTATTTTCTGTCACCACAGCTCATCGGTAAAACTTTGGCTGAGAATTAGGCGATAAATTAAACTGAATTAATCGAATCTAGTAAACAGTTTGGAATCTTTGATACAAGAGCGGAGAAGAAAGAAAAATTACACGTAAGCAGGAAAATCATGCAAGAAAAGCGTATTTCAATGATTTTATTAAAGACTTTTTCAATTAAATGCTTATGAATGCGATGAACAACGCAGGAAAACACACACGGAAATACAAATATATATAAAATATATATATATATATATATATATATATATATATATATATATAGTATATAGTCTGTATATATACATATATATATATATATATATATATATATATATATATATATATATATATATATATATATATATATATATATATAGTCTGTATATATACATATATATGTGTATATATATATATGTATATATATATATATATATATATATATATATATATATATATATATATATATATATATATATATAGAGAGAGAGAGAGAGAGAGAGAGAGAGAGAGAGAGAAAAAAGTGCATGCCACGGAAACTTATCTTATTTCTAAAACTTTGTCACGAACGGGGTAGGTGTAAACATATTTGCTCATATATTTTCCATTTTCTCATACAATTTTAAACTGCAATATGTAGATTTAAAAAAAAATCCCCAAAATAAACATAATATCGATCATACGGAAACGAAATCATTTGCCAGAGAGTCATTAATAATCAACGCAAGAAAATAACAGTTAAATGAACATCGAAACTAACCATATGATTGTCAAGGTAAACTCACAGGCAAAATTATTAAAATTACTATCTCTTAAAATACCTTTAAAATTTTATGAGGATCAACTACCTCATCTACTTTGTTCATTAACGCTGTTTTAGACCAATTACCACGAGTATAATTAATCAAATCATTATGTTCATCATGCTAAGTTGACCACTCTACCAAAGTACAGAAAATTCTCTTTATTTTTATAAAGACTTCAAAATTCATAGTTGACCAGTGTGTAATATAAAGTGAATTCTCATTTATTTTAAAGACTTTAAAATTCACAGTTGACCAGTATGCAAGATAATAGTAAATTCTCTTTCTCTCTAAAGAATCTTTCTCTCTAAAGACTTTTTTTTTAAATTCATAATTGATTGAATAAATCATCAGTCCATATTTAATACAGAACAATTCGGAATTTACGGAATATATTAAGCCAATCGGAAATAAACAAATTTCTTTCATTCCATTTTCTTTGATCAGAATTACGCCATAGTAATATTCATTCTGATATAGAGTATTTCAGGTTTGGCACTGTTGTTCTCAAAACAAAGAATCGAAAACAACCCCCGGGCTAAATTACCAGGGCAAATCGACTCGCACTTTCAAGGCTGCAGAAAACAATGGAAATCGCAAGTGCGCAGCGGAGAGAGATTCGCTGTCGTCAAAATTATCAGGCGAAAAGTACGTGTCACACTGGGAACGTCTACTACCTTCCCCTATATATTCTCCTTTCAGAGCTAGAATTATACGAAATGAGATACATCTGGAAAAAATGAGATACACCTGGAAATATTTAGAGGGAATTATGTCGAATTATGGCTGTGATTGATCAAATGACCCTCCTTCCAAGTCAGAGAGGGCGTGGTTATTTCTCGGGTATTCACCTTTGTTATATAGGGATGACGTCATGACAGGAGACGCTGATGTTTATGGATGTTTGCTGCCTAAAGAACATCAGAAATATCTGTAACAATAGCCGTATCAACAAGTGCCCCTGATGTTTAAGGATGTTTGCTTCCTACAGAACATCAGAAATATCTGTAACAATAGCAGTATCAACAGGTGCCTCTGATGTTTAAGGATGTTAGGTTCCTACAGAACATCAGAAATGTCTGTGACGCTTGTAGCATCAACAGGAGCATCTGATGTTTAAGGATGCTTGCTTCCTGCAGAACATCAGAAACATCAACTAAGGGCCTCGTCCGCGCGTTAAGATGGTCTTCGAAAGTACATGTACACGCCTTTGTGGCCGATTTCCAAATTGCGGCTCAGCCCGAATGCCGGAAACACACCCGAACCATAAAACACAGCTTAGGCAGCGCTGCCGAAAAGACAAACAAACGCCTTCTGGGAAGGTCCACGTCTCCGTACAGTCGCGAACGGCAAAGGCTAATCAAATGGTCTTCCGACTCAAAAACAGTAATAATAGACACACAATCGTACAGTCGCGAACGGCTAGGCTAATAATCAGATGGTCTTCCGACTCAAAAATAGTAATGTTTACACAAAGTAAATGAAAAGTTCAGTTCATTCCTTTTCAGCGGATTTAAGCGTGGCGAAATGCTTGTGTTTGAAGAGACTCGAACACTGTTCAAACGACTGAAACAGGGATATGTAACACCTTCGATAACGGTTTTCGCTCGGCAAAAGTGACGGTTGCGGGAAGCGGTAGATGGCCCTCCTTTCAACTTGGTGGAGATAGATGAACTTTAAATGCTCGATTTGCGCTTTTATGGGAAAGAGAGGGAAAAAAGGGGAAAGGAAAAAGGAACGTAGGGAGAGGAGAGAGAACAGGAGAGTAAAAGACACGAATGTGCTGATGTTGATTGATATTGGAGAGAGAGCAAAAGGACATGACTTGGAACACAATCAGATAAATAAATAAACAACAACAACAGCAACAACAACAACAACAATAATAATAATAATGATAATAATAATAATAATAATAATAATAATAATAATAATAATAATAATAATAATATATTTCATTGCATTTCGTGGCTATACGCAAATACAGAAAGCAGATACCACTTAACAGAATAAACTGAGCTTATTTCTCGCCCTTCAAAAAGGGAAAATTCGATCCCACTAGTCTGGCCGAGTCCAGAGGTCCACGCTAAGCCTCTTACACCCTTCAGTACCTTGCCGCAATTAAGCCAACCATGGAAAATTCCGATCCCTGACAATGTTGGCCCATCAAAGTTTTCAATTACCAAACTATGTGGAGCAGTAACTAGAGGGGCCAATATAATAATAATAATAATAATAATAATAATAATAATAATAATAATAATAATAATAATAATGTTATGTGCAGTTAGCGCAAAATTATTATTGTTATCTATTATTTCAGTAGATGAAACCTATTCACATGGAACAAGCACACAGGGGCCATTCACTTGAATGAAATTCAAGCTTCCAAAGAGTGTTGGTTTCAGCCTCCCACCGCAGACCCCACACTGCAGCAGTAACTGATCATCATACAGAGCCAGTGATTTTTCATCGCCCCGGGGGAGACGCGAACCCGCGACATCTGAGTGGCATGCTACAGCACTAACCGAAGAAAATATCATTAGTGGCAAGAAGCCAATAAATTTCCAATGTACGGAGAAAACAGCAATGCAGATGAATGATTTGCCCTCAGAACAGAGTTAAGCATCCATGTATTAACGAAAATAAGCGTCGGAGATGGTATTTTTCAAGTTAATGTGCCTAACATCAACTGATGTGTTGCTAATTCTAAATGTTCTAATCATATACTAGAACTTATGAGTTAAATAAGCAATTTTGATAAACAGAAATGAAATAACAGAATTTTTCGTAATATTCCGTTCAACGTATATAATACATTGAAAACTTGTGTTCATGTGAAAGTAGCTGAATTTCAAGGAACACATACAAAAGTCATACATTTCTTAATCAAGAGAAGTTTCCGACAAAAAGAACTCCCTAAAAACAACAAAATACTGAACTGAAGCAAACTGAAATATACAAATACTTCACAACCTAATATGAATATGAAGGCCATACCATAACAACAAATGCAAAAAGCTTCGTCTGATAAGTGGGACCTATTATCTATTGTCCATACCCGGTAGGGGGATAGTGCCGTCAGTGCACCTCTTGCGGTGCGCTGTAGGCATTACTTAAGGCTGCAACCCCTTTCGTTCCTTTTACTGTACTTCCTTTCACAGTCTCTTTCTTCCATCATACTTTCCACCCGCTTCTAACAATAATATTGATTCATAGTGCAACTGCGAGGTTTTCCTCCTGTTACACCTTTCAAACCTTTTACTGTCAATTTCCGTTTGAGCACTGAATGACCTCATAGGTCCCAGTGCTTGGCCTTTGGCCTAAATTCTATAGTCAATTCAATATATTCAATCCTATTGTCTATATGTTTTCGAAGGGAGAATTTCGGTATTCAGTACATGCTGATTACGTAGAATAAAAGTGGCGATTCCCTTGATGTTATCGGGTATTGTCTCTATTTATCTGGATGTCAAAGCCTTAAATTTTGCACATTATTTGCATAGCTTTCCTAACAAACAGATACCAATAATCGCCAATGACAATTTACGTTCTTATCCCAACAGGTTTCTTGTTTGCTACTTTTTTGTTACTTCATCGGAGTGTACAGTACTTGTTAAGTTCTCTGTTAGAAGACTGTTCCTTATTCTGCAGTTCAAGAGTACTTATGTTTAATGGCATTAACCGGCACCTTTCAGTACTTTCATTGTGCTCTGACAACATATCCTGACAAGAAAATTCTACTTGGTCATTTATCAGTCTCCAATTTTCTCTATTCTGTGTGATTTATCATATTGCAAGCACGTCTTTGCCCAATAAATAAATAAAATATATATATATATATATATATATATATATATATATATATATATATATATATATATATATATATATATATATATATATATATATATATATATATGTGCTCTCGAATCATCAAAACCATGTTGAGAAGTCGCCATCATTCACTAGCAAAGAAAGAGGGCGTGGGGACTGTAATGTTTTGAGAGAGAGAGAGAGAGAGAGAGAGAGAGAGAGAGAGAGAGAGAGAGAGAGAGAGAATTACTGTAGCCGTGGGATTGGAAGATTGAGGGGGAACGTAATTGGGGGTCTTTTTGGAGAGAGCGAAGAAGAAGAGAGAAAGAGAGAGAGAGAGAGAGAGAGAGAGAGAGAGAGAGAGAGAGAGGGGGATTGTGTCTGTGGTGACCGGGAGACTCGTGCCCTCTCACCGGATGTGGTCCAGAGTTCGAACCCCATGTGCGCCATGGCCGGGGGTGTTATGATGAGGGAACACCAAGGAATGTGTTAGCTTGTCCGTGTGTGTGTGTGTGTGTGTGTGTGAGAGAGAGAGAGAGAGAGAGAGAGAGAGAGAGGTTGTTGTGGCCATCTCTCTCTCTTTCTCTCTCTCTCTCTTTCAGTTGAGATAACTGAATTCATTTTTTTATTTGGTGATAAGGAATCAAAACTTTGAAAATAGCTCTCTCTCTCTCTCTCTCTCTCTCTCTCTCTCTCTCTATATATATATATATATATATATATATATATATATATATATATATATATATATATATATATATATATATATATATATACCCATAAAAACACAAATTTATACAATATATCCCGTATATGAGAATCAAAATACGCAAGAGTGCCGCATGCTTGCGCACACAAACACACGAACACACACACATAGATTTAATATGCGAGTTTTTCTTATGCGCTTGTGCGCTTCCCGATAAATACGCTTTTGTTTACGCACCGCTTTTAAAAAAGCGAAATTTCTTCGGAACTAGTTCCAAACGGTTTTAGAGCCTACTGCAAGCGCGGCATTTGGTACTCGGTGCCACTTCAGCCCGTCCAGCCGTAACTAGTTCTTCCAAGAGGAAATGGAGAGAAAGAGGAATAAAACCTAATTTCTGCGCCGGGAAAGAAAGCTGGAACCTCCAGGAATGCGACATCATAAAAAAATCACAGCGAGAACTAGTTTACGTGACATCCAATATGGAAGGCGCCTCAGATGTCTTCTACCGTCCATTATCACTGTTTGTAGTCTTCCCGGGGAGAGCATATTGCCGCGATTTTTAAAGATGGCCGATATGATCTGGCGCTACAATAACCTCAATGCAACACGTTTTATAGCGTCATTATCCGTGAGGTGATTTATTTTTAAAGCTTTTGCGTTGTGGAGGGAATAAGGGAGTGCAGGGATTGATGTATTCAGTATTCCTGTGAATTCTTATTCTTTTTTTTTATTCCATATTCTTATAAATTCTTAATATTATGTGTTCCATATTCTGGCTCTTATTATTATGAAACTATTTATTTGTTTTGCATGCAGAAATTAGAAGAACCTTTAGAGCAGTACTGTTCCCCTGACTAAAGACGTTAGCTTTGGATAAACTGTCTATATAGAAAGAACTCTCTTCTCGTAGTAGTAATAATAATAATAATAATAATAATAATAATAATAATAATAATAATAATAATAATGATAGGGGTAGTTTGTTCAGGAAAGGTTCCCGTATAAAAGGCATATATGTAGACTGCCTTTGTATATATCATGATAATAGATGGCAGTACTGTTGAAAGACTCTCAAAACCTACGCGAGTTATCTTATAACTCATACAAGAGCTCGAAATATCATGCATAGCTTATTGCTGAAAAAAATTCATTTATTTTACTTATATAATTATCCTTTATACCGTTTGTGCTATATCATTTATATTATTTGTTATTATTAGATATGAAACATTACCACCACAATCATTTGGACGAATATCAAGCCTACAACCCTAATACTTTAACTAGCCTTCAATCAAAATTTTGAAGAAAAATAGCAAATTATCAATATTTTACTTCTAAACTTATTACATTGTTGCTATTCCACTGATATACATCGCCAGAAAAATTAAAAACGTTGATATGATGCAAATTTTCTTTTCGCAAAATATCTACGGCTAAGCACTCCTAATTTTAGTTGTGTAACCGTTCGGCTGTTATAATATGTCGCTGTGGTGTGTTGCCTGAAAATCATGATAATAATAGGCCAGGTGCTAGATTTATCTAGGTCGTGCAGTGATTTGATAAAATGACGAAAATAAGTTCTGGTAAACAAGATGCGGTTTGGTCGTAAAAGTGAAATTACATTTTCGCGTGAAGGCAAATGACACGTTTCAAAGCAAAAATTATAAAGGAACACTAATACATCAGTACATCAGCGGCCTCTGGTGGTCCACTTCTGAGACTTCCGCAACAAGGGAGTTGGCACTCGCAATGAAGATTCTTTGTTGGCTACGAATCCTTGATTTGCAGTCAACAGTGAATTGTCTACAGTGACGGTCCAGGATACGTAGAGGATAATAACGGTAGGAACTCGATCAATCAAAACGATCCAATAGTCTTTTTTTTCATGTAGGCCACTAAGGCATTTTCACCCCGTAATTTTTTTAAATGCAAAAGATGACACCTTTGACGACCCGCACTTGTTAAACGAAAAAATTTCAATGCTACTTTAGTTAAACAAGTTGCAAATTTGATATTCAGTACGCTTATAAACAATTAATCTCTAAAACAAATATCATAGGAACACCAAATATAGGTCAAAGATTAAATTCCGAGAATCAGCTGAGCATCAGACAATAGTAATAAAGGGCTTCTAGATTTAAAAGTGTTTTACTTTCCCCTGATATATCTTTTATGTTTAAAACTTTTCATCAGTTATCTGGGCTCATTATCTGGCATTCACTGCAATAAAAGTTCAGATGAGTTGAGGAATGCGATACATAAAAATGTTAACATAAAAGTTTTCTTTACTCAAATACAATAAAAAAAATCTCGTCGGTTTAAAGGAACCTCAACAGGAATTTACCCGAAGCTACATCTCTGAAATCTTGTGGGCAACAACGAGCAGCTTTTTTTCTCTCTTTTTTTTTTTTGGTTGAGATCTATGGTATATTGTTGACTTTTGCACATATCTTGCTTACCTCAAATTTCCAACGACTGTTGTTTGAGAAAAGGCCCTCGGAGCGTTTTGTAGCTTTCCACTCTTCTCTCTCTCTCTCTCTCTCTCTCTCTCTCTCTCTCTCTCTCTCTCTCTCTCTCTCCACCGATGCTTCGGCAATAAAATATTGGTTCGGTCTTTCCGTTCCCTTTCCTGTCAGTCACGTAACGCACATTCGTTTGGGACGGAGACTCAAAAAAGAATGTTCGGGTTGGAATTTCTACCTGTTTCTTGGTCAAGTGATTGATGCGTTTGTACTCTTTTGTACTCTCGATATTCCCTCCGTTTTCCGGGAACCGATACACGCGCAAATTAATGCCCTCATATTATTTGGGCTTCAGGTCCTAAAGGTCCTTCCTCAAGGGGAATGGACGAAGAGGAGGTGGGGTGGGGGGTTAGAGGTCATCCAAAATGAAATGTAGGGAAGCAAGAGGAAGAAAGTGACTCGGTGCGTCGGAATCCGGGTATTACTGATCTCTTACACAGTAGATGTGGGATGTGGTTGCCTTGCGGGTTCAACATTGCCGCTTGAGAAGAAGGGGGATCTATTTTCTATAACTAAATAGGAAGAGGACTGAAATAGCATTTGTAAAAGTGTCAAATTAGAACGTTTATGGCAGGGATAAAAAGGTGAGAAGGTTAAACCCAGAAACATAACCTTTCATTCTGTTCCAAAGAGAGATGAACAAGAACCACAACAATATGATCACAAATTAAAAAAAAAAAATTACGAATAAGTTCATTGTACGGCCTCAGCATCTCATCCGGAGAAAAAATACGACACTGAAATAAGGATTTTAATTTCTTTAAGTAGCTTCTGCAATTCAAGTTATGTGATCGCTCCAAAGAAAAGTCTGAAGCGCATTGAAAAACCCAAAATGTCGACAAAGGAAAACCCAAAATATTGACATAGGAAAACCCAAAATATTGACAAAGGTAAACCCAAAATGTTGACAAAGGAAAACCCAAAATATTAACAAACGAAAACCAAAAATGTTGACAAAGGAAAACCCAAAATATTGACAAAGGAAACACCCAAAATGTTGACAACGGAAAACCCAAAATACTGACAAAGGAAAACCCAAAATATTGACAAAAGAGAAGGGGGGGGGGTTGTTTGGCATCATTTTCATCAAACAGGACAGAGTAGATGGAAGGAGGACTACAGAGTGAAATGAAGAAAATGCGTTCTGGAGGTATCGAACTTGTCTTGATTATGAGCTGTCTGGAACCAAAGTTGACAGATGAAGAAATTTTAGAGTAAACGAATTACAACAGAGAACGGTTAGAGAGGCAAAGGGAGACTGAGTGTAGACATTAATGAAGAAGAAAAACGGGAGAGATGAGTAAACGAGGCAATGAAGAGCACAACTAGGAATATGAGACTGAGAAGAAGCTGCTCCACTAAACAAAATAAAAAAAAATAATTTTCATCAGTGAAGTTGAGAAATATAAAAATATTTGAGAAAAAATCACAAATGTGGGTTATAGAAGCACGTAGCTGTATTATTGTGGCCCTTAGGCCCCCGATGTTCAGCCAACTGTGTTTAGGCCTACGAAAATTCTAGTGATTTGATCGCGGATTACGACTGGAAATAGGCCATGACCAGAATATTTCATAACGGCGAAGAAGTTGATAAATGTCTCTCTCTCTCTCTCTCTCTCTCTCTCTCTCTCTCTCTCTTCACAGTCTGCATTACCTGTTCGTTGCTAAACTAGTTGTCCGGTCAATGAATTTAATTAACATTGGGTCTAATCAATGCTTGGATGGGTGGTTATCAAGCAATGCAATATGGCACTGACACATAAGCCCCTCGAATATCCGCAAAGAAAGGCGTGTGGCTATCAACTTGATCATGAAGTGCTTTTTTAAAAATCAGAAGGATAGCACTCCGAATGGAAAATTCATGCAGATATATATATACATATATATATATACATATATACAGTATATATAAATGCATACATATAAACATATATACATACATATGTACATATATATATATATATATATACATATACATATATATGTATATATATAAATATATATATATATATATATATATAGAAATCATCAACACACAATCACGTGTGGAACAGAAATAAATTTCTGACTCACGTCAGGATCGAACCCAGGTCTCTCAGGTGGAAAGCAAGGGCGTTAACCACTGGGCCATACAAGTCTAGGCGGAACCTGAGAGCAACTAAAGGAATTACCTGGGCAAGCTAACTGCTTGCATATAGTTTTCCCCAACTTCCCGACTCAACAATGACCCAATAGACAACATTTCATTTCAATTATCCCTTCTGAGTGAATAAGATAGAAATCATCAACACACAATCACGTGTGGAACAGAAATAAATTTCTGACTCGTCGGGATCGAACCCAGGTCTCTCAGGTGGAAAGCAAGGGCGTTAACCACTGGGCCATACAAGTCTAAAAGAAATCGAACCTGAGAGCAACTGCCCCAAGGAATTACCTGGGCAAGCTAACTGCTTGCATACCAGCGATTTTCCCCAACTTCCCGACTCAGCAATGACCCAATAGACAACATTTCATTCATTATCCCTTAGTGAATAAGATGAAATCATCAACACACAATCACGTGTGAAATAAATTTCTGACTCACGTCGGGATCAAACAGGTCTCTCAGGTGGAAAGCAAGGGCGTTAACCACTGGGCCATACAAGTCTAAAGAAGTATATGACCCAGTGGTTACGCCCTTGCTTTCCACCTGAAGATATATATATATGAATCAGAAGAATTTATATATATATATATATATATATATATATATATATATATATATATATATATATATATATATATATATATATATATAATTATTAGACGCCTCAGGTGCATTAGGATTCCATAATACTTATTTATGAGAAAAACTATACCCAAAACACGTACACAAACACACACACATAGATATAACATATAAATACGAACATATATAATATACATATATATATCTATTTATTTATTTATTTACTTAGAGAGAGAGAGACTCTTAGGGGTGGGTTATTCAGTCCGGACGTGTACTACACGGTAATCTAGTTATGATATGTGACAAAATGTTTAAAATGTTTTCCACCAGTTTCACCAATTCAGAGTTTCTACACCCTGTTCGTTTTTAAAATTGTCGTCACCACTTTAAACAGACAAAATAAAAAGAAGCTTTTTTATTTGAGGGGGGGGGGAATGTAAAGAACCAGAGATTTCCCACCTCTTACTCTAGTAAAACAGGAAATAGGAAAAACAATGTTATGGAAAAATTCTCCGACACGTCTTATCTCTCGTACATTTTGAAGTTCGTTACGCTCTAGTTAGCCTCAAAAACTGGGGGCTCTTCATTCAGCAGGAAAAAAGTAAATATGCTCATAGGGAAGCTGAGAGTTTAAGAAAATAACGGTATGACATTCCTTATTCATCATTACAATTTGTAGGAAAGATATATATATATCATATATATATATAGTATATATATATATATATATATATATATATATATATATATATATATATATATATATATATATATATATATGTATACACACATATTTATATATATATATATATATATATATATATATATATATATATATATATATACAGTATATGTATTAGGAATAACACGGCATACAGAAAGTTAAAGAGTAAAGTAATGATAATCCAACGGACGCAAGTAGGTAGAATACACAACATAAAAAAATAATAACTAAAAACTGCATTGCATTTAAATAAATGCTGATCTCACATGAAAAAAGTACTTTTAGGTGACAGAACCGAGTTTCTCATTAAGTCGTGAAGTAAGTGAGATAAGCAGCTAAGTTTGAAAATAGTTTGAACATGCTACACGTTAATGTTGCGAAACGTCAAATAAGACAAAATGCTCTGGATATACATTAGTATGTGATTAAGTACTTATCCCTGCTACGTTTCCCAATTATATAAGACTGTTGCTGCCCAGTCATTCACAGCTGAAATAAAATGATTTTAATTCTCAAGAAAGGAAGAAGTAATAGCCTCATATTATCAATAAAACATTTTTATACATCACATGAAAAGTTACTATAATTGCATCAACACTGATGCGCGAGAGAGCTTTCTATTAAAATATACATATATATAAATTTCTGACTCACAACAGCATCGAACCCAGGTCTTTCAATTGAAAGGCAAGGGCGCTGCCCACTAGGCTTGGTGGGCAGCGCCCTTGCCTTTCAATTGAAAGAGTTGGTTCGATCTGATGTGAGTCAGAAATTTATTTCCGTTCCACACGTGAATTTGTGTTATTTCTATACATATATATACATATATATGACTATTTATCACATCACCGTGATTCATATACAATCAGAAAGCTACAAACGTCCTTTTATATTCCTCTACCTCCGGAGTAATATATTTTCATATATGTTGTGAATTTTTAGTGATAATAAGTCCACCGTCCGTGGGATCGAACCAGCGACGGACGGGAGAATTACAGTGACACGCTAACCAGTCGGCCGACATATATATACATATATGAATATATACATGTATATACATATATAAACTGATATATATTTGCATGTATATATATATGTATTTAACATATATTAACATATAATATAAATATATATATATATGTATATACATACACACACATATATATATACATATATATGCAAATTTTGCTCGTTTTAAGAGAATAAGCAGACATTAATAATTCAATAACAGTACAAAACTCTTCGGAATCAACACATCGTATTTAATCACAAGATTCTTCCCAGCTTGTCAAATTATGCTAATACTTAAAAAAAGACATTAGTATCAGTTATCTTTAATCGAATGTGAAATGCACAAATTTGATGAGGGATTTCATGATATGTGAATTTCTATTTTCTTTTAACATTCTACAAGATAGAAGAATACCAATATGACCAAGAAATGTTCTGTTATACATTTAAAAACACAAAAACATGTATATGAATATATCAATATATTTAGTATTCATTTCTAAGATAATATGAATGTTTTTTCGGGAGCGACATAAGTACATAGGTGTATGCATGGATTTTTGTGCATTGCAGGAGTATTTTTTAAGCTATATACGTTGTGTCCTTGAATTTCATACCTTGATAACAACTGAAGAATGTGAGAATATGGTAATGAAGACTGAAGATTTGATTTGCGAAAACGGGTTATTAAATTTTTGTACGAGGAGGAGGAGGAGGAGGAGGAGGGAGGAGGAGGAGGAGGAGGAGGGAGGGGAGGAGGAGGAGGAGGAAGGAGGAGGAGGAGGAGGAGGAGGAGGAGGAGGAGGAGGAGGAGGAGGAGGAGGAAATAAACTGAGTCAAGAAGAGGATATTGGAAAAACACAGTGAGTAGATTATGGACATAAAATTATACGAATGAATTAAGGTTTGTATCGTCATAATAGGTGACTCAAAATCATTTAGACTTAGCGAATAATAAGTTCACAACACAAAAACATAATAACAACAGAATGGGAAATAGGAAATGAGCAAATTTGGACCGCATAACAGGAAAATCATAACCAGCCTGACAATATCAAAAAGAAATAATTAACGACAATTAATAAACAGAATTCACAACACAAAATATATGTGGAAAATGCAATTTTCTCGTCTACTGACCCACAAACAGTTTTTAATAAAAAAAAAAAACAGGAAATGAATCGTACATTTACAGGTAGCGCATAAAGAGAGAGAGAGAGAGAGAGAGAGAGAGAGAGAGAGAGAGAGAGAGAGAGAGAGAAATTTTTAAGCAGAATCCAAGATGGAAAGGGAGATCAAGCATGACAAACCGGAATATTTTGTCATGTTCGTTTACGAAAGTCATCTATTTTTATGGCGTTGAATCATTGCCTGAAATGCATTGTCAGTCGAGTTATAATACTCTATGGAGTGTTATAACTTGGCAGCATAAAAGATTAAAAGGTTGGAAGAGAAATTCAGCGTCACGCCATATAAACGCACATAAACACACGTTCACGTACACATGCTTACACACACACACATCTCTCTCTCTCTCTCTCTCTCGCACACACACACTTTCTCTCTCTCTCTCACATACACACACGCTCTTTCTCTCTCTCTCTCACACAATCACACACATACAGTACACTGTCTCTCTCTCTCTCTCTCTTTCTCTCTCTCTCTTACACTCACACACAGACCCACGCCCACACGCACACACACATACACCCTTTCTCTCTCTCTCTCTCTCACACTCTCTCTCTCACACACACACACACACACACACACACGCGCACATACACACACACACACACAAAAGCGTCATCTCCCACGACTCCTTTCGCAGCGCGGGCCTTCCGCTGCTGCCCCCGCCCTCAGTCTTTTCCACAGCCTCAAGCATCTTAAAGACCGAACATACCCCGAGGGTTGTTTGGTGTTTTCCACCCCATCTCTCCCTCCCCCTCCTCCCGTTCCCTCCTTCTCTCCTTCCCACCCACCCCTACCTCGTTCCTCCTACTCGCTCCCTCCAACTACCTACATACCTACCCACCCAACCCCTCCTCCCATTCTTTCCTTCCCTCCCACCTACCTACCTACCCAACCACCCACGCGTTTTACTCTTTCTCTCTTCCGA